>NC_051084.1:23493056-23805188 GCF_004664715.2 Peromyscus leucopus | reverse complement strand
TTCCTCATAAACTGGCAGTTTTTCATTTCCTCTTTAAGGGAAGTTTTTATTTCCTCTTTAAGGGAGTTTTTTATTTCCTCTTTAAGGAAAGTTTTTATTTCCTCTTTAAGGTAGTTTTTCAATTCCTCTTTAAGGAAAGTTTTTATTTCCTCATTGAGGGAATGTTTTATTTCTTCTTTAAGGGCCTCTATCATCTTCTTAATGTCATTTTTAGGGTTGATTTCTTCTGTTTCTTCTGTCATGGTATGTTTAGGTCTTGCAGGTGTAGAATCACTAGGTTCTGATGTTGCCATATAGGTCTTTATGTTGTTGCCTGTATTTTTGCACTGGCGTCTACTCATCTCTTCCTCTGTGAGGTGCAGGTGGTGTCTGTGTCTGAGAGTGCCTCTCTTGTTCTAATTTTTAGTCTTGGTTTAGTAGTGGTTCTTGGTTAAATTGGTGCTATTGGGCTATTTCTTCAGGGGCAGCTGATTTCGATCGGTGAATTATATATACTTATGATTCTGGTGATCTGGTTTGGTGTCTGGGTAGCGCCTTCTTCTGTGTTCCCAGGTCACGTTTTGTTCATTTGTCAACTCCTCAGCTGATCTTGTTTCCTCAGACTTTAAAACTGTAGGCATCTGAATCCTCTCCCAGATGGGTTTCAGCTGAGCAGGGTAGTCTCACCAACACCTCCAAATTGTTGGGCTTCACAGGATCAGCACCTGGGCACTGGGTTGTCCTCAGACGGAGTGTTCAGATTCGTTCTGGTTCTGACCCACCGAGATAGCTTCTTCCCCAGATGTTGGGGTTAGGGGCGTCCCTGTTCCAAGCTGCGTCTGCTTGTCTCCGTCCCTGGGCCTGTTTACCTCTGCAGTCCACCGCCGGGCCTGTATGTCCCTGTCAGCTGCCACTGGGTCTGTCTGCCTCTGGGGCCGCCACCGGGCCTGAATGTCTCCGCAGGCTGCAGCCGGGACTGAATGTCTCTGTCGGCTGCCGCCGGGCCTGAATGTCCCTGTCGACCGCTGCCGCCGGGCCCGTTTACCTCAGCGGGCTGCTGCTGGGCCCGTCTACCTCCACGGGCCACTGCAGGCCTACCTGCGTCTGCTTGTCTCTGCTGCCGGGCCTGTCTACCCTGTGGGCCGCTGCTGGGCCTGAATGTCTCTGCCGGCTGCCGCCGGGCCTGAATGTCCCTGTCGGCCGCTGCCGCCGGGTCCGTTTACCTCAGCAGGCCGCCGCTGGGCCCGTCTACCTCTGTGGGCTGCTGCTGGGCCTGAATGTCCCTGTCGGCCGCTGCCGCCAGGTCCGTTTACCTCAGCAGGCCGCCGCTGGGCCCGTCTACCTCTGTGGGCTGCCGCTGGGCCTGAATGTCTCTGCCGGCTGCCGCCGGGTCTGAGTATCCCTGTCGGCTGCCACCGCTGGGCCCGTCTACCTCCACGGGCCCCCGCCGCAGGCCTACCTGTGTCTGCTTGTCTCTGCCGCCGGGCCTGTCTACCTCTGTGGGCTGCCGCTGGGCCTGAATGTCTCTGCCGGCTGCCGCCGGGCCTGAATGTCTCTGTCGGCCGCTGCCGCCGGGACTGAATGTCCCTGTCGGCCGCTGCCGCCGGGCCCGTTTACCTCAGCGGGCTGCTGCTGGGCCCGTCTACCTCCACAGGCCGCCGCCACAGGCCTACCTGCGTCTGCTTGTCTCTGCCGCCGGGCCTGTCTACCCCTGTGGGTCGCCGCTGGGCCTGAATGTCTCTGCCGGCTGCCGCCGGGCCTGAATGTCCCTGTCGGCCGCTGCCGCCGGGTCCGTTTACCTCAGCAGGCCGCCGCTGGGCCTGTCTACCTCTGTGGGCTGCCGCTGGGCCTGAATGTCTCTGCCGGCTGCCGCCGGGCCTGAATGTCCCTGTCGGCCACTGCCGCCGGGCCCGTTTACCTCAGCGGGCTGCTGCTGGGCCCGTCTACCTCCACGGGCCGCCGCAGGCCTACCTGCGTCTGCTTGTCTCTGCTGCCGGGCCTGTCTACCCCTGTGGGCCGCCGCTGGGCCTGAATGTCTCTGCCGGCTGCCGCCGGGCCTGAATGTCCCTGTAGGTCGCTGCCGCCGGGTCCGTTTACCTCAGCAGGCCGCCGCTGGGCCCGTCTACCTCTGTGGGCTGCCGCTGGGCCTGAATGTCTCTGCCGGCTGCCGCCGGGTCTGAGTATCCCTGTCGGCTGCCACCGCTGGGCCCGTCTACCTCCACGGGCCCCCGCCGCAGGCCTACCTGCGTCTGCTTGTCTCTGCCGCCGGGCCTGTCTACCTCTGTGGGCTGCCGCTGGGCCTGAATGTCTCTGCCGGCTGCCGCCGGGCCTGAATGTCTCTGTCGGCCGCTGCCGCCGGGACTGAATGTCCCTCGTAACACCACTCTTTCAGCATACTGAGAGTCAGTTACTATGTTGAGCGGTTCTGAAAAATCCATTAATACCAACAGAATAGCATACAATTCTGATTTTTGAACTGAATTATACGGACTTTGAACCACTTTACTTAAATTTTCTGATTTGTAACCTGCCTTTCCTTCTTTGTTGGCATCTGTATAAAATGTACGAACTCCAGATATGGGTTTTTGCCGTACAATTCGAGGCAAGATCCAATCAGCTCTCTTTATAAGATCAATTCTATTGCTTTTGGGATATTTGCTGTTAATTTCTTCCAAAAAATTACTGCAAGCTCTTTGCCAAGGTTCACTTTCTGTCCATAATTTTTCAATGTCCTCCTTAGTTAATGGTACGACAATTTCTGCTGGGTCTATGCCTGCTAATTGACGAAGTCTCAATTTTCCTTTGTAAATCAAGTCAGAGATTTTTTCCACATAAGTTTTTAATTTTTTATTTGGTTTATTTGGTAAAAATATCCATTCAAATATAATATCTTCCCTCTGCATTAATATTCCAGTAGGAGAACGCCTAGAAGGTAAAATAACCAAAATGCAATCCAGCTTTGGATCAATACGATCCACGTGCCCTTCATGCACTTTCTTTTCTACCAAGGCTAATTCTTTCTCAGCTTCAGGTGATAATTCTCTTGGACTATTTAAGTCCTTGTCACCTTCTAAGGTTTTGAACAAATTAGTCAGTTCATCATTTTTTACCCCAACAATAGTTCGTAGATGAGAAATGTCTCCAAATAATCTTTGAAAGTCATTAAGAGTCTGTAGTCTATCTCTCCGAATTTGCACCTTTTGGGGTCTAATTTTTTTGTAGCTCTATTTTATATCCTAAATAATTAATAGAATCTCCTCTTTGTATCTTTTCAGGAGCAATTTGTAATCCCCAGCAAAGCAAAATTTTCTTTACTTTTTCAAACATTATTTCTAAAGTATCTGCATTTGAGTCAGCTAGTAAAATATCGTCCATATAATGATAAATTATAGATTTAGGAAATTTTTTACGTATCACTTCCAATGGTTGTTGCACAAAATATTGGCACAGAGTTGGGCTATTCAACATTCCCTGAGGGAGGACCCTCCATTGAAATCTTTTAACTGGTTGAGAATTATTATAAGTAGGCACTGTAAAAGCAAATCTTTCTCTGTCTTTTTCTTGTAAGGGTATTGAAAAGAAACAGTCTTTTAAATCAATAACTATGAGAGGCCATCCTTTTGGTAACAGAGTAGGCAAAGGCATCCCAGATTGTAGAGAGCCCATTGGCTGAATTACTTTGTTAATTGCTCTAAGGTCTGTTACCATTCTCCATTTACCAGATTTCTTTTTAACAACAAAGACAGGAGAATTCCAGGGGCTACTTGATTCTTCAATATGCTGAGCATTTAACTGTTCTTCTACCAGCTCTTCTAAAGCCTGGAGTTTCTCTGTTGTTAAAGGCCATTGTTGGACCCATACAGGCTTGTCTGTTAACCATTTTAAAGGTAGAGCTATTGGTATCTTTGGAAGATCATCAGTTATTGTGCCCTGTTCTTGTATAATATGGAATGCTGGTGACCACTCATTAGAATAATATCTTCTAATATTTCTCTCAGTAACATGTGTTAGGTTATGATTTGTTTCTGAGATTGGAGGGATGTTAATCTGAGTATCCCATTGTTGCAACAAGTCTCGACCCCACAGGTTCATAGTTATGTTAGCCACATATGGTTTTAATTTTCCTCTCTGTCCTTCTGGACCTATACATTCGAGCCATCTTGCACTCTGTTTCACCTGAGATAATGTCCCAATTCCTAACAGTTGAACGTTTACCTCCTGAAGAGGCCAAGTTGGATGCCAAAATTCTGGTGCAATTATGGTAACGTCCGCACCTGTGTCTACCAGACCAGACAACAAAACACCATTTATTTTTATCATTAATTTTGGTCTGTGTTCATTAATAGAAGTTTGCCAAAAAATTTTCTTTATGTTTTCTCCTGAATTTTCTATTCTCTCTGTTTCATCAACCTGACCAGCATGATTTATTCCAATAGGCATTTGGTTATTTAATCGCTCTCCAGAGCAGGCATTTCCTCTATGGCTGCAGGAAAGGTTTGAACTGGATTTGCACTGGGGGCCTGCACGAGGCCCCTCTGGGAGTTTCCCGAAGACTGAGGCAAAGGATTACCCTGTCTGTCCTTTGTTGATCTACATTGGTTGGTCCAGTGTTTTCCCTTACCACACCTTCTGCATACTCCAGAAGGAAGGGGCATTCTGTTGCCATTGTTCCTTGAAGAAACATTGTTTCTGGGAATGACCTGTCTACAGTCCCTTTTCAAATGTCCTTGCTTTCCACATCCAAAACATCTAACATTCCTCAGACCTTTTGAAATTGCTTCTCCTACCCACGTATCATCATGCTCATCAACCTCAACATTAATTGTTTCTCTAATCCAATCTTCCATAGGTGCAGATCTTGCTCTTAATGGCCTGATTATTCTTTTGCATGCTGCATTGGCATTCTCAAAGGCCAAAGATTCAATTATTGCCTTACCAGCTTCTGAATCCGAGACCATTCTCTTTACTGCTGAAGCCAGTCTTTGTAAAAAATCTGTAAAAGACTCTTTTGGGCCTTGCCTCACCTTTGTAAATGACTCAGATTTTTTTCCTGGTTCCTCAACTCTGTCCCATGCATTCAAGGCTGCCGTTCGACATAAAATTAGGGTTTGGACATCATATAAACATTGTGTTTGTGCTGAAGCATATTGGCCTTCGCCAATAAGCTGATCCTGGCAAACTTGTATTCCTTTATCCCTCCATTGTTTTTCTATGTTTTTAGCCTCCTCCTTAAACCAAGTCAGAAATTGAAGTCTCTGGCTGGGTTTCAGAACAGCTTGTGCAAGGTCCCGCCAGTCCTGTGGTATTATCCTATTATATGTTGACCAAGAGTTTAACATTTGCTGTACATATGGGGAATGCATGCCATAAGATATTATTGCCTCCTTAAACCTTTTTAAATCCAACATTTCAATTGGAGCCCAAGTATTTTGTGTAGCCATCATTTGATCAGGCATCTGCTGTACAGTTACAGGATAAATTAAGGGTGACTGTGTGAAAACAGGCTTTCTTTCTACAACCTTATGATCCAAACTTGAACCAACTTCACTGTTAATTTCTTCTGTCTGAATTTTTACAGGTTTAACAGGTTTTTCTAAAGCTGTTATCCTGGCACTTAAATCGACTATCTTTTTAAATAGTAAAATGAGAATAAGCATGGTGATAAACTGCATAATTCGATCAACATTAATCTTCTCATATAGTTGTTCCATTGTCAGACTGCCTAAAATTTCAAACAAAACCCAATTTTCTTCCAATGTACACAGAAAACCCATTTTTTTAAATGTGGAAAAAATTTGTCTAAGTTTAAATAGTTTCCTTTATGACTTACCAAATCTGCGTAGAACAGTAGAAATCCGAGGGGATTTTCAAAACAGCCACCCAGGTGTAAATCCAAAGAGAAAGAGAGAGAGAGAGAGAGAGAGAGAGAGAGAGAGAGAGAGAGAGAGAGAGAGAGAAAACAAGAAAGCGTAGCTGGCTAAAGTTTAAATGCAGCCACGTGTTCCCTTTTGTGCCTAGTCAAGGCTTGGGTCTGGCTTCCTTAAACTCCGACCACGTGCGTTGACTTTACAGGCAGGGCCCTGTTCGGCAGGGCAGGTCTGAGTTGTTTGTAGCACTGGCTTTAAGCAAGCTGCTCACAGACCTAGACCCGGGCTAGAAGCTGCTGCTCGGACTAGGAATCCGGCAGCTCGGACTAGGTAGCCGGCAGCTCCGACTAGGACGCCAGCCGCCCGGTCTGCCGCCCTTGCGGGAAAGCGGACCTGCCGCCAAGCCAAGCGGTTTTTAATGGATTCTTGTCACGTTGGGCGCCAGATATAGATGTAACCAACCGTCTTATTAAATAAGAAACACAGAAACAATGTAAAAGAGAAAGCTGAGAGGTCAGAGCTCAGAGCTAAAATCTCACCCTTCCGCCTGCGGTGTCCCAGCTTCCTGAATGAGGGCTCTACTTGTGCACATTAGGGAATCATCTTAGAAGGAGAAGCAGGTGCATTGTAACTTTATTGCACATGACAGGTTATGGCACAGAGTACAGTCAGGACTTTTGGCTGAAGCCTCTGAGGCAGCCCAGTGTGCATCACTTCCCCCTCTCCTGGGCAGAGAACATCAAGGAAATAAAACATCAGGTAATGCATAGGCAAGTGTCCACGTTAATGAATCCGAGTCTTAAAGACTTTGACTCATCCATTTGCAGCCCCTGTCTGATAGTGTAAGCCTATGCAGCATTTGTTTTGTCTATTTAATGGGCTTTTCTGTCTTTATTAGGGAGCACCTTCAGGATGAAAGAACTGAGAAGGTGTAGAAACCATTTGAAAAGCTATCTGTAGACATACATAGCCTCATCCATCATCAAAATCTCCCAGTGGGATGGTGCTTTTGATAAAGCTGATGAACCTATGTTGACATCATTATCACACATTTATCATAGTTTGCAGGGCTTATGTTTGATGCTGTCCACTCTGTGAAGTTTTTAAAATATTCAGTGGACATATGTACCAAAATGTAATCCAACAGAAGTGCTTGACTGCCCTAAATTCCTTTTGAATGCCACTGATCATAACAGCCATAAATAATGATGTGGGGAGCAAAGTACACCATGTGCTCTGTGGGGATGAAAATTGGTAAAATCGTCACAGAAGCTGGTATAGAGGTCCCCCAGAGTCTTAAACCACCACATATCCCAGCAACCCTGTTCCTAGGTACCTATATACCAGAAGTGATGTCAAAATAGGCTGAGTTGACATTGTACCCCATGTTTACTTCATAGCTATTTCCAGTGGCCAAGAAATAAAAGATCCCAGTGCTCATCAAAGGATAAAGGAAATACAGCAGACTTGCAGAACAGAATACCCGAGTTCAGTTCCCAACAGCTACAGAGCAGCTCACAACTATTCTTAATATTACTTCAAGGGATCCAAAGGATCCAGTGCCCTCTTCTGGCCACCATGGGTTCCTGCATGCATGTGGTGCATATACATATATATAGGCAAACAGTTACAAACATGAAAAATAAATCTTTAAAAAATGACTACACAACAGACATAATTCTATGTATATAAAGTTTAAAATATACAAAACAGTATTTACTGTTAAAAGTATAGTTTTACCTTTTGAGAAAAGAAACAGAATTACTAAGAATATTGAGATAATAGTAATAGGTTTGTCAGGACGTTCATTGTGTAGTAATTTTATCAATCTCAGACACATGCCTTGTTCATGATTCTTTATATTTGAATATAGAAGTAGTATTAAAAGCTGTAACTTGTAGAAAATCACACTAACTTCATAATATAAAAATATCAATATCAGCCAATATGTATAATTGGAATATTTTTATCTGCATTTAAGAAGTCATATGCTACTGTCTTAATTTTACCCACTCTGGAAAAATTATACAACAGTAATCATCACATAAACAGGAAAATTGTGGCTTCAGAATTCAAGAACTTGTGTCTAGTAATTAGTAAATATTTTCTGAGATCATCACCCATATTTTACATATATTACCTGTGTTTTACAAATGACATATTCATCTAGATTAAGTCAGATGACTTGGCCAATGGGATTCTGATTACTGGATTTATGTAAATGTTAGTTCTTGATAGCAGATGGCATTACCTGAATTGTATGAGTCAATTTCCCGTCACTGCGGGCAAGGAGTGCTCAACACCACCTTGTACTCCCCTCTCTATTAGTGTTTCTTTTTTAAAAACTGAATGTAGAAATTTCCCTAACATGGGAGAACTAGCACTTTTCAAATTCATATGTGAGCAATGTTTTTCATCCATGTATCTTCTACACTCCACAGTCTAAGTAGGTCCTTTCCTTCCCACTGAGTTACTGTGCTGTGGAGAATTGCTTTGAGTTAAATTAACGGATTGAAGGAATCAACTCCTGTCTTTATTTCCAGGGAGGATGATGTCCATAGAAAATGGGTTTTGTCATGTGAGCGGAGAGAGTGCCCCTGAGTGTGGAGAGTGATGGGAGGAGATGTTGGTAGAGTGGCAGGTTGGAGTAAAAAAAGGATAGGGAAGACCATCTACATTTAACACAGTCCTGAGCTCTGGAAAGAGGAAGGGCTGAATCCAGATCTTGTTTTATGGTAGAATTGGTAACATTTATATAATTGCATTCAGCTAACTGAAAGGGAATATGAGGTAAATCATGAAAACCTAAGGTTATTTATACTGAGCAGTCTGGATAAGATATCAAACTCAGTAATTGCAAAGAACATTAAAACATTCCTGCTTACTAATAACAACATTCTCATCATTGATATATTTAACATATACATTATACAAATGTGTTTGCCTGACTTTCCAGCATTTTTAGATGGGTTTGTGACATGCAGCAATGTAGAAGTTCATTTCTTACATTCTATTTCTAGTACATCCCAGAAAATTGGCAATCAGTCCCCCCAAATATAAGATGAAGTGTTTAATGAAGTAGCGATGGAAAATTTCTTTTCTATTACAAAATATTCCTTATCTTATTAGTTTTGTTTATGTCATGCTTTGTGAAGCTCCAGTGAATTTGCCTCCAAGATACTCACTCCTTTCCTGATGAAGGCTGATTTTTCTGACTGAGTGCTAGTAGAATATATGTTTCATTTTTCAGAGACGTCTCCCCAGTGCTGTCCTAGAACCATTTCAGAATGAACGAGAAATTACTCTTTCCCAAACCAGATGTTTTCTATTTTGATTTTCCATTTGCTCAATGTTCCTGCAAAGAATTTTTTCCCTTAACAATAGTAAATAATGTCCATATCAATTATATGCTTGAAGGGAGTCAGTCTCTCTCCTCTGCTGGCTGGACTATTTTCTGAAGGCAGTAGTTTTTTTTTTTTTTTCCTTTTCTTTTTTTCCCCCATGTTATGGGAAATCTAGTATTTGATAGACAAGGCTACCAGGGCTTGAAAATGTATCTACACATTTGTGTTCTTTTGAAAAGTTATATATGTAACCCCTGTTGAGGCATCTAAAGTGGTCAGATTCAGAGTCAGGGAGAACTGCAAAGTGGGTTGGAACACTAGGGCGTGGCTTATCAGTGATGAACAAGTTTGTGTCTGTGAGAGACCATCCAGTCAATGCTGCTGCATCCTAGAGCTAAATCATTTTTTTTTTCCAGCAGGTGTATCGCATGCAGAATTTTCACAACAAATAAGTATTGAGAATTATTAAACCTTTGTCCGAGTGGCTGTGCCTTTTCACATTCCTACCACCAATGTAGGAGTGATCTGTTCTCTCTGAATTTCCTGCACTTGATCTAAATCTGTGATGCTGTGTTACACAGAGACAGGAAAGTCTTCACCAGGTTATCATATGGTAAACCAATAAGAATGCCTCTATAAAGCACATCCTCCTAAATTAATGGAGGTTAAGCAAAATGGTGGTATATGATAAATTCCACTCACTATATAAGCTGTGCATGTACCTAAATTCAGGAGCACAGGGTCTGTGATGACAATGGACTATTCCTATGAAGATTTAAGCAGGGGGAAATCACATGTATAGGAATCAGTACAGCCATGCATACTCATTTTTGCCGAATCTATACTAAAAATTCTCTTAATATTTTAATTCTGTCTCCTCAATTTTCATGTTTCATCTTCAAAATCCGCTAATAGGATATCTACTTCAATGTTTTGGGGAAAAAACATATCATGTTATTAAATGTAATTGATAATTTCCAGTCATCATCTTCTCTCACCTCTTGACTTACTTGGCTCATTATTTTCTAAGTGAAAAATCTCTTGACATAATTTCCCACGCACACTTTCCCATTTGCTTTTCAGGATCTGTTTTCCTTTGATGCTAAGTGCTGTCCTCTACTTGTCTGTTTACTGCTGAGGTAGACCCTGGTCCTTCCCGTAGTAAATTTCTAGTCACCCATATGCAAGAACTTGAGTCCCTTTCCACCATGATTGTAGAATTTACATCTTTTTTTTCAGTTTCCTAGTCCACATACCCACTTCTTTTTTTTTACTATATACATTCCAATAACATTTTATACTCAGAACTAAAATAATATTTACAACAATCTGAATACTGATTAAAAATGGAAGATTTACCCCTGGACAATCTTCATTGGTCCATAACACTGTTGCCTGCTCAAGGAAATTGTACCTGGTCCTGTCCATCTCTTGTTGAGCCAAAAACTCTGGCAGTCACTGTGCATTGCCCACTCATGCTCCTCTCTTATATTTGCAATTTGACATTGAGTTGAGTGATTATTTAGCATAATCATTTAAGTTATTTCCATTTCTCGGCCATATTTCCACCAGGGTGTCCTAAGATCCTTACAGGCCACTGGGATCTGTGAAGCAAGATCCTGATTGGTTTTACTGTGTCCACTTAATTTCCTTCAATCCCTTAATAACCCAGCACTGGGTACACTGAATTATGACATGCCAATTATCGCCCACTCATTTACAAGCTCCAAGAAATAAGGGCTTAGAAATGTTCTTGCTTACCATAGCCTGAATATAAGTCACAATGAGGTCAAGTACTGCAATGTACCCAGGGCTGTGTCAGTGAGTCACAGAAATGAGTTTGGAACAGAATAATTTAATCTTAGTGGCTACTAAAGGTTGAGACATATTCCATTAGTTTATTTCCATTTCTTGGACATATTATTAATTGACAATTGTGATTTCTATCATAGGCTAAAACTATATAAAATAAAGACATGCAATTGATGGAGGATTGGGACGTCAAATCCTATCCTATCATACCTTCAATACACAAAGATAGCTGGTTCCTTAAAATTCCACTTTGTACCTGGAGCTGATTATGTATTTGTCCCTCTCCCCATCAGAGGTAACTAACATATGAGTTTCTTTGTTTTCCCCTATATTTTATGACCCTCTGTATTGCTATTGTGCAATTTGGGTAGTTTTAAGTTTTTATACTATAAATGGAATATTGTTTTATGAGATAAACTTTTGTTGAGTTTTGTATTTTGAGATACATGTCTTTGAGGGTGTGAGGCTATGTATGTTTTACAGACAAGGACACACCACAGTTGGGTTTCTAGGTTTTATCTGTAAGGAAGATTGTTGTGGGCCTGGAGAGATGGTTCAGTAGGTAAAGCACTTGCTGTCTAAGCACAAGGACCAGAGTTCAGATCCCCAACACCCGTGACAGTGATGGACAGGTGTGCATTCCATCTGTAATGCCAACACTTGGGAAGCAGGCAGAGACAGAGAACCTAGAAAGTTGGTTAGCTAGACTGGCTTAATATTGGTGTTCTCTAGGTGAAGTCAAGAGACAGTATATGGCAGAAAGCAATCAAGGATGACATTGAATGTCATCTATATGCAAGTATACACACGGTTTGTGTATCTGCGCGCACGCGCGCACAAATACACACACACACACACACACACACACACACACACACACACACAAAAGGAGTGTTGCCACAAACATTCTCATTCCAGCTACCCACTATCACGTTTTTCAGATATTCTCAAGTGATATACAGCAGTGGACTTAAGGAATTATAACATATCAGTTTCCCCTTCCACCAGAAATGTATGTTTATCTTATACAATTTCATCAAATATTGGTGTGCTCACAAATAAACATTTTTCATTGTTGATTTAGTTAACAGAATAGTCTTCTTCTAATTTTCAAAATAATTTAAAATCTAAGCTCCATGATTTCTATTTTAGTGTCTGCATATCACATTTTGTCTGTCCCTGGGGCTCATTTTTCCCTTTGCCACCTGTCCCCATCCTTCTGAGGACTTTGATAACCAGACCTCACAACTGGAGAAGAGAGCAATGACTTTGTATATTGAGCCATTTTTCCATCCCTAAAATTTGATTTTATTCCACCTCCATTTCTGCACCATTTCATGCTTTTGATCATCCTTCTCTTAAAGGACTTTTAGTAGGAATGCTTTTGCATCTTTTTATTTCCAAAAATTTCTATTAAAACCATTCTCTTGTTTTCCAAATCTTAATTGTGTTGTGTCAGAAACTAGAGGAACCAAGAATGGATAAAACACTGGTTATAGCCTTGGCATTGCGAGGAGTCTGAGATGGTTACAGCAGAGAAAATATGCAAGAGAAAGGAAAGAAAAATGTCAGCTAGAAGCAAGGGCAGGGACTGTGGGTCCTCTAGTTCGTGGTGATGTGTCTGGATTTTATGTCAGTGTCAAGAAGCCTTGCAGGCATGCTGAGCAAGACAGTGAAATGGCACAAGTCACATTTTAAAGATCATTATGTATGCAGTGCAGAGAAGCTCAGCATGAGCCGGAACCTACAGGTTTTCTAACCTGCAGCAGTCTAGTAGAGGCCCAACAGGGAATTGGGTGACTGTGGGATCAGTGAGATAGGAAGGATCCATCAAGTTAGAGATATGTTTTAAGAGGAGGGAGCTGACAAAGAGAGCTTTTCAGAGGTTCCAGGCATGCTTCTAGACATATTAATGCGTCCTAGCAAACTGAAAGTCTGATGTGACCTTGTCTAATTTACTTAAACAGGACCTTGACTTTCTTCCAGTATTTCTTTTGACACCAGGTGGCAGATGCACAGTAATAAACATGATGGGATAAAAGAGCTGACAAGAAGAAACAGAATAGGGGCATTTTTCATGGCAAACCTTGTCGCTGAGGAGGGTGAAGGTGAGGCAGCTGATGGCAGCATCCGATAGAAGCTGTCCATCAAAAAAGCCGATTTCTTCATGAAATTAGAGATTTTCTAGGGTCGTCATTTCTAACTGTGGATGTCTTATGAATCTTCTCTTGACTCCAATGCTGAGGGGCTGCCCAGAAGGGAGACTGAAGGATGGAAACCAATAGCTAAGTAGATTTGGTGGCATTGTTGGCCAACTCAACATCTGTACTCAGCATAACAATAGCTGCTTCATTGATATTCCATACACTGCAGGGGATGTCTGTACCTCACCCAGGACTGCAGTTTGCAAAAACACCTCATATTAAATGTGTGAGCTGGGAGTTGTCTTACAGGTTATTTTACCTAATAGACAGCCAAAGGCAGAAGAGCTCTTCCTTCCCAAGGCTGCCACAGTAGGAGGCAATTGCCTAGCAACACTCAGTCCCAGTGGCAGAGCTATGGCTTGATTCTTAAAGCTTTTTTTTTTAACTGAGAGCTGGGGGTGAAGTGGCATCACAGCTGATTCTTTCCTTATCATTTATCATTTAATTGTTTTGCCTAACTTGTGATTCTTAGCGACAAGCTGGGCAACTGATTTCTCAAGTGTGAGTAGTGACTGAAAACATGAACAAGTTTTTCTTCAAATGCTGCAGCTGTTCAGGTTATGGTGTGTGGCATTGAGATGATCCCTAAGCAAGGGTTTGTAGTTTTAGGATAACTTAATATTACTTATTTGTGGAGATGAATCAAGCAGATTGTCTTTCTCTATTTCAAATTCAAACACTTTAGTGCTACAGTGGCAAATGCTGAGGCTCTTTAGCCCTCAAAGAAAGCCTGCCTTTTGACAATCCTAGGACTCCTAGAGCACATCTTTTATACTGATCTTTAGCTTTTAGTGTGCAGTGGGTTTTTTGAAAACTCAACTGCTTGTTTCTACAGCTAGATTGCAAAAGTGTTTTCCAAAAATGACACAGGTTCTGAATATGTAGGTCCACTGTTATATGGTCTACTGCTACTAATGTAGGACATGGAGAAGTCATTTAGAAGGATATTAGTATTTATTAATCAGGACCTGTGTTGCCTGTTTTACATATTTTAATTAGCAGACCGAAGTTTCATGGAGATATGTCAGTATCTATTGTTCTGTATCTGTAGTTTCAATTTATTACGGACATTTATTCAACAAATATTTATGAAGTACCAACTATATGCCAGGTTTTGTAATGAATGTTGAAGACGTGCCAGGGAACTGAGTGAACAAAATCTCTACCATAGAGATGTTGTTGTGCTATAGTTAGAGAATGGGAGAATTAGATCAAATAAAGAAAACATTCAATATTTCAAGTACAATGACCCATTATGTGGAAAAGCACAGGAGAGAAGGGGAAATGAACATAGAGTTCAGAATGGAGGGGTGTTAAATAACATGCAGCATTTTAATTAAAAAGGAGGCAGGGAAGGTAGCATTGATAGTGTGAATTTTAAGCAAAATCTTGATGGTGAAGGTAGTAGGCATCTGGAAGCACCCACCTGGGCGAGGGTCGAGAGTGTCAGAGGAAAATCAAGGAAGCCAGCATTTCTGAAACAGTATGAAGAGTGTAGGGTGGATTAAGTAAATGGGTAGTGGCTTAGAGGTCACTGTAAAGGCATTAACTCTAGTTCTAAGTGAGACAGTTGCCACTGAAGAGACAAGAGCCCTTCAGAGCACAGAAGGCACATTAGCAAGGATTTTAAGTGCATCACTGTGGCTTATGTGTTGACAGTGAACTGTGGGTTGATGAAGGTGAAATAGTGCAATGAACTGAAAGACTTCACAAGTGCTGTAGGTAAAAGAGACTTGGCTGGGAGACTAGTGTTTTAAGTGCTAAGGAAGAATCATTCTCTTAATATAGTGTGTATGCAGCACAAAGGAGATACTTTGAAACAGTGAATAGATATTGGATGGCGTATTCCAGTGACTCTATTTCTTCTTTACCTGTTAGCTGTGAGGTGGTATACTTATGGGATGTGAGAAAGAAGAGGACAAAGTGGGCACACCTGGGAAGGAGATGAACTGTTTATATTGTGCCTGTACAAGTTTTTAGGGCTGTTCTTTGTTTTATAATAAGGTTAGAGTTTGGAGAAGGCATACAGATGGGAACTACAACTGGGAGAGTCAGTAAATTGTTGATACTTACATGTAGGGGAATGGTCACAGCTACCAAAGGAAGGAAAAGACAGAGAAGGTAGAGGCATATAGAGCATCCATCACTGGGGTAGTGTGGAGGACTTGGCAATGTAGAGAAACAAAAGGCCAGAGAGGCTGGAAGTAGTGACAAGTGTGAAACTTGTGTCTTGTAGCACAGGGAATTGTTCCAGGGAGAATGGAATGCGCCATGATCAAATGCCACAGGAAGGCTGTAAACACGAGTTTAGAAATGAACGTTATGTTTTGTAACACAAAGTTCATCAGGATCAGAAATGTCAGATGTCAGGATTAAACCTATTTGGTGGATGCCTGAGGTTCAAAGAGAGGAGAGGAAGGGGATAAATGAGGACAGATGCCATTTCGATCCAAGTCTATTCAGAAGAGAAAACAGCAGCAAGAGCAGCAAATGGACAGTGGATGGCAGATGTAGAGTAAAGGAAGTGCAGGCAGAAGTTCTAGAACAATAAGAGACCTGACTTAGCAAGCACAAGGAAGACACATTCTCATGATAGGAGTGGAGCTGCTTTGTGGTGAAGTAGGCAAGGACTATGTTAGGCACAGGGGAAGAAAAGAGTTTTTGTAGTAATTTCTCTTCAAATGGCTCCTGTTCCTTCCATGAACATCCCAGATGCTTTATGTGGGTGAGAAACTTCACTAAAACAATTAGAGCAAGATAGATGTTTGGAATTTCATCTACTGAGCAAGAAGACAGAACCAGCAGTGGGAGGAGGGTAGGTTTTGAAATGATGGCTGAGAACCAGAACCATAAGAAATGTATGGAGAAAATAGCAAGAGCAACAGAACCAAGTCCATGATGGTTTGGCTGGCTGGGTGTGACGACGCTGCCTCTCTAGCCATCCTCCATTTGTCCACTTGACTGATTGATCCACACATCCCCAACATCTAGTAACAGATCATTATCTGTGCCTCAGTCCTTGGCTTCTTTTTTTCATATATTCCCTTCCTTGGTGTTAGTATTTTGAGCAGTGAGTGTATCAGCTTTGTAGACACAGGTGTACAGTCAGCCAAGGGTTGAACTTGACTTTGTGTAAGGTGGTATAGGGCATGTGTATTTGCCTGTGTATGCACATAACACATCAAGTGTCCTTATTTCTTTCTACCTTAATTTTGAGATGGGGATATGTGTGTCTCTCAGTGAACCTGATTTGGTTACACTGGATGGCTGAAGCCTCACAAATGTCTCTGTCTCTTATTCTCTAGCATTGGGATTGTGGACATGTGTGGCCACACACAGCTTATACATAGGTACTAGAGACTAAACCCAGGTTCTAATGATTGTGCAGCAAGTGTTTTTTACCACCTGAGACATCCCTCCAGTCCCCAGCATTTGATTTTAATAGATCGTGTTAAGGTAAATTAAGTAGATGGTATGTTGGAAGACACGGAATCCAAATCTGAAAGAGTTGAGTGAGGAAAAAGAGAACCCTAGAAGTAGCTATGAAAAGAATGAATGACTGAAATTTGTCTAGTCTAAACAGCGACACAATGAAAGTTCTTTCTTGGTATTCACTGCATTCTACAAATAAAATACATTCTGCTGGACTAATTCTCAATATAAACTCTAAAGTGCACTAGATTTGTTTTTGAGTTGGGTCCTTTCCCAGACTTCCAATCACAGAAGTTACATTAAAATAAATTTTTAAATCAACTTTTTATTCTGGAGTTCATGGACATTAGATTATGTAGACTTAAATTCTAATCCTCTCATATGGTTTTTAAATCATGGATTTCACTATTTTGCTTCTAGTTTTTATTTATTTTCCTTCTGAGTTCAACTCTAATATTTGCCTTTGGTATTAATAAACTAAGAGTTATCATTTTCCTGTATATTTGGAATGATACTGTGTCCCTGAGTCATTTTAACATACATTTGCATATATTACTTTTTTAAAAAAAAAAAAAAAAAAAAAACCAAAACTACACACCAGCTATTTCACTAATTTGACCTTTTGACAGTTTTGCTGTTAAGAGCTCTGGGCAGTAAATGTTTTACATTTTTGTATAGTTAGTTGTTTGTTCAATTTTATTAACTATGTCACAACTTTAGGCACATGGAGCCCTCTTGAGTTAATAATGAGAGCTTACTTCATGCCATGAATAACCATCAGCACTATGTATTTAAACTTTGTGATAGCAAATTGTAGGAAGATCTAATTTTCATGTTTAAAGAGGAATTGTTGTCCTGGAAAGTATGTTACAATGTAGAGAGGAGAAGCAAGCTTTTTTTTTTTTTTTTTTTTTATCATCATTAGAGGTTAGGATTCCTTTAGGACTTAAAATAACAAACACCCATTTCCTATGAATGCAGCTAAGAAATTGCTTTAAAGATTCTTTTCTGAAAAAAAAATCTATGTGAGTCATTAACAGCTCTACACATTAGAGGGCCTGAAATGTTTATCATATCATGGGTTTAGTATACAAATCAGTAAGAGTTCAGGAAAGAACTAATACTGTTATGGAGATTATTAAATTTTTGTTGTATTCATTGTCAGGTTTAAGAATTATTCTGTGCTGCAACACAATTATTTCTATAGCTCTGCTCCCAGCTATTCTTTTTGGCAGAAAGAAAGGCTTTAGCTGAAGTTTGATCTTTCTTTAAAAATGTGAGTCAGAGAATAGAATTATTATTTTTATGGCAGCATTCCAAACTTCAATTTTAATCTCTCTTGTAAAGCAATTGTCTTCTCATAATTACAAATAAAATCCTTAGGTATCAGATACAACCTTGAAAAACATCATCAGTTGTAGAATTTAACCATGAAAATCTTGCCTTTGCCTCCTTTATGCATCCAGGATCTCTCCCCACCAGATCTCAGGTCATGTTCTATCAAATGCATTTACATCTCTAGCTGTGTTTCTGCTATCTTTGACATTCTTGGGGATATAGGAAAGTAATGTTTTATGATCTCCCTCTTTGTTAAAAGTCCCTCAAAGATGAATTTTTCATCTACTGTATAAAACAGATGATAAAATGTGTATTAATTTCATAACTAAATGATGTACTTCACTTTACCAGTCAGCATGAGGGAAGAATTGGTTTCCATAGTACCCAGCATTAGGCTTTGCCCATCTGTGAGTGCTACTGATTGGCCTTATCATGGGAACAAATCTTCAGTATGCATCAGACACTTTCTTTTTTAATATATATGGCAATCTTGTCTAGTTGACTTCATTATTATAATTTAAGTGATAAGATAGGGAATTATCCTTGGACCATGGTTTCCAAAGCCACTTTAAAAGCACTTCCCATTCTCAATGTCAGCACTCAGATGCCTCTAGGGTTTATAGAAAAAAGTGAGGAGAGAGGTTAAGTCTAGGTGATGGGATAGAATCTGTGTTTTCCTAAGGAATTCTGGGATGCTTAACTGGAGAATCAAGTCACAAGCACAAAGGTGATTCTGGCCTGGTAGTCCAATGTTTTTGTTCCTATTTCCATAATCAGCTACCACCTTCTCTCTAGACTCACATTCTGGCTGAGACAAAAGATGAAGGTGTCTAGTTTTAAGGTGATGGGTAGCATTAGAGCCCAGTTTCCAGAGGTTTCCCTGTACTGAATGCATTTACGTGTCCTAAAACATGGACCCTCTGCCTGTTTTTCTTCTTAGCTCAATACTTCAGTCATTCATGGCCAGAAATCTCCTTCCTGCGAAATCTAATAAGCTTTCTTTAATTGAATTGTGACTCGTTTATTTCCAGATGTCTTCCTGATGAGCTCTGTCAATCTTTGGTTTGGAGCCAACACTTGCCACGAGTCCCAACAGTCTGTGTGCATCTGTGACATGACATGGTTTTGTAGGCCATTACTTCTTTTTAACAATGTCAGCAGAGTGTGAAACACTCCATGTGCTCTTCCAAAGGACAGCTTTGTTTTCTGGACTATTAACCAGCAAACTGGATAGCTACCTCCTGAAATATATCATGTATCATTTAAAAATAGAACACAGTGGCTTCGTCACATAAAAACAAGCCATACAGCTTGATGAGGTTAAGGAATTCAGTAGACGCAACAAGGCAAGACTAGAGCTCAGTAGATGAAATGCAGGCATGATGCTAACGACATAAAGATGGCTTTCCCAGATCCCAAAACAAGTGCATTATAATAGGACATTTGCTTATTAACATCTACGTTTATCTGATGTAAATATGATAAATGTCACATTTTCTCAAATCTTAATTATCTCTGATAGTTTTTGCTTTGAGGTTCTGTAATTGCACAATAGATGCTTTACTGTCTCTTCTGATAGTAAATAGACAGGGCATCTATTAAATTCATTTAGTGGGAAAAATGTTTTCCTATTAGAACTTAATTAAATAGGGGAACATGTCCTGAAATTAATGCACTCAGCCTATTTCCTGCCTGCCTGTCTAATGATAGCCTTTTAGATGACCAGATATTTCACAGATCTGAAACAATCCTTGCTCTTTGAGCAGCTCTTTACCTGTCTATTTCTATTGCACATTTTATTCCTTCTGATAGCCGCCTTCTATTAGATTTCTCTCTCTCTTTTAAGCTCCATTAATATCGACTTTAAGCCACTGTCAATAGAATAAATAAAATATATGAAAGAGCCCCTAAAGCCAGCTCAAGATATTTCTAGTGATCACTCAGGTTGAATTAATTAGAATGCCTTTTGTAAATAATTTATAAGCCATGGGTGGATAATATCATGAATTAGAATGAGTTCCTGTGGGTTTGTAAATCATTATTCATGACTGATACATAACTGACACATTATCACCTGATTTTTTAGTAGTATGAGAGAGAGAGAGAGAGAGAGAGAGAGAGAGAGAGAGAGAGAGAGAGAGAGAGAGAGAGAGAGAAATTAAGTGGATATTGCTCTTTGGAGTGGCATCTGGCTATGGTACAGTTTAGGACAAACTCAGAGTAAGAAAAGACTGGCTCTGGAGTTCCTGAAGAAGTTTTTTTTTTTTTTACAATTTCTCCAATCTTTTTGTTTAGGGTGTAGCAAGGTGCAGAAGAACTGGGGAGCTTGAGAAGGTGGAAGCACAGTCTCTTGAAGCAACCACTATCTCCTTCTTCGTTTTTCCATTAGAGCCGTCCCATTTGTGGCTTTTCCTGGGAGAGTGTGTAAGATGAAGAGTAGGATAAAAGTGGGAAGCTGCCTATTTGTGGAGCCCCAGGCCTATGTTAGCTTCACCTTTTTGATTAGTTTTTTTTATTCCTAAGTTAGTTGAAATTAATAGTTAGTTGAAAAACCTTTACAGTAGTAAATTACCTTACTGTGATTTATAAGATTAGGCAAAACTAACAACATGAAAACTGAGCAGTTTTTTTTGGGATGAAATAATGACCTCTCCAACCATGATTCAAATAAGTGTTGGAACCTGGATTGGGCCACACCACTGGCAGGGCAGCCTCTAGATGTAAGAAACCTTGATAGCTCTTAATCGATCAGTTACTTACATTGTCTCAACATAGCTACCTATGTACTGAACTTTCTCTGTCTACAGTCAGAGAAGTATGACATTCTGATCTGGAGAAATATTTGACACAACACTCTTGCTGATGGAGTCTCCAGCCTCCAAATAAAGACCAGGACAGAGGCCCCCAGGAGCTCACACAGAGCAGAAGAAAACACACATAGCCAACCTGGAAGAGAGGGCACTGCCTCCTGGCTGCCAGCCAGACACAACAGGAACCTCAGTGCAGAGCTGCACTGGGCTGAATTAGGATAACATTTAAATGCACTTGGAGTTGGACTCATTCCCAGACTTTCCAGTAAGGAGCTCATGCCTGCAAACACCTCGATTTGAGCCCAGAGGTCGATGCAACACTTCTGACCTACTGAACAATGAGAGAACAGGTGTGTGTTTTAAGCTATGGTAATTATTATGGCAGCAATCGAAAATTAATCTAAATAGTAGCTAGAGTTTATGGGCTTGAGCATGTAGCTTTCTCTGCCTTTACATCTCTACTGTAAAATGTATAGATAGACGAGTCAATGAGCTTTTATACTATGTAATATATCTATGGATAGCATTAGCTTTGTTTGTATAGAAGCAGATACTATTCCAAAGTGATTGTCAGAATTCAGTATAACAAAATCAATGATGGAACTGGAGGGATAGCTCAGGGGATAATAATATTTCCTGTTCTTGCAGAGGACCTGAGTCTAGTTTCTAGCACTCACAACAGGCATCTCATAATCATTTGTAACTTCAGCTTGTGAGGATGTGATGTACTTTTCTGGCCTCCACTGACACAAGTAATGGCATGCAGAGTCAGACAGAAACACACACACACACATACACACACACACCCCATATATATGTATGTATATATAGTAGAAAAATTAACCTCCAAAATAAAATCAAGCAAGTAATTGTCATGCTATTTATATGCAATTGTATGTTGTGTATATGAAAACACATAAAGATGGAGAACATATTTTCAGGAGAGTCCTCACAGTGCAATGTGAGGCATGTATTTCTGACAATCTTAAATTTCATGTCAGTACTGCATTTACATAATTCCTACCTCTTCCTTTCTTCCTTCTCCAACTTCTACTATGCCCACTCTCTCTCTAGTTCAGGTCCTCTTCTTCTATAATCATTATTGTGACACGGGTACACAAACACACACATTTGCAACCCACTGAGTCTTTTAGTGTTGCTCCTGTGTACATATGTCTAGGGCTCACCAGTTGGGATTGGATCATCTATCAGGACTCTTCCTTGGAGAAGACTGATTCTTCCTCTCTCACCAGCCATTGATTGATTGTGGTTCTTCCTCCAGGGTGGGGCCTTGTGAGATCTCCCCACCCCATCCACACTGACTGGTCAACTGGTGTTGTTTAGGCAGCCATGTTGAGATTTCACTGGTGTGGCTTCTCTGTCATGGATAGGAGATACCATCTCAAGCATAAATCCTTATCTTCTGGCTCTTACAGTCTTGCTGTCTACCCTTTTGCAATGTTCTCCGACCCTTAGGTGTAGGGGTTACCTGACAGATGTTGGAGTCAAAGTTGGGAACCCTGTGGTCAGTTGTTATCTGCACTTTGAACCATTGTAGATTTCTGAAATGATTTCCATCAGCTGCAGAAATAAAAAAAAGTTTCTTTGATGAGAATGGAGAGCATTCCTGCTTTTGTTTATTTGGGGCTCTCATAATGCTGCTTTGGTTCAATAATTATATCTGCTTCCTGCTTACACGTATCAATTAACTAAGCCAGCAGCACTTTCCCTGTATGTGGTAGAAATGACCAAGGATTGAAGGTTCACTTCAGAGGGATTTTTGCCAGGAACAGCCTGATTTGAACCATGACACTGCTTTTGTGTTTACTAATACCTCTTTCAGTATGGATGAGACTATGGGATGATAATTGACCTGAACCCAAAAGTTAGAGACAATAGGAAAATACAACATTTGATTCTGTGTTTGAAAATATTTATTTTTATTAATTGTGTGTGTGTGTGTGTGTGTGTGTGTGTGTGTGTGTGTGTGTGTGTGTGGTGTGTGTGTAAGCCTTGAGGCTGATTCGCACATTGTCTTTGGAATCTAACGGCATCATCCTTCCATACCCCATGTCTATTGTACAGAGACCGAAACATCCTACGCTGTTTTTTGTCTAAGTCCCATTTTCTTCCTCCTTTCTTTTAAAAATTTGAATTGTATGAAGCTGAAGTGAACTCTTTCCATTTTCCATGGTCTAACCCAAGAGGAGAGTAAACAGAAGTAGCACCCATCACATCAATCGGGCTTGCTTTTTCTGATTTCAGGGCAGGCCCATAGCTATTCCTTTGAAAGCAATGGTAAACACCTACAAAGCCAAGCTTTCCTTTTGATGCTTCTGTGAGTTTTCCCCACCCCCTTCACCAAGTACAATTCTCTGCACATGAAAACTACTTAACTGTTTTGTTCACCTGATTGTTTTATTTGATTTATTTTTGAAATTGCTGTCATATCAGTGATGTAGAACAATAACATGGGAGCCAAGAAGAGATGCAGCATTGCCTCTCCTAGCATAAAACTGTTGTAACATTTTAAATATAGGTTTTCTCGAGGCACAAGGGAATCAAATGTCTCTGTGACTTGTTGACAATGTTGGTATGTTCTACACTAGTATCATGCGTGAGTGTCATACAGCCAGTCAGGTGAGAGGTGGCCTTCCTGACCTTACCCAGTGACATGAGGCAGTGACTTCCTGTCTTTGCAATCTTCTGACAAGTCAGGACTCACAATTGCATTTAGGGAAAATAAGCAGAGTGATTTCTTATAGGAATTCCAAATGGTGAGGGGATGGGGACTCTTTTATTCAAACAAAATACAAACTACCAATTTCAACAAAACTCCACACAATGGTGTAGTATGATCACCAGGCCACTGATCATTAGGTCACCAAATGCTGTTTATCTAGAATGAAGGATAAAACAGGTATTTTATATAAACCAAGTGGTTTATATGTACTGACCATTACTATTATTCTTGATATTGATTGCCCAAAAGACTAAAACTTTAACAGTGCTTTGAGAAGCTTATAAAAATGGGGGAAACAGTGTAAAATAGATTTCGTTTCATTTCTGAGTTAAGTGCATTTATTGAATGTCAGCACTGTGGTGAGCAGGGACTTCAGAGCAGTGTTTAATCAGGAGCCACGTATCGATTACCTTCTCTGGTAAGGTATGGAGCAGTTTTGGAGCTGCAGAGTTAAAATTGACAGTTGCTTTTTGCAGGTTACATGTTTTATATAGAGGAGTCCAGTGTCTGCTCAATCTTCTGTAAACTTAGACTTTATCAATCATTTGGAACAGTCTTTGTGATTTAAAATGAAATTAGTAAGTTAAAAATACAGTCAGTTATGTTATGCAATGATAAGTGATAGAGATAAGTACAAATAATATTCTTTAGATAAACTTTAATCAGGTCTCAAAATAAAAAGAAGTCTCACTATTTCTTGCAGAACTGGACTTTCACATTGGTTGTTGGATGTACTTAATATGAAAGTCACACACTCCCTGCCTCCTGTCGATCTGCTATATTTCACTTTGTTCCCTGGACTCTTGAGTCCTTCTTGACTTGACATATTTGCTTATTATTTCTCCAATTCTTGAGATGCCACTGCCTATCAAAGATTGTTTTTCAAAAATATTTTTTGTGCAGAATTCTGGTTCTTCCCATAATTCCTGGCACTAAAATCCTATAAAGTTTCTTTTGGATTTTCTCTCTTGGGTGCTCATTCGTAAGTTGAAGGACTTCCATAGTGTTTATGTTTTTAAACAGCCAACCCCATGAACTGGCCCTTCACTGAGCTGTGGTCTCATGTTTCTCTGATAGCTTTACAGAGAGAATTCCTTTCTTTTTTGAGTTTCTGGCTAAAAGTTTAAGAGTCATATTTCATACAATTACAAGATGATGCGTGCTGTTGCTGCTTTTACATCTGAAGAGGGTTATTGGAAAGAATTCAGGACTCTATCAGTCATGAAATTATTGAAGTCTGCATCCCAGGCCAGAAGTTCTCAATGGAGTCTTGTTTATCTGAGGTTCTATACTTCCTCAGGAGAGTTTGCCAAAGCATTCTTTTGTGGACATGGAAAGGACCTTGAGGATAATCTTTCTCAGTTCACCCTGACTCAGGTCATGAGAACTTTCCCACTCTTACCAAGCACATTTTCCTTCCTCACATCTATGCCTACCACCCGCATCCCTGTGGAATCATCACAGCTTCCTACACCTTCCCCATGGAATGGTCATTACGGGACAGCCTCTTATGTCTACCTGGTATGTGTTGACCTACTTGGTTCTCTGTATACATACCATTCAGTGGATCAAAATGGGACACAGAGGGGAATGAGATCTTTCTGTGCCTCAATATCTTGCTTAGCACTATGACATTGATGATTAAAACTTGGCTCTGGGCTTAGCTTGTGAATACAGGATTGGAATGCCTGCTGTCTCAAGACTCCCCAGCGTCACTGTGCTCCTGGTACTTTCATAGTATTTATCCCAAGCCTTGGCACATTTTGTTTGATAAGGGGCCACTACAAGCCAAACATTTCTTTTACTAAGAAGCCATGGGTTTATGATTGGAAATGTTTAAACCATGGCTTGCAGGTTAACGGAGCAAGAGCAATGAGTAAGAACAATGACCTGGTAAAGTGTAGAGAAGAATCAAAGAGATGAAACCACTATCAAAGACCCATCTTGGTTAATAAAATAAAAATGTACAGGACTCATAACTAGATGGATCTTAGGAATGTGCTAGGGACAGTGAAATCTAGTGGAAGAAACAATATAAATAAACAACATAAAACGAAGGATAACCAGACTACAACCTACAGCTCCAGAAAAGCTGGCTATCGGGGAGGACCCAAAGAGGGATGTATGGATCACCCTGGGAAGGAAAAATAGATGAGATCTCCATGAGTAAACTGGGATGAGGGATGGGCAATGGAGGGTAGGAGATGGGGGATGAGAACATAAGGGGACAGGATGGTTGAGCTGGAACAGAGATAGAGAGGGAGAGCAATGAAAATTATACCATGATAGAGGGAGACATCAAGGGGATAGAGAGAAACCCAGTGTTAGGGAAGTTCCCAGAAATCTCCAAGGATGACCCTAGCTTAGACTCCTAGCAATAGTGGAGAGAGTGCCTCAACTGGCTCACTCCAGTAATCAGATCAGTGAATACCCTAACTGTCATCATAGAGCCTTCATCCAGTAACTGATGGAAGCAGATGCAGAGATCCATAGCCAAACACCAGGCCGAGTTCCAGGAGACCAGTCAAAGAGAGAGAAGAGGGATTCTATGAGCAAGGACATCAAGATCATGATGGGGAAAGCTACAGAGACAACCAAACCAAACTAGTGGGAACTCATGAAATTTAGATCAACAGCTGTGGAGCCTGCATGGGACTGGACTAGGCTTTCTGCATAGCGAGACAGTTGTGTAGCTTGATCTGCTTTAGGGGCCTCCTGGCAGTAGGATAAAAATCCATCCCTGGTGCATGAGCAGGCTTTTTGGAGCCCACTACCTATGATGGGACACCTCACACAGCCTTGAGGCGGAGCAGGGGGAGGAGGGGCTGGGACCTGCTTCCACTAAATGTACCTCCTCATGGGAGGTCTTACCTTCTTGAGGGAATGGGTGATGGGTTGGGATTAAGAGGTTGGAGGGGTAGGTTGGAGGGAAGAGGAGGATTTTTGATTAATATATAAAATGAATAAAAAATTTTCTTAATTAAAAAATGTCACAAAACACCACCATAACCCCCAAACTATTAAAAATTAGCTGCAATAGAATGAAGGCATTTTGAAGTTTATTCTAGAAAGGGAACTCCAGAGAGAAGGGCTAAAGGAAACTGGGGGAAAAAATCTTTCATAAGTGTCATTTGGGGCTGGGGTGATAACACAGCTGTTAAAGGCTTAAGGCTCAAAACCAACAAATGGCAATCTAAAAATACACCTTAACTGCTTTTGAATTTTGAGCTAATATCCACATAACATAAAATCGACCATTGCAATAAATTGAAGAGTGTACTTCAGACACAGACTGGTGTCATGTGTCCTCATTCATTTATGGAAACTTAAAACCCGTGTCTCAGGAGGAGAGAGTGAAACAGTCAGCATCAGAGGCTGAGCATTGCAGAGAAAAGGGGGTTACAGAGGTGCCTGATGAGGGAACCCCAGCATATGAAGACAAGGAGGCGGCTCTTGTTTCTTAGTAAGTTAACTGTTCCCAAAAATCTATGAGATCTATCAGTGTACATAGAAAGACATAAAATGTTCCCACAAATAAGAATGATTAATATTTGAGGAGAAGGATGCTTTAATCACCCTGATTGGATTATACACATTGTACAGGTGTCAGGTTATAACACAGTAAATGAAGTTATAATAAAATATAGTATACTTCATGTATAGGTTGTGGATCAATAAAACGGTTAAATGTGTAAGACTGTAGACATGCCTAGACAGCACTTGATGTGAAAGCTCGAGGACCAGAGTTGATATCCCCATAACCCACACGAAAACCACATAACACTCCTGTAATCTCAGATTGTGGGAGGCAGAGAAAAGATCCCAGGGCCATGCTGGATAGCTGGATGGGCCAAAACAGCAAGCCTTGGGTTCAGTAAGGGACCTTGGCTCAATATATAAGGTGGAGAGTGATTGGCAAAGACCCCTATTCATTTTTTGAGTTTTAGTTCTACTTCTTAAATCTATATTCTAGTTTTCTGCTGGGAAATTGATGTTTTGACTGTTACAGCCCTGTAGTAAGTTTGAAATTGAGAAATGTGACTGCTCTGATTTTGTTCTTAAGATTGATTGGGCTGGTCAACATCTCTTTCATTTCTTTTTTTTCCTCCTTTTTTTTATTGAGAGATTTTCTATTCATTTTACATACCAACCACAGATTCCCCTATCCTTCCTCCTCCCACCCTCAGTCCCACCTCCTCCAAGGCAAGGTCTCCCATGAAGAGTCAGCAGAGCCTGATACATTCAGTTGAGGTAGGTCCAAGCCCTTCTTCCCTGCACCAAGCCTGCACAAAGTATCTCACCATAGGCACTAGGCTCCAAAAAGCCAGCTCATGCACTAGGGACAGGTCCCAGTCCCACTGCCTGGGGGCCCCCTAAACAGTTCAAGCTAAACAACTGTCTCGCTTATCCAGAGGGCCTAGTCCAGTACCATGGGGGCTCCTCAGCTATTGGTCCACAATTCATGTGTTTCCACTAGTTTGGCTAGTTGTCTCTGTACTTTTTCCAATCATGGTCTTGGTATCTCTTGCTCATAGAATCCCTCCTCTCTCTCATCAATTGAACTCCTAGAGCTCTGCCTGGGACCTGGCCATAGATCTCAGTATCTACTTCCATCAATCACTGGAAGAGGGTTCTATCATGACAGGGTATTCAGCCATCTGATCACCAGAGTAGGTCAGCTCAGGCACCCTCTTGACCATTGCCAGTAGTCTATGATGGAGTCATCCTTGTGTATTCCTGGGAACCTCCTTCTGTTTCTCCCTATTCCTATGGTGCCTTCATTTATCATGGTATCTCTTTCCTTGCTCTCCCACTCTGTTCTCATTCCAGCTTGAACTTCCCGCTCCCCTAAGCTCTCATCCCCCCCATCCCCTGCCCTCCATTACCCCTCCTAACTCCCAGTTTTATCATGTAGATCTCATCCATTTCTTCATTGCTGGGCATTCCATGCATCTTTTCTAGGGTCCTCCTTACTAGCTAGCCTCCCTGGAGCTGTGGGTTGCAGTCTGGTTATCCTTTGCTTTACATCTAGTATCCACTTATGAGTGAGTACATACCATATTTGAGCTTCTGAGTCTCGGTTACCTCACTCAGGATGATATTTTCTAGTTCTATCCATTTGTCTGCAAACCTCATGATGTCATTGAGTACTCCACTATGTATATGTACCATGTTTTCTTTATCCATTCTTCAGTTGAGGGGCATCTAGGTTGTTTCCAGGTTCTGGCTATTACAAATAATGCTGCTATGAACATAGTTGAGTATGTGTCCTTGTGGTATGATTGAGCATTCCTTGGGTATATGCCCAAGAGTGGTGTAGCTGGGTCTTGAGGAAGATTGACTCCCAGTTTTCTGAGAAACTGCCATACTGATTTTCAAAGTGGCTGTACCAGTTGGCATTCCAACCAACAATGAAGGAGTGTTCCCTTTGCTCCATATCCTCTTAAACATAAGCTGTCTTCAGTGTTTTTTATCTTAGCCATTCTGACTGGTGTAAAATGGCATCTCATAGTCATTTTGATTTGCATTTCCCTAATGACTAAGAGTGTTGAGCAATTCCTTAAATGTCTTTCGGCTATTTGAGATTCTTTTGTTGAGAATTCTCTGTTTAGCACTGTAGCCCATTTTTTAATTGGACTGTTAGGTATTTTGATGTCTAGTTTCTTGAGTTCTTTATATATTCTGGAGATCAGCCCTCTGTCAGATGTGGAGTTGGTGAAGATCTTTTCACATTCTGTAGGTTATCATTTTGTCTTATTGACCATGTCCTTTGTCCCACAAAAACTTAAAGAAGAAAATACCTATGAAGATACAAGAAGCTTATAGAACACCAAACAGACTAGACCCCCCAAGAAAGTCCCCTTGCCACATAATAATTAAACAACTAAACATACAGAATAAAGAAAGAATATTAAGAGCAGTAAAGGAAAAAGGCCAAGTGACTTATACAGGTAGGCCCATCAGAATAACACCTGACTTCTCAATGGAGACTCTGAAAGCCAGAGGGACCTGGACAGATGTGATGCAGACACAAAGAGACTATGGACTAATATACCCAGCAAAACTTTCAATCACCATAGACAGAGTGAACAAGACATTCCAAGACAAAACCAGATTTAAACAATACCTATCCACAAATCCAGCCCTACAGAAAGCACTAGAAGGAAAACTCCAACCTAAAAAATCAGATATACTCACAAAAACACAGGCAATAGATAACCCCACAGCAGTAAATCCCAAAGAAGAGAAATACACACACACACACACACACACACACACACACACACACACACACACACACTGCTACCAAAAGATAACAGGAATTAACAATCACTGGTCATTAATACCCCTTAATATCAATGGACTTAATTAACCTATAAAAAAACACAGGCTAACTGAGTGGATATGAAGGATATGAAGGCAGGACCCATCTTTCTGCTGCATACAAGAAACACACCTCAACTTCAAAGATAGACACTACTTCAGAGTAAAAGGCTGGGCAAAGTTTTACCAATAAAATGGTCTTAATAATCAAGGTAGTATAGCTATCTTAATATCAAACAAAATAGACTTCAAACTAAAATCAGTCAAAAGAGATCAAGAAGAACATTACATACTCGTCATAGGAAAGATCCACCAAGATGAAGGTTCAATTCTGAACATTTATGCCCCAAGTACAAGGGCACCCACATATGTAAAAGAAACATTACTAAAGCTTAAATCACAATCAAAACCCAACACATTATTAGTGGGAGACCTCTTTCATTTCTATATGACAATTAGATCAGTTTTTATTATTTTCAAAAAAAAAAAGAAAAAAAAGAAATTGGAATTGTATTGAAGGTGGCCTAAGATCTATATATCACTTCTAATTCTGCTCCCTTTAAAAGCTTTCAGTTAAGCATGACATTAATTCTGATTTGCAGACTTATTATTTTGATGAGACATTATAATTATTAGAAAATAAAAACAGGAATTAGTTCTGTACAAATAGTATACTTAATGCAGATTTTAATATAAGCTAATAGTTTTTTAGTTCTTTGAAAATTTAGTGCAGTATATTTTTACCATATTAACCTCTTTCCAACTTTTCCAGACCTACCCTACTTATCTACCCAGACAACTTTGTGTCCAATTTTTTTTAACCCATCAACTTTAATATGTGCACCCTTTATAGTTTTGGATATGTAGCTCTCCTCTGGAGTGTTACCAGTTTACCAGGGGTTGCATTCCTCCTCTCGCAGCAGTTATAAGTGGTCAGTCGTTCCTCAGCTAGGGGTGGGCCTGGTTTCCAGGGTCCCTTTCCTTGCTGGAGTTTGGCCTGGCTTGAGCTTACACAGGTTCTGTCATGACTAATGGGAGTTGCGTATGTGCTGCTGTGCTGCTGTGTCTGACTGTACTGTTTTCCTTGCAGTCATCTACTGCCTCTGGCTCTTACAATCTTCACACACCCTCTGCAATTATCCTCAATCAATAAGGTGAGTGATTAAAAGGGAGACGTTACAACAGACACTGAAGAAATAAAGAGACTCCTAAGAAAGTGTAACTAGAGTTTTCCTGCCTTGCCCACAGTCAGGACAAATCTCTGTCACCCGCCAGTCCCACAGCCGCTCAGACCCGACCAAGTAAACACAGAGACTTATATTGCTTACAAACTGTATGGCTGTGGCAGGCTTCTTGCTAACTGTTCTTGTAGCTTAAATTAATCCATTTCTATAAATCTGTACCTTGCCATGTGGCTTGTGGCTTACCGGCATCTTCACATGCTGCTTGTCATGGCGGCGGCTGGCAGTGACCCCCTCTGCCTTCCTGTTCTCTCAGTTCTCCTCTCCGTTAGTCAGCCTATACTTCCTGCCTGGCCATGGGCCAATCAGTGTTTTATTTATTCACCAATCAGAGCAATTTGACATACAGACTATCCCACAGCACTTCCCCTTTTCTTTTCTTTTACACATCCCCAAAGCCAGCTTGGTATATTTGGGAATTTGGGAATTTGGGTGTAGCTTCTCTTACTAATTCCTGCTGGAGGGGGGCACTGTATCTTATGGGGACACAAAGAAAATTTTAGGATTATGGAGTAGTCCATGAGGGTGTATCGTCTGAGCCAGTTGCCTTGAAACGGTTCTGGATGTTGGATCATCTGATCCTTGGTGTCATCAGAGACCTTTCAGGGGGTCTTGGCTGGTCAAACCTGATGTATCTTAATCTGGAACAAATCCATAGCCTCTGGCTTCCTGTGGAAACAAAAGCAGAGCCTCCTTTCCAAAGCAACATATCCTTACATCCAAATTTTGAAGTCAAGGTACCTTTAAAATAGACATTTTGGCATAACTCAACAGCTTTTACGATCAAATGTTTTTCTTCAGTTACGAATATCAAAGAGAACATAATCCAGATTCTCTGTGTGGTAGTCATCTTTATGTGGCTTATTTTTTATATTATCTTGAGCCTATTGCTTTAATCTGCAGCATTCTAAGACTGAAATGGAGCTGTGGCTGCTGGCTCCACCCACTTCAGCTTCCCAACTTGACAGTGGTACGTTTTCTGCCAGCTCTGGGAGCCATCAACTCTCAGAAATAGTGGGTCTATGCTTCTATCAAAGCAGCATGTAGCCCTGAAACCTCTTTTTTTGTTTTGTACTAGCAAACGCTAAATCCACAACGCAGCTTAATGTGCCACTTGCAGAGGCCTCATTCCAGCCATACTGCAGGTCGAGCGCACACGCCAGGAACCCGCCATAGTAGCTCAAACACACAGGCTGCCACTAACTTGAGAGAAACAACTAGGAACTGTTTTTAGCTCCATTTTAGAATCTTTTTTTCTCAGGTTTTAGGTGGAAACTCTTGCCAACCCATTGGGTGCCATTTGTAACTAGAGTTTTCTTGCCTTGCCAACAGTCAGGACAAATCTCTGTCACCCACCAGTCCCACAGATGCTCAGACCCAACCAAGTAAACACAGAGACTTATATTGCTTACAAACTGTATGGCTGTGCCAGACTTCTTGCTAACTGTTCTTATAGCTTAAATTAATCCATTTCCATAAATCTGTACCTTGCCATGTGGCTTGTGGCTTACCGTCATCTTCACATGCTGCTTGTCATGGCGGCGGCTGGCAGTGACCTCCTCTGCCTTCCTGTTCTCTCAATTCTCCTCTCTGTTGGTCCTGCCTATACTTCCTGCCTGGCCACTGGCCAATCAGTGCTTTATTTATTGACCAATCAGAGCAATTTGCCATACAGACCATCCCACAGCAAGAAAGAGAGTTTAAAAGTTTGAAGCACACCAACAGAAAAATCTAAAAGATACTGGATGAGTTTCTAGATAGACATGATCTATAAAAGCTAAATCAAGATAAAGCAAATAAAGCAAATAGACTCATACATCCAATGAAATGAGATAAAAGCAGTCCATATAGACTCCCAGACCTTTATGGTTAACTAGTGCTATTCCCAGTGTGGCCTTGAACTCACAGAGATCTGGATGAATCTCTGCCTCCCAAATGCTAGAATTAAAGGTGTGTGCTACCACTGCCTGACCTCTATGTTTACTATAGTGGCTGGCTTTTTCCTCTAATCCTCAGATAAGTTTTATTTGAAGGCACAAATAAAATATCATCACATTTCCCCCCCTTTTTGTCTAAAATGAAAACATTATAACTAATATAAGAAAAATATATACATAAGTATAATAACTATATATAATATATACAGGCAATAAATATATCAACAATGTCTAGTCCATTTGCATTTGACAAATTCAGTGAAAATATTCCATTATCTATCCTATTTTGGTGAGTCCAAAATGTACCTAATTTACTTTCTAATCTAACTTGTATTACCAACGGAAAACTATCTTTTGATATCTTTCAAACTTATATACTTTACACCTCTTAGTGAGTTTCTTTTCTGAATTTGTCAACAAGGAAAACTATAACTATCAAATCTTCAACTCCCTCAGAGATCTGAGAAGCAAATAATATTACCTAGTAAAACAGAATATTCAAACAAGCAACTTCCAAAAAAATGAGAGTTATGACAGAAACAGCCAGCTGCCTGGACAGTTACCCAAGGTTTCCCTGTAATGTTGGGACATCCATTCTTTGGACTACAGACTTAGCATATCTGACAGACTGATCTGTGAAGCAGGATTTTCTAAAGGCCTTTCATACCTTGTCTTGGCAAGGATCAACAGTCCTTTCTTTTGTGTCTTGTTTGTCCATTTTGGGTAACATACTGTCAGCAGTTGATTCGAGGGCACTTTCTTGCCCAGTGGCTAACTTTTGCCACAATGAAAGTAAACTCCATAAGGAGTTTTTTCAATGCCCATCATCTTTAAAAAATGTGGTGATATTTTATCTTTTGCATCCCAATAAAGCTTATCTGAGCATCAGAGGAAAAAGCCAGCCACTATAGTAAACATAGAGGTCAGGCAGTGGTAGCACACACCTTTAATTCTGGCATTTGGGAGGCAGAGATTCATCCAGATCTCCGTGAGTTCAAGGCCACACTGGAAACAGCACTAGTTAACCATAAAGGTCTGGAGCTCTGTATGGACAGACCAGAAGTGACAGAGCCAGGCAGAAAGAGGAAGTGATATAGCGGGGCAGAGAGAGGAAGTGAGATGGCAGGACACAGAAAACATATAGTCATGGATATACAGGAAGTGGCTTTTTTTTGACTGAGGATTTCTAGTGGTTAGAATGTGGCTGGCTTCTTTCTGCTTCCCTGATCAGTTTTTACCCCAATATCTGGCTCCAGGTTTTTTTTTTTTTATTAATAAGACCATTTAGCAATTAGTATTCCATCAATGTGTTTATTTTTCCTAAGATTTTGAGCTGTATAGAATGCCAGAGGACTTGATAATATGTATAAGGAATGGCATCCCAAGTATTGCATGTCTAGTAGGAGATTTGAGGATAAGCCTCCACAGATTCAGGTGAGCTGCTTGCACATCATCCTGAATTTAGCCTAGTTTGGAGTTGCAGATGATATGCACCAGGCTCAAATGTTTAAAAAAAGCAAGTCTCAGATAACAGAGCCAAGTAATTCTCTTTTCTCCTTTTCTCTCTTCAGTTCACAACAAAACTGAGTGATTAGTATTGTGGGGTGAGTGGGCTTCATCTGTTCTTTGTTGTATTGTGTGTGTGTGTGTGTGTGTGTGTGTGTGTTTAGAAGATGTAGGGGTCAGAAGATAATTTGCTGTAGTTGGCCGTTTCCTTCCACTTTGTGGATCTTGGGGGTGGAACTCAGGTTATCAGCCTTGGTTGTGTCTGAACCCACAGACCAACATCATTATCCCTATTTGTTTATTTTATTAGTTCTTTGAGATTTCATATGATGACTTTTGCTCATATTCATCTTCCTTTTTTTTTTTTTTAAATTTTATGTGCATTGGTGTTTTGCCATGGGTCTCAGGTCCCCTGGAACTGGAATTACACATAGGTGTGAGCTGCCAGGTGGGTGCTGGGAATTGAACCCAGGTCCTCTGGAAGAGCAGTCAGTGCTCTTAACCTCTCAGCCATCTCTCCAGCTTCCTCCCCTCTCCTTTTGGGGGGTTTTCAAGACTGGGTTTCTCTGTGTAGTTTTTGGTGCCTGTCCTGGATCTCACTCTGTAGACCAGGCTGGCTTCGAACTCACACAGAGATCTGCCTAGCTATGCCTCCTGAGTGCTGAGATTAAAGGTGTGTGCCACCACTGCCTGGCTCTCCTCTTCCCTTTTAATCAAAGCATTTTGAGCACATTTATAATTTTTAAACAATTAGTCCTATCTTCCTTTAAATTCCAATAGAAATTTATATACTCGCACCAATATCAAAATATTTATGGGCACCAAATTCTTTGATGTTTTATTTGATAATTTGTGTAAAAGAGAAACACCTTGATAAGACAGTAATTTGGCTGGAAGGTTCCTTTGTTTGTCACTGTGACTTGAAAAGATGTAGCCTTGGAAGCATGTTTTGTCACTGACAGCAGTTAGGGCGCTCCTGAGAAAGAGACTGTTGTGACTTGAAGTGAATTGACCAAAGAAGTGAACTTAAGCTTCTATAATATGGGTAATCTGTCTATTTAAAGAAGTATCATGCTAGAAGCTCAGAGCAATTCATTATGTGCAGCCAATGAGACTCAATGATTATTCTCCCAACTGAAGCTCTTTATAAATTATTTGCTTGTAAGTGAAACAGGTGTACTCTCTGCCACAGAGGCAAAATGTGACTTCAAACTATGTCTTTATTTGTTACAGCAAGGGATAGAATCACTATACATACTGGAGGAATTTAGGGAAACTATGTCTTCTATGTTTAATATTACCCCTTGGATGCAATTAAAACAGATAGAACAAATTATATTAACTATTGAATCTTTATGCATTCCTTATAGACCATCAACAAACAAACAACAACAACAAAAATAATAGCAATATTCATGGATTGATTTTTCAATAGAGATCAAGTCTACCTGGAAGTAGTCAGATATTCTGAAATTAACCCTGGATCTTGGCATCAGAGGTACATTTTTATATCATGGCATCTAAACTTACTTGGTTTATTAGTTATACATCTCAAGACATAGAAAGGCAACAGTAGAGTAATAGCAGCCAGACAGGAATCATCCACCCCCAATGACCCACTCTGCGTAACTGCCTTCTATTAGTTGGGTCCCATCTCCTTGTTTTCAGAGCTGGCCAAGTACCTAAAACATGAGCCTATGGCTGACAGTTCAGATTCAAACTATAACAATCTGCCCTTATCCCCTTTATTCTCCTAATTCTCCCTGTAAATGTAACTTAAAGGCGTTAACAGGAACAATGCCACACAGAACATCTTAAGCGTCACCAAATTAATTAATCCACTATTTTCATGCTCAGCCTCCCACAAAGCTTCTGGACACAGACCAAATATAGAGTTCTTGACTGAATGTGACATGAATCGACTCCAGTTCAGTTCTCAGTAGGGCCTCGTTCCTGTTGGGACTCAGTTCCGTCTTTACTGCCTATGTTCCTCTTAGCATTCTGGTCTCCTCTGCTCTCACTGTCATTGTATGGTGAGCTGGGTTGCAGCATCTTAGGCTTTTTACAGATCTTCCTTCAGATTCTTCCAAGTTTCTCCCACAAGGCAGTTGTTAAGATAGAAGGACCATATACATGGAGTGTAGCTGAAGTTTTCCTGGTCCCACCTGGTTCCTGTGGTCCAGCAGTCCCACAACTGCTCAGACCCAAATGAACATACAGAGGCTTAATATTAACTAAAACTGCTCAGCCATTAGCTCAGGCTTACTGCTGAGTAGTTCTTATACTTAAAACCAGCCCATTATTGTTGATCAATATGTCGCCACATTTTCTGTGGCTTTACCTGTGTGCCATTACATGCTGCTCCCTGGATGGCTGGCTGGTGTTCTCTGACTCAGTCCTCTTCTTCCCATAATTCTCCTTGTCTGCTTAACCTGCCTGTACTTCCTGCCTGGATACTGGCCAATTGGTGTTTTATTTATCAACCAATCTGAGCAACACATATTCACAGCATACAGAACATGCCATAGCAATGGAGAGGTGTAGTTACAGAGAGGATCCCATTCTTCTTAGACTAGCTTACTATTATGTTTACTTTTTCTCACTGCGATTCAGTTACTTGAGAGAATGAAACCTAAGGAAGGTAAACTGTATTTTGATGGTGGTTTTAGAGGGTTCAGACCCTGATCAACTGATGCCAGCTATTTAAGCCAAACGTTATTGTAGCATGAGCATGTGTGGGGAGAACAGTGGCTCACAGTATGGAAAATAAGAAGATGAAGTGACCACAGATGACATAATCTCCCAAGAATCTGACCTACTAGACTGTTTCTCCCATGTAGATCCCCATCTCTCAAAGTTTCGAGAACCTTCCAAAATTCCTCTGAGATCTAAATGTCTAAAAGCTGAGTTTCTCAGGGACTTGTGTGTCTAAAGTATAGCACTAGTCTTGGATAACTAAGCAACTTTCTAAGTTATATATTTTTCACTTATTAGGAAGAATAATACGTATTCCATGAAGTGGCTGGGATATTACATGAAGGAATATTATACAATGTACCTAACAAATCATTTGAAGAAATATCATACTAGACACAAACTTCTTTTAAAATTTGAGTTCAAACTTGCTTCCCTATAACTTCTTCTTGTTTGCTGATTCTGTCTCCCAAAGCATGTAGAAGCACTTGACTTTTCAAAAGGAGTCATGAGCTCTAAACTCAATATGAAATCTTTCATTTGTCCACTTAAATATTTTTCATGGAAGGATAAAATGACTTTTCATTCCAGTACTTCTCAGCCACATGAGGAAGTTTATTAGAAATCAACTTGAGCACCGTGAATACAAGGCAAAAGGGAATGACTTGGGCTTCTGAAGTCCCAGTAGTAGTTTTTAGGTTGTCAGTGATACCATGGAAGAATTGGAATTTATTGCTGTTCTGGTGTGGCACTTGGGCAATGGAGGCAGAACCTCAGGCATGTTGAATTGATACTCTATCACATATCAACATTTCTATATATTACTAAATCAGTACTGCATAATAAATTGAATTTATGGAACTAAATACCCATTTTAAAAAATAAGAAAGGCTCTCACCTGCCAATAACCAAGGCAATTTCTGCCTAGAAGTCCCACTGGTCCAAGCCAGGGAACCAGCTATCTTTCCACACTCGGTTACTTTGTCTCACCAGGCAACACCAGAGGCATTTTCTCCCTGGGAACATGGTGGTATGAAAGCCAGAGAATCAGGTAGGCAATTTTCACTCTCTTTTCAATCCTCAGATTCCAGTTGCCCAATCTTATCATCCCCATCTTGGTAGAAGACCACCAACTGCTCCCTCTTTTTCTCTCTGCCCCCATTCCAAAAAAGACTAAACAGATCTTCTCCTGTAGCCTTCCTCACCCCATCCCACTGTCTCACCCACCAACATTACAGGCAGTCTCTCCCTGGAAACCCACTGGCCACAATGACCAGGGAATCTGTAGGCAATTTTCACTTTCCCTCCGATCCTCCAATTACAATTCCTCAGTCTCATTCCCTCCTCTACAGCAGACCACCTGCAGGGACCTGCTTTCCCTCTCTTCCTCCATTTCCTGTGTACTCCACAGATCCTCCTGGCAGACCCAACTTTCCTCCCTCCTGTGGACCACCAGATGGATCAAAGACCTCAACATAAGTCCATATATATTGAATCTGATAAGAGAGAAAATGGAGGCACTCTTTGAACTCATTGGTACAGGAAAGAAATTTTGGAACACAGCACTGTTAGTATAGGCACTAAGAACATAAATTAATAAATGGGTCTTCATGAAACTAGAAAGCTTCTGTATAGTGAAGGACACTTTCAATTCAGACAAACTATCAACCTATAGAATGGGAAAATAGTTTTACTAACTACATATCTGATAGAGGGCTAATATCTCAAATATAGGAAGAATTAAAAGAAATGGACATTGGGAACTCCACTGCTCTGGTGCAATTCCCAGCAGCCTGCCACCAGGTGAGAGATCTAGCTGCAGGGTGCACCACCACCACTGCCACCCACTGGATTCTCTTTCTGCAAGACCACTCTGCTGCCCAACTCCACCTATTTTATCATTCTCCCCATGGCCAATTCTCTCTACAACTCCACCAGACTAGATAGGAACAGGCACAACCCACAGCAGTTGGTAAAACAGACTCCATAGGCCTAGGTACAGCCTACGCCAGACAGAAGAACAGGAGGACACACTGGAACTAGGCACCCAAATCCCCACAAACCTCAGCTGAGACAACCCTACTGGACTTGAAGAACTGCCAATCACCAGAACCCTTGGCCATTCAGGTCAAAAGACAATAAAGGAACCAGATAATAAAGAAACAAAACACCCATCCAACAAAGACAACACAAGAATCAACACCCATACCTATAATCATCCCAAACCCAGATGCACAAATGCCAGTGTAAGAATATAATCAACAACAGAAAAGGCAATATGGCACCATCAGAACCAAGTGATATTACAATAGCAAGACCTCCACATTTCAACACAGCTGAAGAACAAGAAAATGACCTTAAAAATAACTTTGTGAAGATGATAGAGGCCTTAGAGAAGAAATGAAAAACTCCCTTAAAAATCAAGGAAGAGACAAAAAATTGGAAGAAATCAATCAATATCTTAAAGATAGCCAAGAAAGCCAAGAAAAAAGCAGTTTAACAGGTGAAGGAAATGGTTTAAGACTTGAAAATTGAAATAAAAGCAATAAAGAAAACACAAACTGAGGGAATTCTGGAAATGGAAAATCTGGGTAAGTGAACAGGAACTGCAGATACAAGTATCACCAAGAGAATACAAGAGAAGGAAGAGACAATCTCAGGCATTGAAGATATGATAGAGGAAATTGATTCATTGGTCAAAGAAAATGTTAAATTAAAAAAAAATTTCCAACACAAAATATCAAGGAAATATTGGACACCATTAAACTTCCAAAGAATAATAGGGATAGAAGAAGAAGAATCCCAGCTTAAAGGTACAAAAAATGTATTCAGCAAAATCATAGGAGAAAACTTTCCCAACCTAAAGAAGGACTTGCCTATAAAGGTACAAGAAGCTTACAGAACACCAAATAGACTGGACCAAAAGAAAAAAAGTCCCTTCACCACATAATAATCAAAACACTAAACATGTAGAATAAAAAAAAGAATATTAAGAGCTGCCAAGAAAAAAGGTCATGTAATCTGTAAAGGTAGACCTATCAGAATTACACCTGACTTCTCAATTAGAGACTCTAAAAGCCAGGAGGTTTTAATAAGACTTTTTGTAGACACTAAGAGTCAGTGGATGCCAGCACAGACTACTATATCCAGCAAAATTTTCAATCAACATAGATGGAGAAAACAAGATATTCCATGACAAAAGCAGATTTATACAATACCAATCACAATTCTAGCTCTACAGAAAGTTCTAGAAGGAAAACTCCAACCCAGGGAAGTTAGCTACACTCACAAAAATACAGGCAATAGATAATATCACACCAGCAAAACCCAAACAAGGGAAACACACACACACACACACACACACACACACACACACACACACACACACTACCACCAAAACAAAAATAATTACAGGTTTTAGTAATCATTGCTCATTAACATCTCTTAATATTAGTAGACTCAATTCACCAATAAAATGACAGAGGTTAACTGAATGGATATGAAAATATTTTGCTGCTTACAAGAAATACACCTCAGCTTCAAAGACAGACATTACTTTGGAGTAAAGGGCTGAGAAAATATTTTCCAATCAAATGGCCCTAATGAGCAAGCTGGTGTAGCTATCTTAATATCTAACAAAATAGACTTCAAACTAAAATTAATTAAAAGAGATGGAGAAGAACATTTCATATTCATCACAGGGAAAAAAATTCATCAAGATGAAGTCTCAATTCTGAACATCTATACCCCAAATACAAGGGCACCCACATTTGTGTAAAAAATATTACTAAAGCTTAAATCACACACCCCACACACTAATAGTGGGAGACTTCAACATCCCACTTTCACCAATGGACAGGTCTGCCAGACAGAAACTTAAGAGAGAAATAAGTGACCTAAAAAGATGTTATGCCTCAAATGGGCTTAACAGACATCTTCAGAACATTTTACCCAAACACAAAAGAATATACCATCTTCTCAGTACCTCATGGAAAACTGACCACATACTCAGTAACAAAGCAAATTTCAACAGAAAACAAAAATTTGGAATAACCCACTGTATCGTATCTGATCACCATGGGTTAAATAAAATAAGAGTTCAACAACAATGGAAACTACAGAAAGCCTGCAAACTCATGGAAACGGAACAACTCTCAACTGAATTACCACTTGGTCAGGGAAGTTATAAAAAAGAAATGAAAGTTTTCCTAGAATTAAAGGAAAATAAATGCACAACATATCCAAACTTATGGGACTACTATGAAAGTAGTACTAAGAGGAAAGTTCATAGCAGCAAGTGCCTACATAAAGAATCTGGAGAAATCTCACACTAGTGACTTAAAAGAACAACGGAAACTTCTAGAACAAAAAGGAGCACATTCACCTGGGAGGCATAGATGGCAGGAAATAAAATCAGGGCTGAAATCAACAAATATAGAAACAAAGAAAATAATACAAAGAATCAATGAAACAAAGAGTTGGTTCTTTGAGAAAATCAACAAGACAGACAAATTCTTATCCAAACTAACTAAAAGGCAGAGAGAGAATATCCAAATTAACAAAATCAAAAAAGGGGAACATAAAAATAGACAATGAGGCAATCCAGAGAATCATTATATCATACTTCAAAGAGCTGTACTGTACAAAATTGGAAAATATTGGACAACTTTCTGGACAGGTACCACATGCCAAAATTAAATCAAGACCAGATTAAACAATTTAAATAGACGTATAACCCCCAAGGAAATAGAAGCCGTCATTAAAAGTCTCCCAACCAAAAAAACCTAGGGCCAGACGGTTTCATTACAGAATTCTACAAGACTTTCAAAGAAGAGCTAATACCAATATTCCTCAATTTTTTTCACACTATAGAAACAGGAGGAATATTGCCAAATTCTTTTTATGGGCTACAGTCACCCTGATACCCAGACCACACAAAGATTCAACAAAGAAAGAGAATTACAGACCAATCTCCCTCATGAACATTGATGAAAAAATACTCAATAACATATTGGCAAACCAAATCTAAGAATACATAAAAAAGTCATCTATCATGATCAAGTAGGCTTCATTCCAGAGATGCAGGGGTGGTTCAACATATGAAAATCTGTCAATGTAATCCACCATATAAACAAACTGAAAGAAAAAGAAGACCACATGATCATCTCATTAGATGCTGAAAAATCCTGTAACAAAATCCAACACCCCTTCATGATAAAAGTTGTAGAGAGATCAGGGATACAAGGAGCATACCTAAACCCCATAAAAGCAGTATACAACAAGCCGACAGCCAATATCAAATTAAATGGAGAGAAACTCAAAGCGATTCTACTAAAATCAGGAACAAGACAAGGCTATCCACTCTCCATATTTATTTAATATAGTACTCAAAGTTCTAGCTAGAACAATAAGACAATAAAAGAAGATTAAGGAGATACAAATTGGAAAGGAATAAGCCAAACTTTAGCTATTTGGAGATATGACAGTATACATAAGTGACTCTAAAATTTCTACTAGGGAGTTCCTACAGCTGATAAATATCTTCAGTATTGTGGTTGGATGCAAAAATAAATAAAAAAATTAGTAGCCCTTCTATATACAAATGATATATGGGCTGAGAAAGAAATCAGGGGAAAACACCCTTTACAATATTCACAAATAATATAAAATATCTTGGAGTAACTCTAACCAAACAAGCAACAGACCTGTATGACAAGAACTTTAAGTCTTTGAGGAAGGAAATTGGAGAAGATATCAGAAGATGGAAAGTTTTCCCATGCTCTTAGATAGGTAGGATTAATGTAGTAAAAATGTCAATCTTACCAAAAGCAATCTACAGATTCAATTCAGTATCCATCAAAACTACAATACAATTCTTCATAGACCTCAAAAGAACTATACTCAACTTCATATGGAAAAACAAACAAAAAAAATAGCTAAAACAATCCTGTACAATAAAGAAAATCCCAGAGGTATCACTATCCCTGACTTCAAACTCTACTACAGAGTTCTATAGTAATAAAAACAGCATGATATTGGCATAAAACCAGAAAGTGGGCCAATGGAATCGAATCAAAGATCCTGACATAAACCCACAAACCTATGAAGACCTGATTTTTGACAAAGAAGCCAAAATTATACAATGGAAATAAGAAAGTGTCTTCAACAAATGGTGCTGGCATAACTGGATGTTGGCATGTAGAAAAATGCAAATAGTTCCATATCTATTGCTCTGCATAAAACTTAAGTCCAAGTGGATCAAAGATCATAGCATAAATCCAGTTATACTGAACCTGATAGAAGAAAAGTGGGCAGTAGCCTTGAACACATTGGCACAGGAGAAAACTTCCTGAATATATAACACAGTAGCACAGACACTGAGATTGACAATTAACAAATGGAACCTCCTGAAACTGAGAAGCTTCTGTAAGGTAAAGGACACTGTCAATAAGACAAAGCAGCAGCCTACAGATTAAGAAATGATCTTCACCAATGCCACCATCTGATAGAGGGCTGATCTCCAAAATATAGAAGGAACTCAAGAAACTAGACATCTAAATACCAAATAACCCAATTAAAAAATGTGGTACAGATCTCAATAGAGAATTCTCAATAGAACATTCTCAGATTGCTGAGATACATTTAGAGAATTGTTCAAAATCCGTAGCCATTAGGGAAATAAAAATCAAAATAACTGTGAGCTACCATCTTATACCTGTCAGAATGACTAAAATAAAAAATACTGAGGACAACTTTTGTTAGAAAGGATGTGAAGTAAATGGGAAATTCTTACACTGCTTGTGGGAGTGCAAACTTGTACAGCCACTTTGGAAATTGGTATGTGGTTTTCTCAGAAAATTGGGAATCACTCAACTTCAAGACATATCTTGGACATATACCCAAAGAATGCTCAAACATACCATAAGGACACGTGTTCAACTATGTTCACTGCAGCATTATTCATAATAGGCAGAACTTGAAAACAACTTAGATACCCCTTAACCAAAGAATGGATTAAAAAAATGTGGTACATTTACACAATGGAGTACTACGCAGCTGTAAAAAAAGACATCATGAAATTTTCAGGCAAATCGATGGAACTAGAAAAAAATCATCCTGAGTGAAGCAACTCAGACCTCGACACACAATCTAATATTTATTTATTTATTTATTTATTTATTTTTGTTTTTATTAAGGACATGTCACATGCCCAGTAGTACATGGTCAATATAATACAAAACAAGCTACATGGTATTTTGGATGGGATTTTTTTTGTCTTATAGTGCTTTGTTTGGACTTTTTTTAAATTTTCCTATCCTTCTTTTGCTTATATATTATGATTTCAGATTTTGTGTTTTTATGTTATTTTTCTGCATGCAGTGTGTGTGTCTCTATATCTATATGTATTTATTGTCCTTTTTCTTTGTATCTTTATTTTTCTCTTTGTTTTGACCTACTTTGTTTGTTTGTTTTTATTTATAATTTTTTCCTTTAGATACCTGGTTATTTTTTAATAAGATAGAGTAAGAAAGGATATAGATTTGGATGGATGGGGAGTCAGGGAGGATCTGTGAGGAGTCAGGGGGAGTAGGGAGATCATAATCAGAATATATTGTATGAAAAATCTATTTTCAATAAAAATAAGAAAGCTCATTAACCAATGAAATCATCTCCTGAATTAAACGATTTCTTCAAAGAAACTGAAAATGTAAGTGAAACCAAAGGTACAGAAAACAGAAAAATAGTGGAGTTAGATGAGGAAAATACTGATGCTTCCATGAAGTGAAAGAGAGGACTCAGTCCACTGACCTGCATAAAAATGACACAAGTTTTAAGATAAAACTCTCCTTTTCTTTAATACCTTGGTGATAGTCAATTAGTTTCAACTAGATTTTCATTTTATCCAGAAAGTATGAAGGCTAAAACCTAGATCAAGTCTTTTGACAGTAACCCTGAAGTTACTCTCTCTCTCTGTATGTGTGTGTATGTCTATGACATATACTCCAAGATGCAAATTTGTCTAAATTTAAAAGAAAATCTAACTCAGTTAATTAGCTTGACACTAAATTTCTACATAATAAAGTAAATTTTTGCTGACAAATAATGTAGATTCTGACTAAAAATAATTTCATCCTAATCAAATTTTAAGCTCCTGTAATTTTAACCATGATGTGATTATAGTTACCTTTGGTTTTATAGTTCAATTGTCTAAAAATTTTCCATAGTCTTTTAAAAAAATTCTTCATAATTTGACACACAAAAGATCATATTTAAATCTAAAGTATTTCCCTAACCTTTTAAAAGTCTTATTTTATCTAAGTGCAAATCATCTAATTAAAACTGCAGTCATTCACTTTTATATAAAAATCATCCGAGCACAGGAAATTATTTAGCAAGTTGGAGATTTCTTTGAATAGCCTGAACAATGTTTGCCTTGACTGGTGTGCTAACACCTGTATGGAAACCATCTCTTCATCTAGTCCTAAGTGCTCTTTGCCGGGGCTCAGCAAGAGGCAGCTTTTAAAGTAAATGTGTTTGTAAATAACGACCTTGGGAACACAGATGTGCACATTGATTGACTGATTGGTGCCTGCTTTCAGGTTTCAGCCCTGACAGGAGGGCCAGCAGGGCTGAAAGTGTTTGTATTGACCCCTTCACAGAACACAAGCTTGCCAACCTTTTATTGCAATGATAGGAGAATAAGAAAAAATATGGCTTTCCCCCACAAACCCTATGTCTTGATAAAAATAGAGTGTAACTGTTTGAGTTGATTCAGTTTTGAGAGCTTTAAAGATCCTCCCTACTCTCGTGGGTGAAAGAGCCCAAAGTTTTGCATGTATACAATGGGCCAATACTTTCCCACTGAGCTATATCCCCTGCCCTGATATCTAAAACTTTTAAGCTACTGTCTTGGAGTTGCTAGTCCTGCCCAGAGTCCTGCACACTTTGGGAAATTGAAAGCTTGGATTCAGTCTCAGTGTGGTACTGTTCCTGAGGATGTACACATCCTGAATCAATGTATCTTTTGTTTCTTTTGCTCTGAGCTCATTTCTATAGCTTCTATTATAGCCTCTGACCATATGGGGAGGGATTTACCTTTGACATATTTGTTTTTGTAGATTCAAATGTTTGCTGGTTAGACTAACGGAAGAACATCACTTTCCTTCTCAAATAATCAAATTAGTTAAAAGTACATTATGAAAATGCCTAACATACCTATAGTATTATCACCAACTTTATTATTTATTTTGTCAGACTGTGATTGAATCCAGACTTTTTCAACTTATCTTTAATATCTAAGTCTAATAATTTTTCAGTCCTTGGCCCTTCTCTCGTATTGGGTGTCAGTGAGGATGAACTCGCAATTTTTAGACTTGAAGAAACAATCATGCCAGTCAGAGGGGTGATAAGGATGAAAATTGCTTAAAAGATCCAGATAATTAAATTACTTCTGGTGGACATTTTTGTTAGTTTCTCATTCTCTTTATTTTCTAGCAAAAAAAAAAGCATGTCACATATTATCAAGGACTTCATTTAGGGGACAATAGAAAACACACGTGAGGAAAGGTACTATGTGAGAAATATTGGGATGGAGGTAATGGCATCTATCAGGTACAGGCTTGCCTTTCTTTCTTGTTTTAAGATTTGCCTGAATTATGTGTACATGTGTAGGTCTGTGGATGTGTGCTCATGAGTGCAAACGCCTGAAGCATTCAGATGATCAGGTTAAATCCCTTGGAGCTGATGTGGGTTTATAGTTGCGGGTGCTGGGAACTGAATACAAGGTCTCTGTAGGAGCAGTATGTGCTCTAAGCCTCTGAGCCATCTTTCCAGTCCTCCAGTTTTCCTTCTTTAGAATAGCTGAAGGAAAGAAGAAGCAAACATCTGAATCGTAGTATATTTGTGTGAGGGCAATGCATGTATGTTTATCTTTCTTATTTCACATTGGAATTGATACGTTTCTGCCCAAACCTAGTATTTTCACCTTTACTGATTAATAAGGGCCAAGTGCCCATGCTTGTGAGCACACACATTGTACCTCAGTAAATGTTTTCAATCCTCTGTTTTCTCAGACCAATGACTTCACCTTTTCCTGTAAGTGATGCCACCACAACTACTTTCTCAAGAGACTATCAGGGCATTTTCCACTACATCTGTCTAAATCCCAATTGGTCCATGTTAAACAGCATAGAATGCCGTGCAAACTCACTTGTTTTCTTATTCACATTTAACTAAATGGCATATAACAAAATTTGCAAATAACAAAGTTCACGTATAACAAAGTTCACATGAGATGTCCTACATTTTTCTCTTTGAACCACAAAGAACAATGCATTAGATCTTAACATTAAAATGAAAATGAAATCTCTAATGTTTCCTGAAAGGATATGAAGGAGAAGAAAAAAAAAAAAAAAAGATTAGGTCATCTTCCATTAAAGTGCACCGTACTTTCCAGGACAAGTCTTTTGTAAAGTCATTTGAAGAGTACAGATCACATGGTTTATGTTTGTTGGAAAAATTTCTAACTTGCCAGGACAAGAGAAAGGTTTTATTTTTAACTTAAGAAACAAAGTAACTGACTGTTCCTGACAAAAACACAATTCAAAGAGTGGAAATTAGAACCTGGCTTCATAAACACGAGTGTCAGGGAAAGTCAGCTCTCCACCTCGCAGCTCAGATGCTTCAAGAGCAGCATTACTGGATCCAACCTTTACCTTGCTTGGCTAGCTGCAACAATGGCAGCCCATTTTCTAACAGGTCATCTTGAAAATGATTGGTTTTTCTGAAAGAAATCCAGGAACACCTGATGAGATGAATATGGTTTCTAGCATGGTTGCATGTTGTTTCTGTTTATGGTTGTATGAATATGGTTTCTACGTGGTTGTACAGGAGGAGTTGGAGGATGTACGCCTATATTAGGGAATGCTTATAATAATGGGTCTCAATCTTCCTAATGCTGTGACCCTTTAATACAGTTCCTCATATTGTGGTGACCCCCTAACCATAAAATTATTTTTGTTGCTGCTTCATAACTATAGTTTTTCTACTGTTCTGAATCATAATGTAAATATCTGTGTTTTTCAATGGTCTTAGGTGACCCCTGTGAAAGGGCCATTTACTTCCAAAGGGGTCATGAGCCACAAGTTGGGAACCACTGGTTTATGGTACCCATGTTTATTAAAGTCATCTGTAGCCTATTTGCCTTTATAAAAACTAGTTTTGACCTTTACATCATGATGTTCAATGAAAGTATGCAGATACAAAAATCCATTTGTATTCCTCCACTTATTCAGAATGTCCATTCTAAGCCAGTGTGTAAAGAAAACAGGCAGTAATTGCCAGGGATTGGAAAGGGAAGGATGGAAGGCGACCTTTAAGAAGAAAAGGGAATATTTTTGAGGTGATAAAATGTTCTGGATTCATGCACAGATGATGAAAATGCTTGCTGAATGTTTCTGGAACTCTGTGTGTGCACTGAAGAACAGAATTGAATATAAGTTTTGAGGGTGTATATTATGCTTACTTTTTTGCTATCATCTGAAGAACATTTGCATTAGACATAATTAGTACTGTGGTATTTGAAGTATGAGTGACTTGGTTGTGTAAAAGAAAACAATTGTATTGTATGAATAAATGAATATCATACAGGGCAATATGGAAACCTGTGATGTTCTTGCTATAGCAGGGTTTCAGGTAACTTTTATTTCAAATTGAGCTTCTAGGAATTTGAGGAGACTTTTATTTTAATAAGAGTAAATTTCTTCATTTACATTTTGAAATTAAAAGGTGGTCTCATTGTGATTATTCTCTGTGTTAACAGGGCACCTAATATGAATTTTAAAGTAAGTTTTCTGTTGTTAATGGTAGTTCTGGAGACCAGTGGGAACTGCACTTTGTCATGTTTAAAGAGGAGTCATTTTCTTTTTGCATGTACAGATCAAAAATTATTCAAAAGATCTCTTAGGTGATATACATTTCACAAATGAATAACAAGGATACAGTTCAGTATTTTTTTTTCCTATGAAGGCACATAGTAAATTTTTGTACCACTTCATTCTGTAATAACAACATCATTTTAGCCACTTGCCCCATTTAAACAAAAACACAGGCAAAGGTTTTATATAGACAAATAGATGTGATTATTATCATTAATGTGTGCTTGCAGAATAGACTAGAGTTTAGTGTTATGGTTTCCCAGACCAGACCAGATTTTGAAGATTGAACAGTGAATCATGGCTAGGATATGATGCCAAAGAAATGGGAAGTAGAGTGCAGTCTACTAGATTCACACACTGAGGCCCATGGCTGCTTTGTGCCCAGTTAGCTATGAATATGGTATAACCTTAAATTATCGTGGTAGTGGTTTGAATGGGAAATGTCTCCCGCAGGCTCAGGCAGTTGAACATTTCCACTTGGCACGCTTGTCAGAAGCCATTTGGTCTTGGGTTTCTTGAGTGCAGAGGAAATGTGCCCAGCACGAACCCCGTTGTTGCTACTTCCGGGTCTTCCTTGACATCATAGAATGACCCTTCTTGCACTGCTATCCAGCCAAATCCCATCATTCCTTAAAAATCATTTGATCACATGCTAGAATTGATCTCAATAATTGATCTCTATTGTGTTCTGTGTGTCTATATTATCTCTGTGTTTATGGTGGTACTGACTCTTGATTACTCTAGCATTGGGGAAGGGTGAAATGAGTGTGCCCTCCATGTTTATTTATTTTTTATATTTATATACATAAGATTGCTGTGTATATTTTCTAGTACCCTTGAGATACGCTGTTAGGGTGGGCCTTTCAAGTCTACAAAAAGAATTCATTGGTATTTTGAGAGGGGTCATACCCAATTCCTAAAAATCTTTGGGTAGAATTGGAATTTTTAACAATATTAAATATAGTAATCTATGAAACATATGTTTCTATTTATTTTATATGAATTTTTCAGCAGTATGTTATAGATTAACTTGTACAAGCTATTGAAGCTCTTGGTTAATTCTACTAAGTAGGTTTTTTTATTTCACTTATTGATGATTGATTGATTTGTGTTTATGTATCTGCATATGTATGCCACTGTGTGTATGTGGAGTCAGAGGAGAGCTAGCAGAAACTGGCTCTCTCCATTTTACCTGTTGGTTCTGGGTATTGAACTCATGTCCTCAGGCATATCAACAAGTGCCTTTACCTACTGAGCCATCTCACTGACCCAACTCCCAAGTATTATTTTATTATTGTCAGTGCTGTTATTGATGTCATTGTTTATATTCTGTTTTCTTAGCATACATTGTTTGTGTGTAGAAATGCATCTGATTATAGTATGTTGATTTTGTATCCTACGCTTTGCTAATTTTTTGCTTCCTTATCTATTATTGTATCTATTATTTATGTGTATGCATAAATATGCACCTACACATACTTATGTGCACCACAGGCATGCAGATGACCATCAAGACCAGGAGGGGGTGTCAGATTCCCTGGAAGTGGAATAATAGGCAGTCGTGAGCTTTCATGTGGGTGCTGGGAATTGAACCTGGGTCCTCTGCAAAAGCAGCCAGTGATCTCAACCACTGAGCCATCTCTCTGGCCCATGGCTCTGGTAGTTTATATGAGATATTTAGAATTTTCTACATGTGAGATCAGATCATATGTAGGAAAAATTTTACTTTTTCCTTTCCAGTCTGTATATCTGTTCTTTATTTTCCTTGTCTCATTGTTTTGACTGAATTCCAGCTTGGAGATGAGTGGGAATGGTAAAATGTCACCTTTATCTTGTTTCTGACTTTAGTGGAAGTACTCTCACTTTTCACCTTTGAGTATGATGTTAACTGAAGACATTCCATGCATGAATTGTATTTTTTTAGGGGTAAATTGGCCTTATCACAAGCAAATAGTCCTTTCAATACATTGATGAATAGGCTTGGCCATGTTCTGTTGAAGACTGTATCAGTGTTCCTTCATAATGGTTAATATTCCATAGTCCTCTTGTGCAAATGCTAGACACATATATCAAATGAGAAAACAGGATTGATGCCAGCTCTGTACATATTCTGCAGAATTCACTGGGCCTCGTATTTCCAAGATGTTGCCTTTATGATTCAATTTCTCAGGAGTTTTAGGTCTATTTAGATTTTCTAATTATTTTAACAGTTTATTTGTCCTTCATGTGTTTGAAATTTTTAGAAATCTGTCTATTACATCTTCTTCACTTAAATTCTTACTGTCAAATTATTCATTGTACTCTCTCACAATTCTAATTACTGTAGAGTAAATATTAATGGTCTAATTTTTATTCCCAGTTTTATTAACTTTAGTTTGTTCTCTATTTTCCATTCTGTCTAACCCCAGGCTCCTTTCTCATCATCTGGAGGCCAGATATCCAGTAATGATTGATTTCTTCTGTATTCTCTCTCTCTGCCTTATAGTGGGTTATATTTTGGCCAGAACTTTTTTTTTCAAGACAGGGTTTCTCTGTGTAGCTTTGCACCTTTCCTGGAACTCACTTTGTAGACCAGACTGGCCTCAAACTCACAGAGATCCACCTGCTTCTGCCTTCGGAGTGCTAGGATTAAAGGCATGCACCACCACCGCCCAGCTTGGCCAGGACTTTCTATCCTGTCATTTATGTGTAGACTGTGTGTTTGTGTGTTCTGATTTTATTATCAGGAGACCAGTCCAAATTGATTAGAACCTTAATAATCTCATTTTAAACAAGTCATGTTTTTTTTTACTCTTCTCTCATATATTACATCCTGGCCTCAATTTCCCCTCCATCCCCTCTCCAAATAACTTAAATCATGAACAAGATAAGTCTATCCACTCTCTCCATATCTATTAAATATAGTACTTGAAGTTTAAGCTGGAGCAATAAGACATCAAAAGTAGATCCAGGTGACACAAATTGGAAAGGAAGAAATCAAACTTTTGCTATTTGTAGATGATATAATAGTATACATATGCAACACCAAATATTCTACCAGGGAATTCCTACAGCTGATAAAAACTTTCACTGAAATGGCTGGATAGAAGATTAACCAAAAAAAAAATCAATAAACTTCCTACATACAAATGACAATTGGGCTGAGAAGGGAAACAGCACTGTTCATAATTGCCACAAATATTAGAAAATATCTTGGGGTAAGGCTAACCAAGCAAGTGAAGGACCTGTATGATAAAAGTTTCAAGTCTCTGAAGAAGGAAATTGAAGATATCACAAGATGGAAAGATTTCTCATGCTCATGGATCAGTATGATTAACACAGTAAAAATGGACATCTTACCAAAAGCAATCTACAGATTCAATGCAACTCCCATCAAAATTCCAATACAAATTCTTCACAGACTTTGGAAGAACAATACTCAACTTTATATGGAGAAACAAAAACCCAGGATAGCTAAAATAATCCTGTGCAATAAATAAGTCACTTCTTTGAAGACCCTACCTTCAATGCAATCACATCATGAAGTCCTGGAACTTAAGGCTTCACCACATGGGTTTTGAGCATGCACCCTCCAGCCTGTGACACATCTGAATCCTTTGCATTAACGGTGGGAGGAACTTAAATACAAAGCTCTATTGCACCGAATTAAACTAGTTCAGACTCTTTTGGAATCCTGTGTGGACTCTTATAAAGTGTCACTCTTGTCCTTTACTCCTAGAGTTTTAATTCTTACGGACTACTTTCCTCCATGTTAGTGACAATCTGGGTATTCAGCTGCTCATGTCACATGTCACTGAGCAATTACATGTAGGTTGAATGTTCATGAAAATCTTCTATTTAGCCTCGGAAATTTTCTTTGGAAACAACTCCATCCCTATCTGTGTTCTTAAACATTATCTTATCCCTGTATAGCAGGGGCAAAAGTCACCTCCTTTGTAATGATAGCTTCAAACCTGGCATTTTCTCAACTATGTTTCATTTCGGCTAAGGGAACTATCAGAACTCAACACCTACAAGTGGAGATTTTTTTTTTTTCAATGCAGGTTTATTAGTGTCTCTGTTAATCTTCCAATGATAGATGTTTGGGTTTTAAATACTAGGTATTTGAAGGCTATCTACCTTTAGCTCTTAGTAAATTTGAGAATAGCTAATGAAATTCTTTCAAGTTAATTATATATTGGAAGTATAAGAACTTAGATAAGTGAAAAGCATTCTATCGACCAGACACCAGGTTAGTAAATACTATCAAACAGCAATGATGACAGGGGGTCCTTACAACACAGACAAATTTTATCAGTATACTTCACTATGTGTCCAATTGGACATTGAATATGAGCAAAGAAGGCCAGTATAACACATTTGTTAGAAAATATATTATATATTAAAAAGTACCATATAAGACACCCATTCCATGAATCTAAACCCCAATTAATGTGTATAACACACTACTAATTTACATATTTCAAAGTTCCTTGGTTTATGTTTTTTCATTTGTTTACAAATCAGAAAATAATGAATAAAAGTCAAGTGGATTCTCCCCAGTGTGGCCCTTCTATATGCCCATCTTCAAATGTGCACACACTTTACAAAGAAACTCAATACAGGTTGCAATCCATATCAGATCTAGGAAAGTAGTCATACCTTCTGTCATTCTCAGAAACCAGCTGGATGGCCAGTGATATGATGACTGAATATGGGATGCCTGTGTCATCTTACGGTGCTACGAAGAAGAGTGAACAAGGATGCAACTGTGAGTAGTATAGCATACTGACTTCAAAGGAATGCCACTATAATATTATTAAAATAATTTTGCTTTTTTCTGATTGTGACTGCTTGGCTGTATGTGAGCTGATGTATATATAGTACATACTAGATCTATTCAGTAATGTAATCAACATTCTAAAAATAGACAAGATGCTTGAAAGTAAAGGTTATTATAAGGTTTGAGTGTGGAAGTTAAATAGCACGAAATGTCAATTGGATTTTGAGATTTGTCTAAAAAGTCATCAAGCAATGGGAGTCCTGCCTGCTTTGCCATTTGTGCTTATATTGATTAATTGCAAGATTAATAAATTGTAAGCTTTTAAAATCCAGAAAGGAAAACACAGTTAACCTCACACAGGCTGAATTTTATAAAGTTGTTTCTAAGTATGCTAATCTTGCTGAAATTAAAAAGTAATAACCATTTGGCTCACATCTACTACAGCATGGTCAGTGTTATGCAGATGGATCTGACAGCGAAGTGATAAGGAACAGTGGGTAGGTGTGCAGTGCCCTCCCCAAGTGTTGGAATGATTGTACAAAAATGTGTAGAAGAACTAAAGCATTGTTTTTTAGGATGTTCCCTCCAGAGCCTTGACCTGTGAATTATGTTAAATATCCATGATGTGTTGTTTGTAATGTAATGGTTCACCCCCCTCCTCAATGTGCACACTGGATAAACCTATGATTTGGCATTGTGAATAAGGACAAAGAAAATGAATATTTTGGGAAAAAGGCACAAACAGAAAGTCAAAGGGAGCCCTAAGGATGTTGAGGATTTTGCAAGGATAAAGACTTCTAGGACATCAGTAAATACACAGTTTGATTATAAATATTTTGGATCATGGTGTTGGAGGCTGGAATGTTGAAATTGAGGGACCTGTGGTGGGAGTGAGGGACACTAATTGCTGTCACAGGTAACCGCTGACAGGAGATGGAGTGGAGAAAAGGAAGAGAGTATACCCTAGATGGAGCAAGTAGGTCCAATTCACTTTCATAGCAACCTACTCTTCAAATGCTATCAGCCTGAGGTCAATTTAATAAGCCAATTATGAGGTTAGAACCCTTCTGATATCATCTCATCTTAAAGGTCAACTTTTTAACATTAATGTACTGGGCTCACACTTCCAACATATGAACTCCAGGGAACATTTATTTAGATCATATGGAATAGCTGAAGTAGGTAGTAGACAGTGCTTACATACTTTCATATTCATATTTTCAGTCATTAGATACAGAAAACATTCTTACGACATAATCACGGGTCCTGAAAGATGGACATGTCTTTGGTGACAAGCTGGTATTCAAAGGACATATTAAATCACGCTGGGCAGTTTGTTCCCATTCTACTCTAAGATCCTTTTGAATAGGTGATAGTGTCATTCTCTGTGTGGAAGTGAGATCATGTCACCCAATTACCAAAATATATCACACTGTTGGGCTTCATAGGTTGGCTAGATCCAAGTCATAAGGGAGGTGTTCCTTTCAAGGCTTAGAAGTCATCAGCAAGGAGCCAAGGAAAGGCCAGATCTCCCTTTCACAAAGTTTAAAATCTTAAAGAGAATGTTGTTCTAACAGCATATGGACAATGGAACATTGGGAGTGATCCAGGAGGATAATAGCTTCTAGATTCCATGTAGCAATCACTCTTACCTGCTGAGCAGTCTCCCTAGTTCCTTTGCCTGACTAAATTAAATAGCTGTCTTATTCTTATTCTTTTTTTTCTTTTTTTTTTTTGTTTTGTTCTTTTTGGCATTTCAAGACAGGTTTTCTCTGTGTAACAGTCCTGGCTGTCCTGGAACTCACTTTGTAGATCAGGCTAGCCTCAAACTTACTCTGTCTCCCAAGTGTATTGGTAAAATTATAAAGGCCACTCCACGTAGTTAAAAGGGAGGAGGGTTATTTAGTGGCTGGGCAGGATTGGAGAAAACTTCAGCTACACCTTGATATTTAGGGAAAAGCATGCTTGTTCACATTATTCTTCATAATTGTTTTATTAATTATATAATGTTAATAGTACTCAGTTATAACCAAAATCTAGCAGTCAATACCCAAAACTAATTGCTTACATTACTCATGTGAACAGAGGGTATTACTACCAGTTTTGAGGGTTCCTCAAGATGAAGGGTATGCCAAGATGAATGCAGACAGTCTCATCCTAAGAGCTACCTCATCATCTGCATCCCTTTATTATCAGTACTTAGGTGTTAGCATCTCTCTCATGATATGTACTCATTATAGTGACATGGGCCACTTTTTCATATATGTAAATTCAGATATCTTATTTAATAAAATATTTTTCAACACATTTCCCTATTTTTTTAAGATTCATTGTTTTAATTTTCTCTATCTGTGTGCATGTGTGGATGTGTGTACATGTATATGGTGGGCAGAAGCAGTTAGAGATATTGGATAATCTGGGGATGGAGTCACAGGTAATTGTGAGCTACCTGATGTGGGTGCTGGGAGCTGAACTCAGGTCCTCTTCAAGAGCAGTGTTCACTCTTATCTACTGAGCTGTCTTTCCAGCTCCTTTGCCTAACTAAATAAAATAGCTGTCTTTTCTTTTATTGTAGTTTTTCTTTATACATTTTTGAGTTGCTTCTATGCATGTATCTCAAAAGCATTTTTCTACTGATTTGTCTCATGATTTTAATTTTCTGAATGGTGTTTTTCAAAGAGATTAAAAAACACACAGTCTTAGAGCTTGCTTTTATTCCTGTTTTTTGAGAGATTGCTGGCCCCACAAACACCCAATTCCTTCTTGTGTTTCATAATCTCAGGCTTTGTGCTTTAGTCTATGGTCCATTTTGAGTTCCTGTTTCCCATGTGAACATTCAACGCTAGCCTTCTTCTGCTTTAGTTGATGAGACTCTGATTCCCGAACTGCCCTTTGGTCTTACACAGGGTTTCCAAGTCCTAAGTAGCATGTAGTAGATGTGCCTATCTTTGCTCAGAGTCAAGCATCAACTTTATCTTCTAACATGGTTGTCTGTACAGTGTTCCTTAAAGACATCCTAGAATAATGTGCCCTAGGTGACAATATACAGGATGGCGGCACATTGGAGAATCCTCTCTTTTTATCTTCTTTTCTTCTTCTTCTTCTTCTTCTTCTTCTTCTTCTTCTTCTTCTTCTTCTTCTTCTTCTTCTTCTTCTTCTTCTTCTTCTTCTTCTTCTCCTTCTGCTTTCAGTTTCTTGATCCCCTTGATCTGAACTTACTAATTCCTTTATAGAATTAGTAATTTTTGAATTGTTCCCCTCCCTCATTACTGTTATCTTCTCTTTCTGTCACGAGCTATGCTTGGACACTGTAGGTCATGACTCACTCTGCTTTAATGTTTTCTAGAATTTATTTCTGAGTTCTATTTGTATATTTCTTATTGAAATGTCCTTAAATCCATAATCTTTCTTCTCAGTATGAAAACAAATGGGAATCTATGTAAAATATATTTTAAAAGATATAATGTTGGTTCAGTCGGTGCAGTTCTATATTGTAGAAAAGTTTCAGGACATTGAAATGAGGAAGGGATTTGAGAGTACCCACCTAAACTCATGACATAAAAATGCAAGAGAAAAGCAACATACAGAAATTGGATTCCCTCAAACTGAAGTGCTTTGGAGCAGCAAAGGGAACAATGCAGAGGTAACAAGAAAACCCACAGAGTGGAGGAAACATTATACACTCTACATGTGACAAGGGTTTGATGTCCAGAATATAAGGGAAACTAAAGAAATCTCAATAGCAATCCCTTACTAAATAATCCCATGAAAATGGGTTATAGATATAAGTAGACATATTCTCAAGCACATGTACAAATGATGAGCAGGTAATTGCTGAATATACGCAAGATCACTAATTGCCAGAATATAAAAATCAGAACCCAAATGAGATATCACCTTGCTCCAGTAAGAGTGACTATGAACATTACAAAGTAAGTTCTGGTGAGGATGTAGAGAAAAGGAATCTCTTATGTACTGTGTGTAAGAATGTCAGTTAGAATGGCCATTGTGGACTGCCTCAGGAGTTAAAGCAGAACTAGTATACAATTAGCAGTCTTGTGACTGAGCATATAAACAAACAAAATCACCACTTGAGGGAGGAATCTGCAGCATCGTGTTTATTGTAGCCCCAGTCACAATTGCCGAGACACCAAGTGAACTAAGTGTCCATTAATTGATGAGCAGAAAGAAAGGATGTAGACCAGATGCAAAGTGAATCATTTTCAACTAGAATAGGACTGGAATCCTGGACAGAACCAGAGATCTTTACACCAACTGAGATAAGTAAAGTATTTAAAGACAACCACGTGGTCCCTTCTCCTTTGTGCCATTAGGAAAAGGTATCTCATGGAATCTCAGTGTGTGATGTGGAGAGTCAAGGAGAAGGGTAAGGAAGGTTGATGAATGGGACCTAAGTACTACATAGTTGTGAAGTGAGATAGATGTCTTGGTGTGTTGTTGTGCACTAGGGTTATGCTAGAAAATGATAATGGAATTTTTTATGCCAAAGTAAAAATCTTCAGAAGAAATTACAATTTTCCTATAAAGAAATGATGAGTATTTGATAAGTTATCCCCAAGTAAACATTACTTTATCTTTACATGTATTGAAATGCCATATGCTATGCCATGAATGTGTATAATATATTATCAGTTTAAATTAATTAAATAAATTTTTCAAGATGAAAAATTAGAAAAATATGTTTCAAGAAAATCTGGACTCTAGCTCCAAATAACTGGAGTAGCATTTCTTATAGGTTTAAAAATGTCTTTTTTTTTTCAAATGTATAATGCTAGAATAGCAGCTTTAAAAAGAAATTCTAAAAATGCTATTGTTTCTCAACATTGAGGTTGAGAAGATTATATCAGAACCCCAGGCAAACACTTTGGCCTTCAGAAAAGTTACTCTGTCTTCAAGGTGTCTCATTTTGACAACCATCTTGCCTCACTGCGCTCAGTAGGGCACACACACCCCATTTCAGTCTGTTTCTGAGGAAGTGCTTTCCTGGCCTGGCTTGGGTTTGGAATGACTTCTGAAAAATGCATTGTGTCCCATGTTGAAAATTCATGCATGTGCTGTTTCATATGCTTACTTCTGTTTTAAACTCACTCTGAAGTCCATTAAACCATTGTATTTTGATCACTTTTCCCCCACATAGCCATGGTATTTGAACAAATATTTTTGCATTATGAGGAACCTGACCATGAGTGTGTGCCACTGTGGGCTCACAAGTTGTTCAGCCTTGCTGACCACTGGAATTATCCAGCAGGCAGGTCTGGCTGGGGTGCCACTGGACAGCTGTCACATTTTCACAAAATGTCCCTAGAGATGGAGAACCTTCAGATTTGTTTACCCTACTGGAATTGTTTGAATGAGAAATATCCACTATAGGCTTAGGTATTTGAACGTGTTATCTTCAGTTGGTGACACTGCTTGGAGATGTGGTGGAGCCACTAGGAGATGGAAAATCTTCTTAAAAGTTCACATCTTTCACAGTCTGGATTTTTCTGTTAATGGTGTCTAGTCATGTCTACTGTCCTGCAAATGTTATGATTGAATTTTTTTATTCTATTGTGTGCACCACATTTTCTTTACTCTTCATCTCTTGTTGGCCATCTACATGCTCCCTTTCCCAGCCTATGTGAAGAATGAGGCAATATTCATAGATGTATAGGTTTCACTGTAGTGCATATCCTTTGAGTACTTCCAGTGTGGGTTGGGGATTTAGCTCAGTGGTAGAGTGCTTGCCTAGCAAGTGCAAGGCCCTGGGTTTGGTCCTCAGCTCTGGAAAAAAAAAAAAGAGTACTTCCAGTGTGTAATCAGGGTCAGCACAGCTGAGTCACAGGTTCAATTTTAGAAACTGATTTCATGGTGGTTGCAGAAATTTACATGTCAAACATTAAGAAAGTAAATTGGCATTCCATTTCCAGACATTTTTCAAAAGGTTTACATATTATAAAAATTTTGATGTAGTCTTTTAACACACACACACACACACACACACACACACACACACACACACACACATATCTTCATCTATATCTATGTCTATGTATCTGAATCTATCTTATCTATGTCTATTTCTGATTAAAAACTAAGAAAATCCAAAGTGAATAATTCTATGTGAAACACTCCACACGTGCAGTATGGCAGACACTTAAGAAAAAAATCACCTCAAACAAATGAACTGATAACCAAAACCTGCTAATAGCCACTATAGTTTTACAATTTAAATGAAGTTTACAAACGTGATTGTATTTGCAAATGGCAGGATGAATGGAAGAACACAGAAGTACATATTGAATGCGATTCAGTTCCTACCTCATCCCCTGTTCAGGGCTGAGCTCCAAAATGAAAATTTAATTATTATCTGAAGACCAAAATGTGTCGATTATGTAGATTTTACTTTTCATTTTTAAAAATTAATTTTAAGCTGTTTCATTTATTTTCTGATAAGATAGAATACTTTCTCCTGTCCTTTAGCAGTTTCCATGGTGATGCTGTATAAATGAAGTGTGACCTAAGCACAGTACACTCATGCTACAGGGGCAGAATAGCCAGCTGGCAACACTCAGAACTCAAGACCACCAAAGTTCAAAATAATCACATCTTATTCTTTACAGAAAAAGGTTTCCACTTTCACTATGTTTTATCTTGGAATTAATCATTTTGAAAACTTAAGACAGTGGCAATAAAGAAACCCAATCAACTCCATACCATCAGGTGATGCAAAACTATTATTAAGATGCCCACATATGTCTGACATGCTTGTGAAATTCATTTGCTCTTAAAATAATGGTTTCATGGAGTTGCTGTTTCAAAGCAGAGGCCCAAGGGACTCAGTGAAGCACTAGCCTCACATGCAGAAGCCAGGGCTTCTCAGCCTTTCACCTCTGTTTTAGATATTTAAAGGAATATGACAGGGGCTGAGAAATGTCACCATTCTAAAATCGTCTGATGCTCCAATTTGGACACTGTTTAAAGAACATCACTCAAGGCAGAGAACTCCCCGTTCTTTCCTTTTTCCTTCTGCTGAAATTTCTCCTTTGCTCTGAGTCCCGCTATAATAAGAGAAGACAGAAACCTTCCAACTATGTAAAGCACAGAGTTCTTTGTGATTATCAATTTCTCCATGCTCCCCAGAAACTAAAGGGCCTTCTGGACAATGCAGACTGAATTAGTACATTGCAGATAAAAGCCTAGACTCAAAGCTCCTAGTTGAAAAGCAGACGATTTTCCCAGTTCCAAGGAGCTACTTTCTCTACACCGTGGTCTGAACATTGCTATTGATTTTCCCAAAGAGGGCTTTAAAAACTGTGATCATCTACAGTGTAGCTCGCCAGTTTTCTTAAATGTATGCTGAATTTTCTTTCCTTCCCCTTTCTCTACAATTCTGCTTGATTGACTTCCTATTTTGCTTCCGCCTTTTCCTTAAAGAAGCCCTGACCCACTTTGGTAAAATGCACGAAGTAACCAGCATCTGGCATCAAGCTGGGGGGGGGGGCTCTTGTCTCCTTGATCTTGTCTCCTTGCACTTCTTCCTGCACAACAGTCCACAGATGTCCCCATCCGTCGTCACCTTCCTCCTTCCACACTCCATCCTTGCAAACCTTCCTTATAGACGAACGGTCACCACACACTCGCCCTGTACAATATTCCCACACTTGTCCCACACTACTGTCTCCACATTGCCTCCCTAGTACTCTGTCCCCTCGTGTCACAAAGGCCACCAGGAGAGTAGTGGCTTTATTTTCCTGTTCGGTTTGTTTTGGAATTGGCAGGCAAAGTGGGGCCATTGTATCTACAAAACAGCTTGATACTTAAGAATCGATATATCTGCCTGGTACCAAAACAAATTTTCAGCATGCTTTCCTTTTGGCCAAAATATTGGGTCTGTCCCATGTGAATTCTTTCTTGGCCCATCCCAGAAATCTACTTCAAATTGTTTGAGGCTCTAGCTCATCTCCCTCATCTTGATTATGAACTGATACTTGGATATTAGGAGTTACACTTATGATCTTTCACCCACATGGTACTTTGAAATGACTGCAGGGGTGATGTCCATTCTCACATCAAAGTGGAAAATTATATCAAACAAATTTAGCTTTTTAAAAAATGTTTTAGTTTTTCAATTTGTGTGTGTGTGTGTGTGTCCTGCAGGCTTGTGCACATGTGAATGCAGTCCTGAATTCTGATGTAGAGGCTCTGAGAGTTGCTATATCTCATCAAAAGCTAGTGATATATTTATTAAGAGAGAAAATACAAACCTTCAGCCTCCCTCAAAGGGCAACAACTATGAGGCAGACAGGGAAAATCCAGGACTCAGATGGAGGCTACCATTGGAGGAAGGAACCCACAGCAGAAATATTGTACCTGTTCAGTCAGGACCAAATAACAGCAGCGCTCAGGGGCCAGGGGACCTGAGAATGTTTCAGAGATGGTTGAACTGGGAAAGAGCAAGAGCCAATTGACACTGCAGGAGTTTTTGTTGAAGTATTTCCTCAGGAGCCAGGAAGCTGCTGACTTGGGAAAATGAATCATTAGCTTCAATGAGAGAAAAAATATTCCCTCAATGATAATTTCATGTTTCATTTGTCCATCATATTTGTAATACATACTCATTTCATTCAATATCTCTAAGAGAAACTAAATCATGTATGGTTATTTTACTCATAAGAATCTTGTGTTCAAGTTCTCTCTCTTTTTCGCTCTCTCTTACTTTATTAATTTCAAGTGTTGTATAGCATGCATGCTTCGTCATATTCACCTGCCTTCAAGTCTCAGATTCACTTCCCTTTCCCTACCCACTCAACTTTCTATCCTTTAAAATAAAAACTTCAAGATAAATTTGTACTGCTCAAATATTCACTTGAGCATATTAGATTTACAAGGGAATACACTCATAGAGAAAAACTGATTCTTTCTTACCTAGCACCTAACAGTTGCCAATAGTTCCACTATTAGTAGGAATGGAATTGTGTGCTCAATTGCCCTCTCCATGCTGGGGTTTGGTGCTGGGTGGTCTTGCACAGTCCTAAAAGAGGATATACATCCTGCACCCTCTCACTATATACCCACAGTCCAGGTTTGTCACAGAAGAGTGGTTTGGAAAGAATGTAAGAGTCTGTGGAGCATGACTACAATAAAATGTCTTTTGGACACAGGAGGACAGCTGCACATAGGAACTCAGAGTGACTATGACAAACCATGCTCAAAACCTATTAAAGTTTTAAAGAAATTGACTGCAGACATGTTAGAGTATATATTTCTTAGATCATATTATTCTTTCCTTTACAAAGATCCAAGCTACAAAAGCTTTGTTTACCAGATGAAAAGCTGGCCCTTTGTTCAACTCTCTTGTGTAGGAAATTGTTTAGTTATTGGCAAAGTTGTAAATGGTGGGGGACAAATCACCTTTTCAATGAATGCATTCCTATTCTCCATCCACTGAAGCCCCCCTAAAGAGACCTGTGAAACAGGATATCCCTAGCTTCCATTTAACCAGGTCCCTAGGTCAAGTGATTGGCACATGGTTGTGATTAATTATCCTTGCTGTGTATTTTGTACCATTGAAGATGAACAGTTCATCTGCTATCCAAAATATACAGGGGATGACCTTTTTCTAATTAAAAATATAAAGATCATTATTCCAATTATTTAGTGTTGACTGTTTTTGAATGAAAGATTTTCTATACAGCCCAAGCTGACCTGGAAGTCTCTATGAAATTGCAATTCCTCTGACCCATGCTACCAAGTACTGGGATTGCAGGAAGGGAAGAGCCCACCAGACAATGATATCACATTTGCTCATCATGGAGGTTATGGCTATCAGAAAGACGAAGAGTTTGATCAAATTCATAGATAAAATGCTGGTAAAGTGACCAAAGTTTGACTGTCAGAGTGTATGTTATTTTCCACTCTATCTTTGTCAATTACCTAATTTGACTAATACTGGGACAAAACTCTGCAAACAAAATCATTAATCCACTTCATGTTGACTTCAGACATAAACTTTTTTATTTAAATTTCAGTTACTTGTTGCTCATCTACACAGAAGTTAAACAGTCGGGCACTGTGCCATCTCACTGTCCCTTTTCTGTTCCTCTGGTTCATCTCCACTCTCTTCTGTCCTTCTCTTGTCTGTTATGCATCTTTGAGGTTTTCCACAAAGAAAGTCACATCATCTCATTTCCAGTATCTATCCCTTTTGTTTTCTTGTCTCACTAGCGAGGTCCCCAGGATGATGTTGTACAGAAACTATGAAAGAATGTATCACTGTATTGTCCGTGATCAAGTGTGATGTTGGTTACAGAGGTTTGTATATGTACTTCATCAAGTTGAAAATGTTGTAGTCTGACTTTAATTTGGTAAGAACTTTTATTAATGTGGGTGTTGAATTTTATTGCCAAATGGTCTGATGGCCTGGGCCTTTGTGAACCTTTTAAGGTGTAGTGGACAGTGACCTCACAACCTGGGATAAATCCCATTTGGATGGGGGTGCATACTGTTTTTATATATTAAATTTTTATTTGATAATTCTGTGTTGAAGTGTTTGTGCAATTTCATTAAGAGATTTTTGTCACTTTTGCTTTCTTTTTTTTTTTTTTTAAGATTTACTTATTTATTACATATACAGTGTTCTGTCTGCATGTATCCCTGCACACCAGAAGAGGGCACAGGTTCTCATTACTGATGGTTGTGGTTGCTGGGAATTGAACTCAAGACCTTTGGAAGAGCAGCGAGTGCTCTTAACCTCTGAGCCATCTCTCCAGGCCCACTTTTGCTTTCTTATAAATTCTCTGTTGACTTTAATATTAGCTGTTGTGGTGGACCCATGGGATGGATTCCCTTTAATTCTGTTTTGTCCACGAGATTATAAAGAATTGGTACTGTTTTCTGTCCTGGCATTTGATACAATTCATCTGTAACTTAACTGTGCAGCTGGTGCCTCTCCTACTCCTCTTCCTCCTGCTTCTTTTCATCCCCCTCTTTTTCCTCCTCTTCTTCTTGATCCAGCTCCTCCTTTTTTTCTTTGAGTTGGGATTATTGATTTTAGGCATTTTCATTATCTAACATACAGGTTTATTGCTATACATTTTCTTTTTAGCACATTGTATTCTATACATTTTGATAAGTTGCAATTTTTTTTTAATGAGAATAACTTGAATAATTCTCTGGAGCCTTTGTGTGTGCATGTAGTCAAGCAGGTTGACTGGTAGTGATGTTCTTCTCAACAATTTTACTGCACTGGTAGAATCCTATGGCCTAAAGTTGCTCTAATGTCCTCTTTCTGACCTCCTCTGTTGCCTTTGAGCAGTCCAATCCTTGTCAGAAAGGACCTGTCTGTAGCTATTCAGGTTGTCATTCACTGTTGGTGTAGTAGTACAATTTGGTGTTGGGAGGTCTCTGTGGTCCTGTAGTGGCCTATCAGTCCATGGGCTGGTCTATGTCCCAGCTCTGTGACATTTACAAGAGTTTCTTTGTTGGTTTAATTCCAGTTATCTCCTCAGGTGATGTAAAAGTAATAGCAATGCTTTCTTTTAAATTTGTGATGACCCTTTGTGAAGCTCTTTCCCTAGAGATGGAGGTTTTCATGGATAGTGCTCTGGGCACATGTCCCAGGATTACTCTGTAAGATGTCTATTGGACCTTCACCATATTGCCCTCTGGGGTCTTAAGTATTAGTTGTTTCTCATGCTACCACATCTAGCCTCCTGCTGAGCATCAAAATGATTGCTTCAGTCTAACTCCTAATTTATTTCCCCAGTCACTCCTCCTTTTGGTAATTGTTTTTGTGTGACTTTCTGGATTTATTGGCATCTCAGGTTGGTCATGAAAATTTTACTCATGTAGGATGTCTGACACAAAAATGTAGACACCACATAAATGTTTGCTAAAGATCTTTTTTCAGAGACAACGGTGATGATTTCTTGTCCTTTTGCATGTTAGAACAGAAATAAAAGTTACACACAAAAAAAGAGGTGTTTGCTTTTAACTGTTATTGTTAGGATCTGTATAGCATGCTTTTTTGGCTTGAAAGAATATAAAAAGATAATTGAAGCTTCAAGGAGAGTGGTAATGAAGGAGAAACTGGGAAAACCACAGTGTTCAAGATGTTTAAGAAATTAATGGAAGTATTAATACTCACGAAGAATGGTGAGACATTTCAATAACACATATATTGGAGAAATTATTTTGGCCACTCCACGTAGTTAAAAGGATATTTATTTAATGGCGTAACTCACAAATTAAGTAATGGGTAGGTCGCAGGGTCTGGGGAAGGTGTAATGCAGTCCAGCGGTGTTCTCCGGAGCTCTACACAGTCAATCTGCACTGGTCAGCGTCCCGGCACCGAGAGAGCGCCCAGAGCGAGCGCTGGCCCATCCAGCTCTCGGGTCCCCCGGCACCTCCCCTCGCCCTGCCTCGTAGGTGTGACAGTTGCCAGAGTCTCAATGGGGGTTGGAACTTCCAGATCCAAGCTGGAATGGCTACCCACTACACACATATGGTAATAAGATCAGAATGATCAACATATCCATCACCGTAGAAAATTTTGCATTTAATTTTTAAAGAATATTCAAAATGGTCTCTTATTAGCAATTCAAAAATATGTAGCTGATATTAACCTTAGTTATATTACTGTGTCCTAAATGCTATCCCTTTTATTTAGCTGTAACTCTGTAGCCATTCACCATTCTCTCTCGGTTCCTCTTCCATCCTTGAGTGACTGTGGTTTATTGTCAGCTCCAGACATACTGAATCTGGGTGTCATAGGGGTTAATACTCTCTAGCAGGTCCACACAGGTGAGGCATAGTAGGTACTGGGTGAACACATCATTTCCAGTGTCCGGTGGGAGCCAGGTAGACAGAGAACCACACTCAGTGCAGTATTCAGTATGTCAACTCTCAGTTCTTGAGAACTATACAGAAGTCATACTTGGTGGTTCAGGTGCAATTCAGCAGCATAAACCATTTACTCTCTTATAATATAGGTCCTGGGGATCAAACTCAGGTTGTCATGTTTGGCAGCAAGCACCTTGACCTAAAGAGCCATCTCACTGTCCCCTGTCTTTAGTTTTTATGAGGATAACAACTGCTTACTTCTTGATTATAAGGTTAAATGGAACTACAAATAAAACTTCCCTTAGAACAATGCTCACAGAACATGTATATGCTAATTTTTTTCTATTTATATATAAATATATACATGTGCCTTATATGTGACAATATTTTACATAACTGGACTTTGTGAGCTCTTTCTCTTTCCTTTAGAATCTTGGAGGCCTGCATTTTCTATGTCATTTAATGTTCTTGGCTCCATATATAAGAGTGAGAAAGAGGCAAAGGGAATCTGGAACATTCCCCTAGTGACAGATAGTGGCAGGATACAGGATATTACCTCTCATGATGGGTGGTTTTGTCTCTCATGGAGCATTGGACAATGGTTGGAGAAAAAGAGGGAAGTATCAGGCGGAGATATTCCACAAACATTGGGCTGTGCAAAGAATAGCATTCCACCACAAAAAAAGTCAGCAGAGCCATGATGAGCATTCCTGGTGGGAAATGATTTCAGAGTACCAACAGAAAGAAAATCAAAGCCATGTCCTTACCATTCTTATCTAATATTGGCCAAGACAGACAATAAATTACAGACAATAAAAACCCTGAAGTTGATAAGTGCTATAGAGAAAAAAGAGAGAAGCTTTAGAGAATTCCTGGTTGCTGGAGGAGGAAGATACAGACAAAGTTACATTAGGAAACGAGATGGAATCAAGATAGGAAGGAACTTCAAGAATTGCTCTCCTTGGGGCAAAGAGAAAACTCAGTGTACTCAGCAAATAGACCTGTTTGGCTGGAGCCAACTTAACACACACACACACACACACACACACACACACACACACACACACACACACACAGAAAACTAGGATGGGAAGCTGAGAGTCAAGCTAGGACCAGAATGTGTTGTAGGTCACAGACCTGGGTAAGAACTGGGGAACCTGTTGTAGAATTTCCAAAAGCAGAATGGATTATTGATTTGAAAAGATAATTTTGTTCTTAATGTAGAGAATGTCCTACAGGAGAGGAAAAGGGAGAGATGTGACACTCTAAAAGCAGCTGCATCGGTCCAGGACATCTGTCACTGGCAAAGGAAGAGTGACAAAATGACCAGATTATTGGTTTATTTTGAAGACGAAGCCAAAATGACTGGATGATTAACATGTGAGATGAAAGACGAGAGCTCAGGGAACCTCTAGGTTTGCCAGCTGTATGAAGCTTGTTCTGGACTGAAGACCAGTGGAATCAGCAGAGAGAAAGAAAAGTCCAGGAAGGGCTGCTGAGCATGTATTAACATGAGATGACTACTGGACACTCTAATGAAAACGCACAGGGCTGTTGAGAGGATGAAAGTAACATAGTAGGAAAGGAGGGAGATGTTAATTGTGAATCCATGGGTATAGCTACAGCTTCTGAAGAATGAAGGGAGAAAAATATGCCAAAAATATAGAAAAAAAATGTCAGAATAAATTGAACCTCCTCTCTTAAAATAATAGTGATGATAATTGTAGTATTATAAATCATTTCATGGAGATAGGAGAACATACTTAGGATATGCAAGATCTTAGAAATGAGCAAATGGGGAGTTACAGAGTATGCTATAACTTGATGCTGGGTGTAGGATTTTAGGAAGAACTTTGCAGCCTTTGAGTATATGCCATCTAACTTCCATGGAAAACATATCCCATAGAAGACCAGTTCCACTCAATTATATCAAACAGTAGAAAGGAAAATGCAGGACTTGAAAAGTTCTTTAGAAAAGACATGTAAAGTAAAGAAACTTTTTAAAAAAGATTTATTTATTTATTTATTTATTTATTTATTTATTTATTTATTTATTTATTATGTATACAATGTTCTGCCTGTATGTATGCCTGCATGACAGAAGAGGGCATCAGATCTGATTGTAGATGGTTTATGAGCCACTATGTAGTCGCTGGTAATTGAACTCAGGACCTCTGGAAGAGCAGCCAGTGTTCTTAACCTCTGAGCCATCTCTCCAGCCCAAGAATCTTTTAATATTAAAGGAACAATTAGCTTCTGTGGACTAAGGTTTATTCCATAATTTCTATTTTTTACCACCCACACAGCAGAGGTGACCTACTCTAAAAGGTTAGGAAATGAAGGAAAATATAGCCTCAAGAGCGTTGATTTATCTATCGAAACCAGGAGAGGAAATGCCAGGATATATACAAGGGGGAACGTTATATTCATTTTTCATATGCTGTTCTTTTGCTATGCATTGATAAGATGTATCTTTCTCAAGGGTACTTTGGCTAAGTGGACATCTTGGAATGATACGTAAAGTAATAGGATGTTCTGGGAAGTTCCATTTGCTATGATTTCTGACTTAGTTCCTTGATGTTCCTTCCATAAGTAGAGTTGTGAGATGCTCAGAAATGCATTGCAATTTTGCTGCAACCAATGCCAAGTCTGGAGTTGCTTAAACTAGTTTTGGATGAGATTTTTTCCTGATTATGTGTTTCAGTCACTGACAATGGTATGCCTTAGGATTCTGGTCTCTCATGTATTAAGCATTAGTGAAGATGGAGAGAAGAGTTGTGGTGTTGTTTCCATTTACTGTAATTATTTATGTTCTCTTAGGTAAATGTATTAGGGATGCTTGATCTGGAGTCCTAACTCGCACAAAGTGAATCAGAAAATCTAGGGGGAGACATAGAGACAGACCTATTGGAGTCAGTGCCAAGCATGTGGCTCTTGTGTTCCTTGCCAATGCCTACCACATTACAGCATCTACAACAAAAGTCACTTAGCAAACCCATGCAAGTAGTTCCTTCTTCTACTGCTGTAAGCCAAGACATCCTGATGGCCTCCTGAGCCAAAACACCACGAAGGTTGAAGGCATTGCCCAGGTATGCATTTCATAGCTACACTAGCAGGGTGGGCTTTCCCATTACAAATTATCTAGGTCATTTGCATGAGCAACTGCTGAGGCTGAGCCTTCAGCTGGGTACCGCAATTTAGAGGCATCAATCAGCAATATGCTGAGAGCACAGTTGCCTCAGACTCTTTTCATTGTGACTGCAAGTGACATTCATTCGTATTTGGGAATTCCTTAGCTCTAGTACTTGTACATAATTTTTTTTTTTCACTGATGAGAGTGGAAGGAACTTAAGACCAAGAAACACAATCTGGCTTGAGTACTCTCTATATATTATAAGGTCTGTATTTAGATACACACTTAAGTTCTTCTAGAACAAGGTGATACATGCAAAATAAGTAAGCCTTCCTGTGCTTTCTGCCTTGGTGCATACAGAAGAAAGCAAGCCTCTCTTGCATAAAATAAATCTGCAACAGCTATGCAAGATGGAATATTTTTGCCTGGTCATTGGCATATCCCTTGCAAGTGAATAGATGGGCTCAGGTAGAAGGACCCACTTTTCCAGTTCACAGCCTCACTCCTCAATAGGACTTCATATCTACTTATACATTCTTAATTCCTTTATCCCACTTGAAAGGCAATGTATAGACACTGTAAGTCTTAATCAAATTAAAATTAGTTACAATGTAATTAAACCAATTTGAAAATGATTCCCTGTAGAGGAAATCTTTGTGTAAGGGAAGTAATAAATAGCCCCCATTAATAAATAGCCCCATTCTCTGAATGTGAACACTCCAAAGAATTGAATTACTAGTATTTTGACAAAGCATTTTATTTATAGGGGCCTCATGAATCACCCAGAGAACAATGTCCTGGCATTTTAATAAAAATGCTTAACGGATATTTAGCTAGAAATTATTAAATCATTTACATGCATCTTTTTGGATGTTTTGCACTAATTTGCTTGGCGGCTGAATGCCTGCTAAAAGGATGTCTTTATAATTTCCAGTTGTGGCAGCCACATTCATCACGTGCTCTTGCAGTGATCCCTTATAGTGTGCACTGATAGAGCTATTGTGGTGATGTCTTCTTTAAACTCACTCTAGAGCAAGTGAGGGCTCAGGCTACTCCACAGCCATATCTTCAGCTGAAAACACATAGGGATTTAGATTCAGCTCACAAATATCTCTCTAAATCCACCATTCATAGGTAAAGTGAACATATAAAAAATTTCTCTTTCTGCTTTATTTTTGTATATAATTTTCTTCCCTGGAATTACAATTTCCATGTACTATAAAATCAACTGGTGGCTTCTTTGCTGCCTAATTTCTCCCAGAATGTGCATTCATGATCCTGTAGTATCACATGCCAAATATTTAATTTATACTGAATGAAGTATGCGGAGAACTGTGAAGGAACTGATAATTTTGATCAATTCTAAATTTCGCAGAACATTATTTAAGAATTTCATAGCCGTTCAGCGGCACCTCTTCCCTGACTAAGCAAATACAATATCCAAAAAGGAGTGAAATGAACGGAGACAGAAATTTACCAGTTATCATTCAAAATTGCATTTTTGTCATTTGATATCAGAGCATCAACCCAAATAACATTTGGCTAAGCCCTTTACCTAACATTTGGATACGTGGTCATGTAGATTGGCTGATATGATCTGAAAAGATACATGCACACTCCACTGTGTGTTCTCTAAGCATCCCAGCCTTATTCACTATTCTCTTCTCTACCACTTCCAAGTTCTTCTTCCCAGGTGCAGTCACCAAGCTCAGTAGGTAATTGGTCTTTCATTCTTGGGTGCACATGGGCATGCGTCTCTTTCACATTCACACGGAAGAGCACAGTATGAACATTCCATTGGACTTTGTTTATTTCCCTTTATTTTGCAGCCCAGAGACCACTTGTTCATCATAAAGATCTTTCTCCCTGTTGCCAGACGCTTGGTGTCTCACTGCACGTGCTCTCTGGTAGTTCTCAACCTCTCTTCTAGAGTCGAACACGTACATTGCGTGCATCATGTTGGAACTGTAAATCCTCCTTCTATGAGTAACTTTGTGCAGTTTTTTTTTATATTATTGGGTTGAAATCTCAATAAAATTTTTCTACCTATGAGTCAGAAACTAAGCCTGTCTTTACAATTCTTATGTTCTCACGAATTGTGCCTTCATGAAGCTTTTCTACTTTTTTTACTACCACACATTACATCTAATAGTTCATTTTCCTGCTCTCAGGAATTACCAATTGTAATAATTGTTATTTAATGAACTTTAGAGATGAGAAATATCTTGGTATAATCAAATTTGGACTTTGTCTGTGATTAAATAGTTTTACAGTTTAACTTATTGGTTTATTTAGTTATTATTGTTATGTGAACCTATGTGTGTCTGTGTGAACTTACATGAACCATTTATATGCAGGAGGCCATTAGAGGGCATCACATTCTCTAGAACTGGAATTAATGGCATTCATGACCTGCCATGTGGGTTCTGAAACATGAACCTGAGTCCTCTGCAAGGGCAGTAAGCACTCTTAACCACCAAGCCATCTCTCCAGACCCTATGATGGACTATTTATAAATGCTTAACAGTCAGTTGCAAATACATATAACAAATTGACTGTTACCTTTTAATATGTCTTCTATCATGAACTATCAATTTTTAAATGATAAAATATTTAATTATCCAAATGTTTCCTGTGAATACTTAGTTTATAAACTCATTGTTAACATTGTTAATTTGCAAGGGAGTCTGATGTAGTAAGTCAAGGGAGGCTGGTTTGTAGATTCTGCAGATGCTTTTTGGGTCACTCCATGTTGTCTGTATTACTGAGCACAGTCATCATGACCCCATCTATATTCAAATCTGGAGCACTCACGAATATGAAATACCCTGAGAATAACTGCTCTTTGGTGAGACAAAGTCACTAATACATTATATCTTTCGGATGAGCAAGATGACATCAGTGTTCCAGGAACTGCGTATAAATTAATAGGTAGAAATATATCAGCATGGAGCTTGAGTAACTGTGTGCATGCGAAAGTTCTGGCTGTAAAGCATAAATGAAATTCAGTGTGGATTTTAAAGTCTGAATAATGTTTTGAGTTATGTTGCTTATGCTACAGTCCAGAGCTCGCTCAACATATTCAGAAGTATCATCATTTCCAATTTATTTACTCCACCCAACCCTGAATCTTCATAGAAATTATTAGGCCAGTTGGAGACTTCATTCTGTTGTATTAGTTATTATTATTATTACTTTCGTGTCTAGTAAGTACTAAGTATGCACATGTATTCTATTGCTTCTTTATGTCTCAGATTTGGGATCTCTTCTGTCATAGTAGGAAAATATTTTATTTCCCCATGTGGCACTCAAAGTGATGGTCTACGTTTCTTTGAAAAGGGAACACTGGAAATTGAATGGTTTGTGTAGAGAAAGGTTACCTCATCTCCCAACAGTAGGGAAAATATTTCTCACAAATTACGTGAAGCAGTAGTGAGGCTTTTAAAAACAAATGTGAAGGCTACCTCTGGCTATGAGCAAATACGACTTCCAGAGAATAAAGATATGTGCCCTCCTCATCATTAGAGCACCATAAGGCTTCTTCAATTCAATAACATTCCAAAAATATTGTTTTTAGGAATTGAAACATTTTGTTTTTCTGGCCACTGACAGCTAAGCTTCAAGAAAAGACCTCTGAATTTAAAATTTGATTACATGTGGATAGATAGCACATACTATAGATGAGACTTAATAACGACACTTGAGATTTCTTCCATTATACTCTTGGGTATTTAAATACAGCGATACAAGAATTGGCTTTGATTAGTTCTTGATCACAATTAGAGTTGCCTCAGTATGATTAAAAATAAAAACATTTATAGGAAACAAATGTTTTAAATTCTTTGTTAGCTTAGCAGTATCAAATAGCTCATAAAAATTTTTGAATATTTTATTTAGTATTTTTTATGTGATAGTCATTTATGGAAATCCATGGTAGAGGCATTCATTATCATCCCAAATATCAAGTTCACAGCTGAAACTTACATATTAGGAACTATTTTATTGAGAATTTGCTCTTCTGGGAAATTATGCATAATTTATACTTTATGTAATATAATATGCATGTTTGGGCATACAAAGTGCCATTTTTGGGCCCAGTTTTGCATGTCCCAAAGACCTACATTGCTAGACACTCACAGTTACCAAAGATTGACCTGGGAGTGTGGTCCTAAGTTGTTTATCTCACACAAATAAAAATTAAAGACATAGGCTCTCCTGGCATATGCAAATGGGAAGCAGGCTTTATTGGGAATTGATACAGAAAAGGGAGACATTGAAAAAAAAACTGAGAAATAAAAAAAAAAGTGAGTCAGGGTAGATTGGTTCCCAAGACAGGAGAAAAGCCATTGAAATTTGTTGTCTAGGATTTTTTTATAGGGTCATGACAGTCACTGGACAAAGGCTGAGGTCATCATTGTTAAGACTGGCTAATTTTCTGTTGAGCTACATGCTCCATGTGTGTTTCCTGGCTTAACCAAGAAGAAGGTCATGTGCTGTTTCCATGCTTCCCACCAAGTTTGGGGTGGTCAGAGTCCAACACCAACCCTAGTCCATATCTAGCTACTGTTTTCTTAGTCATTGACCTTGACCATCTGCTAGATCTTCATCACTTGGCCATCCATACTACCCTCAAGCCTTGCAGATATCTCAAGTGCTGTTAATTATACTGTCTAAGTTACTGTCTTGTCCTGTCTTAGTTACTATCTTGTCCATCTCTGGGCCTCCATGCTTGGACTTTACTGTCACATGCCTGGTCTCAGTGGTTTGTCTTCACCATGGAGGGAGATTCTACAACTCTTTTCTGTATCCTTCTCAAATCTAAAGTGAGAACTATGTGGCTGAAGCTGGATCCTGGACCCATCCTTGAGTTGAGCTTGCATCAGCTTTGATTGCTGATGGTTCTCTTTGCTGTTCCTTAAGCTTTCATTTATTTATTTATTTTTTCACAAGTTGGAAACTTAGCTTGGTGGGTCTGGCCCTGCAGGCACCTCTACTTTTATTCCATTTTGTATCAGGCCTTTCTTTAAACCCTTTACCTCTTTGAGCACAGGACTGGGCTCTGACATATTTTCTGGTGCTCCTTTTCTCCTCAAGGTGTACATTTTGTATTTCTCTTTGCCTTGCTTGATCTTTTTCATTGTAGATCTGCATACGAGTGATCACTAGGCTGTCCTGAAACCCCCTCTGCAATGCCATTAATCCAAGACTCTTCAATTTAGCCTCAGGGAAAGGGCAAAAAACCCAAAACAAAACAAAAAACCAGTCACATTCTTTGCCAAGATATCACAAGAATGGGCTGTAGGTCAGTGAATAATATTCCTTTCCTTTGAAACCTTTGAGCTGTGTCCCCATAGTACACATCATCCTCAATACTATTGTCTTCTGTGCTCCTACTAGGAGAGTCCATTCAGCCCTACTTAAGCATTCAACCACTTTTTCAATCCAAAGTCCCTAAGTCTTCTGTTGGAGATCTCCAGCTTGGGGCCCCATTCCACGCTCAGGCCTCACTCCTCCCATTCCAGACCTCACCCTCTCAATCCCCCCAAGAAGCAGCCCCTCCCCTCAGAAAGCCCACTAAGGGTCAGATAGGTGTGGGGCTGAGAGCTTACATCCTGTTCCACAGGCAGAGAGAGAGAGAATGAGTGTGAGAGAGAGAATGAGTGAGAGAGAGAGAATGAGTGAGAGAGAGAGAATGAGTGAGAGAGAATGAGTGAGAGAGAGAGAATGAGAGAGACAGAGAGAACGAGAGAGAGAACGAGAGAGAGAGAGAGAGAGAGAGAGACTCTTGAAATCTCAAAGCCTCAAAGCCCACATGTCCTCTAACAAGGCCACATTGCCTGATCCTTTCCAAACAGTTCCACTAACTGGAGGCTAAGCATTCAGACATATGAATCGACAGTAGCCACTCTCATTCAAACCATCCCAGATACTAAGCTGCCTTTGCTCTCATAGATACCAAGAAGCAGGCACATTTGTTTTTAATTCACTTCTGGTCTACAGGATGGTCTGACCACTCTTTCTTGAAGCTGCTGGAAGCTTTTTTGGAAATTGTTACTCATACCTGCCTTAGAAGCAAGAACACAATAGAGCAATACTGTACAGTTTATGTTTCCCATGAGGGGTCAGGGTAGATGGTCTCAGGGAAGCTAGCTAGCCAGCAAGCCTGCCATCCCTGGCCTTGCTTCTCAGAGCCTGTCTGTGTGAGGTTCTGTTGGCTATTGCATACTCAATGGTAAGCTCTTCATTTCTCATCACTTATGTTCCTGTTCTCACTGCTTTAACCCTCCATGCTTTCCCTTTTAACTCTAGCATCTGCTCCTACTGCAATGTGTGAACATGTAACTCTTTTTTTTTTTTTTTAAATCATGGACCTTTTCCATTAATACTTGCAGAAAGCTCCTTGCTTTCTGCCTCAGTAAGTAATACAAAGTGCATAGTGTATATATGTATAATGTATAAAAAGATATATGTATATATATGATGTGTGTGTATGTATGTGTGTGTGTGTGTGTGTGTGTGTGTGTGTTTAGCTATACTTGATTTTCCTCTATAGTACTTTCAAGGATATCTTTTTGGTGGAATAGAAGAACAGCTATTGCTAATAGCTGTAAGAAGTCATAAGTGATTGGTTTGGACCTTATTCACAGCTCACACAGAGCGTTGGAGTTGCTCTTCCAAAAGCTCTCACCTCTGTTCTCTAAATTTTGATGATCTGGTTGTCATCACATGGAAGGTAAGAGCAAGAGGACATAGATTCCATCCCAGTGTGCCTCCATCTGTGCTCACAGCAGAGAAGTGATGCTGAACTTCTTTTGCAAAGTGAGTGTACTCAGAAAGCCTTCTGCTGCTGGGCTTCAGTGTGAGACAGCGATTCTCACTGAGTGACCTGAGGGACAGGTAGTCTACTTGGCATTGTCTATTTTCAGTGGCCCTGTGTTTCTGGTCTATTCCAGTGCTTACAGAGCTTGCTTCTATATGAGTTAAGTGGCCAAGAACACATGGGGGAGAAAGAGGGGAGAAAGGGATGATGGAGCCTCTAAACAGTAGCTCTCCTATCACACCCTTTACTTCCAAGGTTCTTTTGGATTCTCTCTTTTCTACTCCATCTTTCTCTATATTCTCATTCTTTAGCCATGATTCAGGTATGTTGGTTTGAACAAAGGTGGTGGTGTTTGTGAGCTAGATACTGCCTTGGTACAGCAGCCTGTGTGTAAGAATCAGCCATTCATGAGCAACCCCTCCATCTCTTCCATTAATCAGTGTTCAGCAGGTTCCGACAGTGACAGACAGGTGAGTTCAGGGTCTCTGCTTGGCTTTGGACACAGCAAAAGAAATGGAGAAAGTAAGCTCCCTGTCAGGTTGTTAAATATCCCACCCACTAAGGCACTCCTTCATTCCCTCTGATGACATGAAATGCAGGTGAGTTTTTGTAGACTTCATAGGAATGAATTAAGGATAAGAATATTTCTAGGGAAAGAAGACTCGTTAATTCCAACAAGAAGTAGTAGGTTTTCTAAACCTAGATATGTGATTTTTTAAAATTCTATCAAGCCTGCCTTTTTAATCACACATATCCTAGCACCAACATTCCATATATGATCCCTTTAACTATATTATCACTAAATGGCATGTAAGCACACATGATGGTCATGTTGCCTTTGAGCATAATAAATTTTCTTGGGGTACAGTACCACTATGTGTCCAGATTCTTTGGTCCTGATTTCATCTTTGGACTATGCTAATTATCACCTTGACATGAATCTCACAATAGAGTCAATGGCTTATCAAAAATCAAAATTCTATTGTAAATATTCTTTTTATATAACATCAATATATAATGAGTTTAATAATGAGTGGGTTGTACTTGGTTACTCAGAGGTTGTATACATAAGCATATTTTAAAATCATTTGAGAAGTTTGTGAAGTCCATTGTTAGTGTCATGATATAGCTTTTTTGTAAGTCATGGATCATACTAAAATTATATTCAAGATGAGAAAAATTGTGATTGTAGGCTAGCTTTTAAGTTGGCATTTCAAAATAAGATGCTGCCTATATTAGTCAGAGTTCTCCAGAAGAACTATAGAGAGTATAATTAACTCTAAGCAGAAATGATCGAATGTTTAGAAGTTCCAGTCTGCAGGCTGGGGGACAGAACACCCAGTAAACTCAACCCATGAACTGCACATCTTAGTCCACGGGGATCCAATGGTGCTGCCCCTGTTTGTGGATGAAATCCTGGAAGACCCTGAGAATCAACTGGTAAGAGTCTGTGTTCAAAGGCCAAATCCACAGGCAACAGGAGCAGCAAAACCCACACCTACCAAACAGGAGACTACCTCGCAGCCTGCTATCTTTCCACTTTTTGTTCTACCCACGCTCTCAGTTTACTGGATAGTGCTGTCCACACTCAAGACAGGACTTCCTCACTCATATCACTTCCTTACATGATTGTCCTTCTTGGAAACCCACTCATAGACACACTGGAAGTATGCTTTAGCAGTTTCCTAGACATCTATCTAGTCCTGGTAATAACTGAGAGTAACTGTCACATTCTCCTCTGCTGAGGTTCACATGCCAGCCAGATGGAAGTGTTTAGTTTCTGAAGTTTGTTTTATTTAAAAGGCACCTGACTTCGAGGCTTTTTAAAAGAGGGGGTAACACTCGTACAGGTAGTCAGTAACCTTTTTATTCTAATGGGCCAGATAACAAACACTTTATCCTGTAATGGTCTTCAAGTTGACTGTTTATATAACATTTAAATCATATGGCAGAACAGACTTGCCTAGCTTAGACTCACACATTTGTATTTTTTGAAGAAAGCAGCAGTAGGCAGACTCAAAACTGATATGATATCCCCAACAGATGAAAATTTAAAAGTCTCTTAACAAAGAAATCTATTCAAGTGCAAATATTTTCATTTGTCAGCAATTTATAAGACTCATGTAAACATATTAAAATTTAGCAATATAAATAAAACTCATGTTCCCAGGATTTGAATCAATCCAGGGATTGTTCTCACATGTACCCAGAAAGAGAATGTAGGACATCATCTATTCTCTCCTGTGCTCAGGATGGAATCAAATTCACCTCTCAAGATGATTTAGGGGCAAGGGATGTCTGAGGAACATGCTGAAATAGCTTAATTTTCAGTTCCATCTTGTCCACTTTCCCTTTCTTGTCTGATGTCCCCATTTTTACTGTCCTTTCCCTGGCAATTCCACTTTCCCTTGTGACAACACCATGGTCACCCTGTGATAGTCCGTTGTCTTCTGCCTCTGACATCTGGACACATTCCTTTTTGCATTCCTTTCTTTGTCTCCACACTTTAGTTAGCAATATGTTTCTTTTGAAGTGATAATCACATTGAATTTTCATTTTAATAAGAGATTTTTGTGAATTGAAATGATACACAAATGACTGTATTTAACAGCTTTTACAGGACCCAGGGGATGAAAGATGTGAGTGATTCCCCACAACCCACATGCCTTTGAAAATACTCATTTTTATTTACATTTTATGATAGTGATATTATGGTACTTGATTGAGACCGAACAAATTTCCTAGATTCCTTTAATACCTCCTTGAAAAGTGGTCCTTTTACTCATTATGTATGTTACTTTCTGAGTGCTTTACAGAGGTATAGATTTTTGGTCTTTGGCATGACTCCAGCCTAGGAAGACTTTCCCTTTCATGGTGATCATCTTAGTTTGTGTTCTGTGCTGCTAAGAGTCACCATGGCCACAGCAACTCTCATAAAAAAGTATTTAATTGGGGTTGACTTACAGTTTCAGAGGTTTAGTCTGCTATCCTTGTGGCAGCATGCAAGTGGACATGGTGTTGGAGAAGTAGCCTGAGAGTTCTTCATGCGGATCTGCACTCAGTAGGAAGACAAAGCCACTAGGCCTGGTGTAGGATTTTGAAAACTAAAGCTCACCCCCAGTGACACACTTCCTCCAACAAGCCCACACCTCCTAATCCTTATCGAGTAGTATCATTCTCTAATGACCGAACAATCAAGCATAGGAACCTATGAGGGCCATTTCTATCATTTCTCTTTAAATCACAACAGTGATCTTGCTACAAGAACACTAGAATGACTTCCACAAGAAAAGAGCACAGGGAGAGGTGTCATGCCCTCTCAGGTTCTAGCAATCATTAAGGAGGCAGTCAGGGGAGGCAGCGGATGGTACTTCAAACACTGAATGTGAGGATGTAATACCCAGAGGCAGAGACTGAATGAGATCTGTGCCCAGAGTAAGCCATATTTGTAACAGAAAGATAGCCCCTATGAGACTGATAAGGCATGATGTTAAGTGATCAACATTGGCCCCAGTCATGGTCTCCACTACCAATGTTAATTGAGGGGGCTGATCTAGGTCTTGTTCATATCTCACTATAGTTTATGCTTCCTAATTCCTGGCATTGTTTAGACCCTTAACTTAGGTATTATATAGCCAGGCATATATTGATTTTTAATTACCTAACATTTATTAATAGCATCACAGTTCTTGTTTATAAAACATTTCCTGTATACTGTCATCAGGTTCTGAATTATAACGGTGACATTGTACCCTACCATCTGTTTTAACCTAACTGCCAGAAAATTCTTATGCAAACTAAAGTTGTCAAACACTTGTAGAGTTTTACTAATGCCTTAAAATAATGGTATCAATGAACTATCATGCCTATTGTTTAGGGGAAGAGTTTGATATAAAGAAGGTTAATTAGGGCTCACTCTCTGCTGCTGGTCTGTACTACATATCTTTTCGCTGCTCTTTTGACCCATCCTCTGCTGATGGCAGTGAGAGAAGAAAACACTGAGCTCCTCATTCACAGTGGCTCCTGCATGTTCAAAGAAATTTGCCTTTGCTGATGTTGATGCCTTCAGAGCTGTGTTCCCTATCCATCGTCAGGGGCATCCCAGACACCAGGGCATTGTGGCGGGCATGGGCCAGAAGGATTCCTACGTGGCTGAAGAGGCCAGATCAAGAGGGATATCTTGTGGTATGATTGAGCATTTCTTGGGTATATGCCCAAGAGTGGTATAGCTGAACCTAGAAACTTGCATTCCCACCAGCAGTGGAGGAGAGTTCCCCTAGTTCCACATCATCTCCATCATAAAGTGTCTTCAGTGTTTTTGATCTTAGCCATTCTGACAGGCATAAGGTGGTATCTCAGAGTTGTTTTGATTTGCATTTCCCTGATGATTAGGGATGTTGAGCAATTCCTTAAATGTCTTTCAGCCATTTGGGTTTCCTCTGTTGAGAATTCTCTGTTTAATTCTAAAGCCCATTTCTCAATTGGACTGTTAGTCGTTTTGATGTCTAATTTCTTGAGTTCCTTATATATTCTGGATATCAGTCCTCTGTCAGATGTGGAGTTGGTGAAGATCTTTTCCCATTCTGTAGGCTGTTACTTTGCCTTGTTGACCGTATCCTTTGCTCTACAAAAGCTTCTCAGTTTCAAGAGGTCCCATTGATTGATTATTTCTCTCAGTGTCTGTGCTACTGGTGTTATATTTAGGAAGTGATCTCCTATGCCAATGTGTTCAAGACTACTTCCTACTTTCTCTTCTAGCAGGTTCAGAGTAGCTGGATTTATGTTGAGGTCCTTGATCCATTTGGACTTAAGTTTTGTGAACGGTGACAGATATGGATCTATTTGCTCAATCATACCACATGAGCACTTGCTCAGCTATGTTCATATCAGCATTGTTTGTAATAGCCAAAACCTGGAAACAACCTAGATGCCCTTCAACTGAAGAATGGATAAATAAATTGTGGCACATATACACAATGGAATATTGTATATGTAACCAACCGTCTTATTAAATAAGAAACACAGAAACAATGTAAAAGAGAAAGCCAAAAGGTCAGAGCTCAGAGCTAAAATCTTACCCTTCCTCCTGCGGTGGTCCCAGCTTCCCGAAAGAGAGCTATTTCCTTGTATGTAAGTCGTTTCATAATCATTCTGCCTTCTCATTGGTTGTAAACCCAAACACATTACTGCTTCGTCACTGTCTGTATGTGCAGCCCTCCAGGTCTTAAAGGCATATGTCTCCAATGCTGGCTGTATCCCTGAACACACAGAGATCTATGGGGTTAAAGGTGTGCGCCACCACCGCCACACTCTGTCTATGGATCTAATAGCTCTGACCCCCGGGCAACTTTATTTATTAACATACAATCAAAATCACATTTCAGTACAATTAGAATACTACCACATTTCCCCTTTTCTATTTTAATAAAAAGGAAAAAAGCAAAAGGTTATAACTAACAAAAGAAAAACTATATACAAAAGTACAATAACTATATACAATATATACAAGTAATAAATACCTAAACAGGTATTTGACAAATCAGAGAAAATAATTCCATTATCTATCCTATTTTGGTAAATACAAGATGTATCTAATGCACTTTCTATCCTAATTAATTTTCAATTATAACTAACTAATCTTCAACTCCCTCAGAGACCCAAGAAGGAAATAATATTAGCTAACAAAAATAAAAACAGGAAGTACTTGCAAACAACTTCCAAAAATTTTGTGAGTTGACAGAAACAGCCAGCTGCTTGGACAGTTACCTGAGGTTTCCGCAGTGTTGGTGCATCGTCAGCCTATAGGCTTAGTGTATCTGACAGACTCATTTGTGAAGTAGGATGTACACAAGGTCAACAGTTCAACCTCACATTGGGTGAGAGCAGTCCATGTACCAGAAACATCTGAATTCCACTAGTGTCCTGTCATGATTCAGGATTTTAAATTCTGGAAATTGTTGACAGTTTTTTAATTCAGCTGTCCATTCTTCTTGGCTGTGTATATATGGCTTCATCTCAGCATCCCCTTCTTCTCCACATCCCTCTATTAAATGCCAGTCTACTATCGAGAGGCGTGAGCTTTCAGCTGCTGTTCCATTGCACAATAGAAGCCATCGGCCCTCTGCCTGTTAAGCTGCCTTCAAAGAAAAGGGCACCGTACCTTTTCCGGATTGCAAAGGCCACTTTAGGGATGGGGCCATATTGTCCTGGCCTCAGAAGATGCCTTTTGATAAAGCCATAACCACACTTGTTTTGGCACTAATCAGTAGTCTTTTGTTTCGTATTCTGTCTGTCCATTTTGTCCTGTTGATTCGAGGATACTTTGTTGTCCAGTGGCTAACTTTTGCCACAATGAAAGTTGACTCCATATGCAGTTTCTTCAATGCCCATATTTTCTCTGAAGTAGATTGGTACTGCCAGGAGCCGACATGTCTCAAAAAAGAAAAATTTTCTAAGTTATTAAAACATTTTAAATGCCATATTCTGTAGATCTCTGAAGGGTTTGAAGATGACCTGTCTAAAACATCTCTGCTCAATTTTTAAAACATATCTAATATAACTACAAGTTCTATTGTAATGTCTAACTACTAACTTTCATTTCTTTATATCCTAATAGTTGGTAATAATAACATTCAAGGATCAGAAAATTGCATTACATTCTTAAATGAATTGTATAAATACAATTAGAAATATACATATAGCATTTTCTAACAATATCAGTTTCAAATTTGTATACAATATAAAACAATCCAATCCAATGTAAAGTATTTAAAACTAGTTTTTGTCTTTTTCTTTTCTTTCTTTTTTTTTTAAACAAGAACCTTAAATCTAATCTCCTTTGCTTAGCCTTTTTCCTAACCCTTGACAACAACTTGTAACCAACCCCCCTAAACATTGGAAATTATCCCAGACCCAAAACCCATTAAAAAGACCAAAAAACCACCCGGACCACACCACCTCTTTGGGAATGTGGGCATCGTATTCTTAAAATTGCTTCCTGCTGGGTATGGGCGAAGTTTTCTTTATCCTGAAAGGAAAATTTTAGGTTAATTGTCAAATTCTAGGAAAGGTAACTATATCCTTCATTATCCAGTCTGTAATGCCAAAGTTCAGGGTTTATCTCAAGTCCTTATTCAAGTAGTCTTTGAGACTGGATGATCTCAGCTAGTCATCTCAAAATTGCTTTGAGCACCTTGTAGTTCAAAGTTGATCTGTAGATGATGTTTGTCAGCTTAGTGATATTATTATTGTCCACGTGGAATTGTTGTTGTTGTGGGGCCCCATCTTCTTTCTGGAGACTTCAGTTGATGTTAGGCCTGGCCATGATTTCCTGCAGAAAACTGATAAGAGACTCGAACACAAAGACATATATATGCAGCTAATTGAAGCCTTTTTTTCTAGAATTAGTTAGTACTCTATATGACCATTCATATCTTAACAAAGTTTAAAATGTATAAATATATATATTAATCTTGTAAATTTTGATATAAAATTCATACTTTAAGAAAAGTTTAAAGAATAAGAATAGAATCAAAGAGTTGAGATTAGTAATAGAATAGTTCCTTAATTAATTTGGCTTTTGTCCTGTCCCATATCAGAAGATGGCTCTTTTATTCTGGCATGATACAGGGAGTTTGCATTTTCCTTTTAACAACATGCTTGAGTTTAAAGAAGGAGAGAGCCATTCTCCAACTCCAAAGTCAGCTTTAAATTTTAATTGAACTGGGACTATTAGAAGGCCAATAGTGTTAAATCTTTGGGGAAAAGCAGAAACAAACATTTAGGAAGACATGAAATTTTTTAGATAATATATACCCATACACTGTTTCACTCTGTTTCTTGGGATAGATGATTTGTCCCTTTTCTTCAGTTGTCTCATTTGTCCAGTGTTCTTCAGATTCCTTAACCTTCATTCTCCTAAAAGACAAAAACAGAAACCTTTCCCCAAGACTAATTTTGGGGATGTTCCTTTTTGGCAAATTATTATCTGATTAAATGCAAAGGCATGTGTTATTGATACAAGTTAGTTCATCAACCAGCATGAGCATCCAATTTAAACTATCACCTCCTCTAAATAAGAGGTTTCTCTTGTTCCAATCAAACCTTTATCAATTTTGATGGTACCCACAGCTTATCTTCTCCTGTAGAAACAAAAGCAAAACCTCGTCCCCAATGTAATACATACCCTGGTTTCCATTCTGAGGTCAGCACATCCTTAAAGTATATAGGCTGATTTAATTCTGTAGTTTTTTCTTTTATCCAATGTCTCTCTGCAGCTGTTGTTCCTTTCTCATTGACATTGAGAAAATTCAAAGTTAGAAGAGCACTATGCAGTCTATTTCTGGGGGGGGGGTTGTTACCCATTTCTGTTTATTTAGCATATCCTTTAGAGTTCTGTTTGATCTTTCTATAACTGCTTGACCTGTAGGATTATGTGGTATGCCTGTAATATGCTTTATATTGTAATAAGCAAAAAACTGTTTCATTTTAACAGAGACATATGATGGAGCATTGTCAGTTTTGATTTGTGCAGGTATACCCATGATGGCCATAACTTCTAGCAAATGAGTGATTACAGAATCAGCTTTTTCAGAACTCAAAGCAGGTGCCCATTGAAATCCTGAATAAGTATCGATGGTGTGGTATACATATTTCATTTTTCCAAATTCTGCAAAGTGAAACACGTCCATCTGTCAGATTTAATTCCTCTGAGTACCCTTTGGGTTACATCCTGCTGTTAATGGCGTTTGATTGTAGAAGGAACAAGTAGGACATTTCTTTACTATTTCTTTGGCTTGTTGCCAGGTTATGGAAAAATCCTTTTTTAAGCCTTTACTATTGACATGATGTTTTTTATGAAATTCTGAGGCCTCCAGCACATTTCCTATCAATAATTTATCAATCTCATCATTGCCTTGTGCTAGAGGGCCTGGCAGACCAGTATGGAATCGAATGTGAGTTATATATAAAGGATGATTCCTTTTCCTGATTGTATCTTGTAATTGAATAAATAGTGAAGTTAATTGTGAAGCATCAGGGATAAATTCTGCAGTCTCAATATGTAACACCACTCTTTCAGCATACTGAGAGTCAGTTACTATGTTGAGAGGTTCTGAAATATCCATTAATACTAACAGAATAGCATACAATTCTGATTTTTGAACTGAATTATACGGACTTTGAACCACTTTACTTAAATTTTCTGATTTGTAACCTGCCTTTCCTTCTTTGTTGGCATCTGTATAAAATGTACGAACTCCAGATATGGGTTTTTGCCGTACAATTCGATGCAAGATCCAATCAGCTCTCTTTATAAGATCAATTCTATCACTTTTGGGATATTTGCTGTTAATTTCTTCCAAAAAATTACTGCAAGCTCTTTGCCAAGGTTCACTTTCTGTCCATAATTTTTTAATGTCCTCCTTTGTTAATGGTACAAATTTCTGCTGGGTCTATTCCTGCTAATTGACGAAGTCTCAATTTTCCTTTGCAAATCAAGTCAGAGATTTTTTCCACATAAGTTTTTAATTTTTATTTTGTTTATTTGGTAAAAATATCCACTCCAACATAATATCTTCCCTCTGCGTTAATATTCCAGTAGGAGAACGCCTAGAAGGTAAAATAACCAAAATACAATCCAGCTTTGGATCAGTACGATCCACGTGTCCTTCATGCACTTTCTTTTCTACCAAGGCCAATTCTTTCTCAGCTTCAGGTGATAATTCTCTTGGACTATTTAAGTCCTTGTCACCTTCTAAGGTTTTGAACAAATTAGTCAGTTCATCATTTTTTACCCCAACAATAGTTCGTAGATGAGAAATATCTCCAAATAATCTTTGAAAGTCATTAAGAGTCTGTAGTCTATCTCTCCTAATTTGCACCTTTTGGGGTCTAATTTTTTGTAGCTCTATTTTATATCCTAAATAATTAATAGAATCTCCTCTTTGTATCTTTTCAGGAGCAATTTGTAATCCCCAGCAAGGCAAAATTTTCTTTACTTCTTCAAACATTCTTTCTAAAGTATCTGCATTTGAGTCAGCAAGTATAATATCATCCATATAATGATAAATTAGGGATTTAGGAAATTTTTTACGTATCACTTCCAATGGTTGTTGTATAAAATATTGGCACAGTGTTGGGCTATTCAACATTTCTTGTGGGAGGACCCACCATTGAAATCTTTTAACCAGTTGAGAATTATTATAAGTAGACACTGTAAAAGCAAATCTTTCTCTGTCTTTTTCTTGTAAGGGTATTGAAAAGAAACAGTCTTTTAAATCAATAACTATGAGAGGCCATCCTTTTGGAAACAGAGTAGGCAAAGGCATCCCAGGTTGTAGGGAGCCCATTGGCTGAATTACTTTGTTAATTGCTCTAAGGTCTGTTACCATTCTCCATTTACCAGATTTCTTTTTAATAACAAATACAGGAGAATTCCAAGGGCTGGTTGACTCTTCAATATGCTGAGCATTTAACTGTTCTTCTACCAGCTCTTCTAAAGCCTGGAGTTTCTCTGTTGTTAAAGGCCATTGTTGGACCCATACAGGCTTGTCTGTTGACCATTTTAAAGGTAGAGCTGTTGGTGTCTTTGGAAGATCATCATTTGTTGTGCCCTGTTCTTGTATAATATGGATGGCTGGTGACCACTCATTAGAACAATATCTTCTAATATTTCTCTCAGAAACATGTGCTAGTTTATGATTTGTTTCTGAGATTGGAGGGATGTTAATCTGAGTATCCCCACAGGTTCATAGTTATGTTAGCCACATATGGTTTTAATTTTCCTCTCTGTCCTTCTGGACCTATACATTCGAGCCATCTTGCACTCTGTTTCACCTGAGATAATGTCCCAATTCCTAACAGTTGAACGTTTACCTCCTGAAGAGGCCAAGTTGGATGCCAAAATTCTGGTGCAATTATGGTAACGTCCGCACCTGTGTCTACCAGACCAGACAACAAAACACCATTTATTTTTATCATTAATTTTGTTCTTTCTTCATTAATAGAAGTTTGCAAAAAAATTTTCTCTATGTTTTCTCCTGAATTTTCTATTCTCTCTGTTTCATCATCCTGACCAGCATGATTTATTCCAATAGGCATTTGACTATTTAATCGCTCAGAGCAGGGATTTCCTCTATGGCTGCAGGAAAGATTTGAACTGGATTTGCTATGGGGGCCTGCATGAGGCCCCTCTGGGAGTTTCCCAAAGACTGAGGCAAAGGATTACCCTGTCTGTCCTTTGTTGATCTACATTCATTGATCCAGTGTTTTCCCTTACCACACCTTCTGCATACTCCAGAAGGAAGAGGCATTCGGTTGCCATTGTTCCTTGAAGAAACATTGCTTCTAGGAATGACCTGTTTACAGTCCCTTTTCAGATGTCCTTGCTTTCCACATCTAAAACATCTAACATTCCTCAAACCCTTTGAAATTGCTTCTCCTACCCACATATCATCATGCTCATCAGCCTCAACATTAACTGTGTCTCTAATCCAATCTTCCAAAGGTGCAGATCTTGCCCTTAATGGCCTGATTATTCTTTTGCATGCTGCATTTGCATTCTCAAAGGCCAAAGATTCAATTATTGCCTTACTAGCTTCTGAATCCGAGACCATTCTCTTTACTGCTGAAGCCAGTCTTTGTAAACAATCTGTAAAAGATTCTTTTGGGCCTTGCATAACCTTTGTAAATGACTCAGCTTTCTTTCCTGGTTCCTCAACTCTGTCCCATGCATTCAAGGCTGCTGTTCGACATAAAATTAGGGTTTGGACATCATATAAACATTGTGTTTATACTGAAGCATATTGGCCTTCTCCAATAAGCTGATCCTGGCAAACTTGTATTCCTTTATCCCTCCATTGTTTTTCTATGTTTTTAGCCTCATTCTTAAACCATGTTAGAAATTGAAGTCTCTGGCTGGGTTTCAGAACAGCTTGTGCAAGGTCCCACCAGTCCTGTGGTACTATCCTATTATATGTTGACCAAGAGTTTAACATTTGCTTTACACATGGGGAATGCATGCCATAAGATACTATTGCCTCCTTAAACCTTTTTAAATCCAACATTTCAATTGGAGCCCAAATATTTTGTGTAGCCATTTGATCAGGCATCTGCTGTACAGTTACAGGATAAATTAAGGGTGACTGTGTGAAAACAGGCTTTCTTTCTGTAACCTTATGATCCAAATTTGAAACAACTTCGCTGTCAATTTCTTCTGTCTGAATTTTTACAGTTTTAACAAGTTTTTTTAAAGCTGTCATCCTGGCACTTAAATTGACTATCTTTTTAAATAGTAAAATGAGGATAAGCATGGTAATAAACTGCATAATTCGATCAACATTAATCTTCTTATATAGTTGTTCCATTGTCAGACTGCCTAAAATTTCAAACAAAACCCAATTTTCTTCCAATGTACACATAAAACCCATTTTCTTTTTAATGTGGAAAAAAATTCTCTTTTAAATAGTTTCCTTTAAAATATCTGATATGGCCAGGTGCTGGTGGCGCACGCCTTTAATCCCAGCACTTGGGAGGCAGAGCCAGGCGGATCTCGTTGAGTTCGAGGCCAGCCTGGGCTACCAAGTGAGTTCCAGGAAAGGCGCAAAGCTACACAGAGAAACCCTGTCTCGAAAAACCAAAAAAAAAAAAAAAATCTGATATGTTATGACTTACCAAATCTGGGTAGAACAGTAGAAATTCGAGGGGATTTTCAAAACAGTCACCTAGTGTCCGAGGTGTAAATCCAGAGAGAGAGAGAGAGAGAGAGAGAGAGTGAAAGAGAGAGAACGCGAAAGAGAGAGAACGCATAAGAAAGTGTAGCCAGCTAAAGCTTAAATCCAGCCACGTGTTCCCTCTTGAGCCCAGTCAAGGCTTGGCTCTAGCTTTCTTATGCTCCAACCACATGTGTTGGCTTTACATGTGTTCGGCAGGGCAGGTCTGAGTTGTTTGTAGCATCGGCTTTAAGCAAGCAGGCTTTAAGCAAGCAGCTCACAGTTAGTCCAGCCTGAGGTCAAGCAGATCTAGGCCCAGGCTAGGAAGCCAACCACCCGGCCTGCCACCCTTGTGGGAAAGCGGACCTGCCACCAAGCCAAGCGGTTTTTAATGGATTCTTGTCATGTTGGGTGCCAGATGTAGATGTCACCAACCGTCTTATTAAATAAGAAACACAGAAACAATGTAAAAGAGAAAGCCAAGAGGTCAGAGCTCAGCTAAAATCTCACCCTTCCTCCTGCGGTGGTCCCAGCTTCCTGAAAGAGAGCTATTTCCCTGTGTGTAAGTCGTTTCATAGTCATTCTGCCTTCTCATTGGTTGTAAACCCAAACACATGACTGTCTCATCACTGTCTATATGTACAGCCCTCCAGGTCTTAAAGGCATATGTCTCCAATGCTGGCTGTATCCCAGAACACACAGAGATCTATGGGGTTAAAGGAGTGCGCCACCACCGCCACACTCTGTCTATGGATCTAATAGCTCTGACCCCCGGGGAACTTTATTAACATACAATCAAAATCACATTTCAGTACAATTAGAATACCACCACAGAATACTACTCAGCAGAGAAAAACAATGACATCATGAGGTTTGCAGGCAAATGGATGGATCTAGAAAAAATCATCCTGAGTGAGGTAACCCAGACCCAGAAAGACAAATATGGTATGTACTCACTCATTGGAGGATACTAGATGTGGAACAAGGATGACTGGACTGCTACTCACATCACCAGTGAGGCTACCTGGAAAACAGGACCCCAAGAAAGATATGAGGATCATCCAATGATGGAGAAATGGCTGAGATCTACATGAACAACCTGGACATGAGTGGGAGCAATGAATGGCGAGGGTCGAGGGAAAGAGAGCGGGAGATCCCAGCTGGATCAAGAACAGAGAGGGAGAACAAGGAATAGGAGACCATGGTAAATGAAGACCATATGAGAGAAGGAAGAAACAAAGTGCTAAAGAGGCCCACTGAAATCCATAAAGATACCCCCACAAAAGACTGCTGGCAATGGTCGAGAGACAGCCGGGATTGACCTACACTGGTGATGGGATGGCCAAACACCCTAATAGTTGTGCCAGAAACCCCATCCAATGACTGAGGGATCTGGATGCAGACATCCATGGCTAGGCCCCGGGTGGAATGCTGGGAGTCTAATTAGCGAGAAAGAGGAGGGTTTATATGAGCAAGAATTGTTGAAACCAAGGTTGGATAAAGCACAGGGACAAATAGCCAAATGAATGGAAACACATGAACTATGAACCAAAGGCTGAGGGGCCCCCAACTGGATCAGGCCCTCTAAATAGGTGAGGCAGTTGATTGGCTTGATCTCTTTGGGAGGCATCTAGGCAGTTAGCTGTTTGAAACCTGGGACTTATGCAAGGACGCTTGGCTCAATCTGGGAGGAGGGCACTGGACCTGCCTGGACTGAGTCTATCAGGTCGATCTCAGTCCTCGGGGGGGAGGCTTTGCCCTGGAGGAGGTGGGGATGGGGGATGGGAGGTGGGGATGGGGGATGGGCTGGGGGGAAGGGGAAGGGGGCAGGAAGGGGGAGAACAAAGGAATCTGTGGCTGTTATGTAGAACTGAATGACATTGTAAAATAAAATAAAATAAAATAAAATAAAGTAAGAGGGATATCTTTATCCTGAAGTACCTATCAAGCACGGCATAGTCAACAACTGGGATGACATAGAGAATATGTGGTACTACACCTTCTATGAACTGCTCATGGTCCCTGGGGATGGGACCTCTTCTGACCAAGGGCCTCTTGAACCCCAATGCTAACAGAGGATGAGGCAGATAATATTTGAAACTTTCAACACCCCAGTCATGTACAAGGCTATTTGGGTGATGCTGTCTCTGTATGCCCCTGGGCACACTATTGGTGTTGTTGTATACTCTGGTAACATCATTCACATATACAGTGTCCTTCCACACACCGCCTTGTGTCTGGACCTGGCTGGCAGGTACCTGACAATCTGCTTCATCAAGATCCTGAGTGGGGCTATAGCCTCACACAACAGCTGAGCCAGAGATTGGTGGCAGATATTAAAGAGAAGCTGTGTTATATTGCCCTGGATGTTGAGCAAGAAATGGCCACTGCTATATCCTCCTCCTTGGAGAAGAGCCATGAGCTTGCTGATAGGCAGGTAATCACCATTGGGCATGAGCAATTTCAGTGTCCACAGGTGTTTTCCCAGCCCTGATTCCTGGGCAGAGAGCCCAGAGTATCCATGAAACCACCTTCAACTCCATTGCAAAGATCAAGGTCAAGTACTAAGTCTGGATTGGCAGCTCCATCCTGCTTTCACTGTCTACCTTGGAGCAGATATGGATCAGCAAGCAGGGGTAAAGGGATTCAGCCCCTCCATAGTCCACTGCAAGTGCTTCTCGATGGACTGAGCATATGCCAGACATCTGTTGCATTAGCTGATTCTGAAGGATCAATTTGCTCTGGCAAATGTACACACCTCACGATAGCCTCATGAAACTGGAATAAGATTTCCAAAGGCAATTTGTCCTTGGGACTTGTATTTGATACTAACACTTGATCAGAGAATTTGCTGCTGATTTTTGACCTTATACTCAACTTAATTGTTTCCATGCTTATGTTTAATACCCTGTGCATATCTGGATTTAATCCTCAGTCCATGTGGCTTGGTTACTTGGTGGCTGGGAAAGCACCCTATGGAAGAGAAATCCCCAGCTTGGTATATATGTGTGAGCACTTAGCAGTTACCTGTGTTGGATACTCACCACCAGCTGACTGTGATGGATTTCTCAAGCTGACAAGAGTTCTGGAACCAGTTAGCACTTCTATCTTGCTATTTTAACAGGATGGGAAATTTCCAGCCTGAGGACCCAGTTTCCATATTTTTTCTCTTCATTTTTTATTTTCTCCTGATCATCATGGGTTATAACTTGCCTTGTGTTGGGAATGTTTGCATTTACAATATGAATTTATCCATCCTTTTAATTTAAGTAAGTTTTTTTGTACTCAATTCTTTAATAGATGACAGATGTTTTCCCCCTCACTGTTCTGTGAGAACATTAGGCCCTGGCAACAAGTTATTATATAAAGAAAAACAAAGGTGCTGTACTAACAAAATAATGAGGAATAATTATATTAATATTATTATATTTATGAGAAACAAAGGGAATCTCTCTTCTTCTTTGAGACTAGTAGTCCCCTGGGTTGGCCCAGAATTTACTGTGTTTTTCAGGCTAGTCTGAAACTGAATCCCCACCCTCCTGCCTCTGTCTTTTGAGGGTTAGGGTCATAGCTATCTATTACTTTGCCATGTGGTTTGCCAATTTTTATACAAAGGACTGCTTTCTATAATGGAGAAAATAAAAAGAGAATCTGACAGCACGTACATTATGGGCTCTGTTTTCTTTTGGAGATACATGGAACAGATTGCTGATTTACACTTATTACAGTGCAAATGCAAAGACCATGACATTCAAAACTGCAATTTAATTTGCTGGCATATATTCTGCGTATCACTTCAGGGAGTGTGCATCTATCATTTAGAACTAATATTTTGGGGCCAGTATGATGGCTCAGACTTCAAGTGAGTATGTGTCACACACATAGAAATAAATTGTTACTAATACTTATGTTGACCCAATATGTTTCAAGTTAAGTATTTCTAATCTATTATTAAATCAGTATTAAAGAAGTCTGACTGGCAAGGTATTCCTGACACCATGAAAAAGGCACACATCTATCATGCTTATCCATACAGGCCATATGCATATGAATCAACAGATGGTAAAGTTATATATCCTTTGCTTCTATTGCCTTAAAGCTGGCCAGGCAAGGAGAGAAAGACAATACTGCTTTGGGTCAATGTGGAGTCAGCTCTGAAGCCAGAACTGACTGTATGACGCAGAGCCAGAACTCCTTAACTGACAGAGCAGCGTTGGAGACCCTGAATACTTCTTTGTCTTCACTGGGAAGAGTGCTAAGTGGCAGTTACACTTTTCTTGCAGAAGCTTAAAGGCTCTTCCACTCCAATCTGTCCACCTTGGCACCAAGCACATGACATTGGACAAGAGATGGCACTTTAGAAGTGCAAATGTCAGAACTCAAATGCCACCTGAGTTCACATTTGGGCTGCAAGTATAGAAGCCTAAAGGACTTAATATCTGTTTCTTAGAAGCTAAGAAAGAATTGTTGGCTTCCTTCCATCAAATCTCCACCTGAAAAATGATAAGACAGAGAAGTGGTTTATTTTAGTCATGGCCCTGGGGCTGGTTCAAGATAAATCATATAAGCAATGCAGAAGTTTTCAGGATAATTTCTTTAAAAAAATATTTTTATTTTACTTATATGTATGCACATGTGCATGCATCTGCGTTTTGGAGCTGTCTGGTGTGGGTACTAGAAACTCAACTTGGGTCTTCTGGACGAGCAACAGGCAATCTTAACTGTTGAACTATCCCTACATCCATTGACTATTATATTTCTTTTGACGTACCTAGCTGAAATGGATTAGTAACAGTATTTTTCTTTGAGATAGGTAGAGTAGTCTTTGAGGAAGTATTCTATCTACATGCCTTATGTCCACTTTGTTTGCTTTGTTCCCAGTTTTGGGTGCCATGGAAGTGTCACCTTGTGTATTTGTGGTATCATTTCTTCCTGACAAGACATAAATAGAGGGAACAGAGTCCTTTGTATCTATCTAATCATTTTTGTAGACATGTTATACATGTGACATAGAGTTCTTGGTCCCATGTTAAATCTAAAACTGCACTCTTATTTTTTGTAGTGAGGATTCTTCTTTGTCTAGTAGTGAGTCCAAACACACAGCATTGATTGGAAAAACATGAAACAAGAAAATATCTTAATCTCCAGAAGTGGAAAGGTGTGCAAAAGCTAATGACACAGTCTTTGGATTTTTGATTTCTTATTATATGTATTTATTGTGTGTGAGTCTATGTGTGTGTGCATGTGTGTACACAGTTGTACTGTGTGGAGGACTGATGACAACTTGTGTGAGTTAGTTCCCTTCTACAAACTCAGATCTCAAAGCTCGATGGCAAGTACTTCTCTCCACTAAGCTGGTGTTGCTTGTCCATATTATTTTCTTTAGTCTGCAGTGAGACACTCTTTTCTCAAGTATGTGATATTATATAGACACAGATGACAATCTTTGATTTTTTAAAGGTCTATATTAAAATAGAGAATCCTACAGAACACTATGGTCTAAAAGTGCCCCCTGTGCAGGGAAGTACAGGCTCACAGCTCAGAAGATGAACAACATAGCTTGAAGTGCTGTTGGCTTACTTATTTCCTAACCTTTCATTCAGGGTAGGCTCTTAGATTTTCAGGGCCTAGTGCAAAATTAGATTTCAAAACTTCATTCAGCAGGAGTGTTAATTCAAACTCCAAAAGATGGAAGAGGGAGCAGAAAGAATGTAAGAGATGGACGATTGGCTGAAACCCTGTTAAATGTTGTATTCAGGACATGATGTGACTATCACAATCAAGAATCCACAGCAACTGTGGTTATCTGAAGAAGATCTGCACAAGATTAAGCCATCCAAGAGCCTGGTAAAGATGGAGCAAATGATCCCTAGGCACTACCCCTTACTTAGAAACTATTGGCAGTGGAGAGTTTCTGGGGGAGGGAGAATAATTCTCTTTTTGAGAATATGTCCCATGGTAGATTGTTCATGTTCCAGTGGATGGCCTCACACCCATGCAAATATGAACAGCACTAACTGGACTTAAGACTTTATCAAAATAAGGGAAATACATGCTGTTAGGAAGTGGACATTTTATGGAGGGAAAAATAGAGGGAAATTGTGGGCAGATAGGATCTTATTTTGTTATATATATTTTTCATATATACATTTCATATATATATGTATACATATGAAATATGTATGGAATTCTTGAGAATAAAGAAAATATTATTTTGTAAGAGAACTCTTTCATCATCTTCATGTCTTTGAACCAAGTTTTAGATAGAATAAATTAAATGAGCTGTCAGTAGCTCTGTTACTACACGACAAGGTTAATCTGTGTTCCCCAAATTATTTGAAAATGCTTTGGGACAGTGTCCCAATGAGGCTCACAGGAGCTCTGTGTCCACAGGCATCAGGAAGGCTTCATATGTGTTGGGTGTCCTGGAAGAAGATGGGTTGGTTACACACAGTCCTTGCTCACTGTCCCTTCACTTTGAACTGATTGAATGTAAGTTCAGATAAAAAAACAAAAACAAACAAACAAAAAACTAGTAGTATGGGGTAGAGCCATGCAATAGCAGAGAACTGAGCCAAGGGAAAGGATCCTCTAAGTGAGTAGTCTTTGATTGTATTGAGATCAGCTTTGGAGTAATAGGCATAAGGCATTGTTTATCAGCCCTTAGAGGCAGTGTGGGGAACACAGTAGCGTGACAAACCAAAAGGAAAGGCTTGTTATTAAGATCCTCACAGAGGACAGGAACACAAATGACGGATTTGTGAAAAACAAGAGCAATTAATGTATACAAAAGGATTCCCAAATTAACTCCCTGCAGAAGATCAAAGCAAAGAAGCAATTTTAAAATAACTTAGAATAATTGTCACCGAACCCCCCAAATAAGAGAAATGATTATACATATTGAAACACAACATAAAAGAGAGCAATCTCAGTATAGATAGATTCTAAATCAAACAGCTGTAAATTCTCAAACTATGAAATAGGATTACTTTGAAAAACTCAAATAGGGCGTGAAAAGCCATAGATAGGAAGGATCCAAATACAAGTTACTGGATTGGATTATGGTATTGAGAAATAATGCTGGAGAGGTGACTTGCTGGTAAAAGGAATGTACTGGTCTTGCAAAGAACCTGGGTTTGGTTCCTACAGCCATCTTCAACTGTAGCTAAAGGGGAATCCTATACCCACTTCTGGAACTTTCTGGCACTACATTCTTGTGCCAATACCTACACATAGATAAACATACATAATTAAGTTATAAATGAAGTAAACTACCTGCATATTATATATATATATATATATATATATATATATATATATGTATATGTGTGTGTATATAAATGTATTCACACACATATATGAATACATTTTCACACTCATATCCAAACAAAGTATCATATCTGCTCAGATAGATTCATCTCATGAACTAGTGTAGACACATGGAATTTCTATTAATAGCCAAATTTCTGATGAGTTTATTTGATGATACCAAGTCCAAGACACTAGACAGAGAAAGAAGTCAATGACTAAGTTATTGGAAGAGATCATTTTGGAAAATACAGAATGTGTCCTCTGAAGTACAGCTTAGAATGGATAAGGAACCAGGTACTTGAAAAGTTTGACAGCTAGCTGTTCAGTTGATACTTACCATGAGAGAGCAGTGGTAACCATCCACATTCACTTGCTGGAGCAGTTCTCAAGGAAGAATTCCAGTGCTGTGTGTATAGCAACATATCTGAGCCTCTGTATGCAAAAATGGCACTTTCTGCCACAAATTGCTTTTACTAGGAACATGATTGCGTTGATCAACAGTTAGCTAACTAGAAAATATTTTCCTTGTGATTGCTGTACTTCTATGGATGAATCAGACCTTGCAATGACAGTTCTGGACTGTATCCTATGAGTGTATAGAGCTCTCTCTTCTTTTCCATGTTCATGCCATCTGTAAGTAAAAGTCATGTGATCGACAGTGGTATTATACTCTAAGGTAAAAATATCTGAATTTTTACAAAGCAGCTATCAAACATGGCAGTAGAAACTACAAATTCTGATTATTATTGACACATTTTGTTCAAAGAATGAAACTAAATTTTTATGTTAGTTATATGTTTAAAGCACTTATTTTTGGATTTATTGTGGTACTTCGGGGTTAATACTAAGTAACAGATAGTCATTAGGTTATCTTAAATGTGCCCTAGGTTAAACAAACACCCACCTCTAATATGGTTTCTTTGGAATACTTAAGAAGTTGAAAGCTTTACTATGGAGTGCAGAAAATGCAGGAAGGTCAAAGCCTGCATAGTTTAACTAGAGTAAATCATCCTAACTAGTTAGTCTGAGATAAGTGATTAGTGGCCTGTGTTAAATGTTTTTTAAATGTACTTAGTGAAAGAGACTAACTTTGTGTGTGTGTGTGTGTGTGTGTGTGTGTGTGTGTGTCCACATGCACACAGGTGCAGGTGTGCAAGCACATGTGCGTGGAGGCCAGAGGCCAACTTGAAGTATTGTTTCTCAGGCACTGCCATTTACCTGTTTTTTTGAGACCCACCCTCTCCATGCCCTTAAGTTGGCCAAAGAGCCCATGGAATTTGCTTGCCTCTGCTTCCCCATTGCTGGGATTTCAAGCATTTGCCATGCCTAGCATTTTTCAGATGACTCTAGGTATTGAATTTAGTCCTTAAGTATTCCAGACAAGTGCTTTGCTGACTGATACTGCTTCACTTTCTCAGCTTGCAGTAGAGGAGTCTGCATTGTGCATCTCCCCAATTACTTGATCAGGCAAGGCAGGACACCCCCATCGATGCCCCTCCTGAGGGGACAGATTTCACAGAGGTCCCATACTGTGTCATTCTTAAATCATCTTAGGACCTAGCTCCATGTGTAATTATTTTCTAGATCTTAGCAGGACTGTGCATGGCATTCTAATTTTAAGCTTCATTTATTCCTTGTCTATTGCTTTCCTCGATGCTTCCGACGAGGAACCTTTGATTTACCACTGCCCCAAGCTTGTGAGAATATTATGAAGCATAGGTCAGATTCTGAGTGTTACTTAAAATGTTCTCTTGTGCATGAATGAACAGGCATTAGAATGAGTGAGCAGCAGAGAAACTACTTGGGGAAGAGGAATAACTTTTACATGAATAAAATCAATGAATTCTCAACAGTTGCACTGCTGAGTGATCAGATGCAATGGGATTGCTAAATGTTAAATAAAACATCTGCACTTGGATCATTGCATCAAAGCTCAAATAAAATATTACTATGGAAATCTAAAGTTCTTGTAAAACAGGTACAATTTCTCAACTAAATGGATTTTAAAAGGCTCATCATTATTGTTTTCCTTTAAAATTATTTCCATGCTTAACATAAGTCATCTTAATAACACAAAAGGTGTTTGATAGGGTATGTAATGTTTATATGATATTTAGTTTTGCAATCTCTTTAATTTTAATATGGGGCATGTTTATCCTCTCTATGTACGTGGCTGTATATCTGCTAAATATTTTGTGGACTGAGTTATCTAGCAGGCATCCTTGATACTTCTCTTTTCCTTTCGGCCTTGGCATGTAATCAATCACTCAAGCTGTAGTGGTGTCTCATAAATATTCTTTGGGTTCAGCCATTTATTTCCATTTCCATTTACAATATCTTTCTACAAGCCACAATTATTTCTTTCCAGAACCACTGGAAGTCTCTAGACTAATTGCTGATGCTGTGAAGAATGACCTTCCTGGCAAATGGGCTGTGATGGGGGAGCTTGGAACTGAATATAAATCCAGCTTGTAAAACATCACTGTGAGCCACAAAATAGATAAATTTGACCAAATCAGGACATGAGAGATATACTCAGCACAAGCTTAAAAAAATATTCTCATATTAATAAGATCTCATAATAAATCAGCCTGGCAGAAAATGTGGCCTTTGGTTGTAGATTCTAAAGTGAAGATCACTGACTACTGAAAAACATCATTAAGTTTGCAAATGATGGGCAAAGCCTATCAAGACATGTGAGTGACTGTACTCCAAACCCTTTGAGCTATTTCCCTTCAACATCCACAGCAGCAGACTCTTGACTCTTCTGGTTGCTTTCAGTCCTGTGACAGAAAAAAATGTAAGTCTGCTGTGGGATGGTCTGTATGTCAAATTGCTCTGATTGGTCAATAAATAAAACACTGATTGGCCAGTGGCCAGGCAGGAAGCAGGTGGGACAAGGAGAGAGGAGAATTCTGGGAAGCGGAAGGCTGAGGTAGAGAGACCCTGCCAGCCACCACCATGACCAGCAGCATGTGAAGACACCGGTAAGCCACCAGCTATGTGGCAAGGTATAGATTTATGGAAATGGATTAATTTAAGCTATAAGAACAGTTAGCAAGAAGCCTGCCACGGCCGTACAGTTTGTATGCAATATAAGTCTCTGTGTTTACTTGGTTGGGTCTGAGCGGCTATGGGACTGGCGGGTGACAAAGATTTGTCCTGACTGTGGGCAAGGCGGGAAAACTCTAGCTACATAAGTCTACCCCATGGTAGTCCATGGGGACTTTTTCTATTGGCTTGCTATCTAACCTGGCTTGCTAGGAATCTCAGTGCTGTGCACCATAGCCCTTGCCTTAGGGATGGTGATGGCTGAGTTCATATGAATTTGACTAGATTCAGATAGTTGCTTAAAATACTGAATCTTAAAACGCCTATGATAGTGTCTACAGATTTGAGTTAATAGACCTTGCAATGAAAACTCAGCTTCACCAATGTGGGGTTTTGTCTTCCAAGAGAGAATGGGTTTTCCTTCTCACTGCTCCTGAGTTGGGGCGTCCATCTTGTCATGAGCTTTGATATCAGAGCTGAAGGTGCTCAGGCCATGGCAGCTAGAAACTTAAATCAATAAAGCGTCCCCATCCAGGTCCTTAGACCTTCAGCCTAGGACTGAATCATCATCATCCAGATTCTCCAGCATGGAGAGGCTAATCCACTGGATTTGTGTGGCTAGAGAGCTGCATGAGTAAATGCCCACAATCTAAGCCTCTTCAATGTCTTCCAGCCTCTCTTCTTTCCCCCATATACGTATATGTCTACCCTCTCTCTCTTCTCTCACACGCCATTGATTCTATTTCTTTAAGGACTCTTAATACAATAATGCTTTGCATATGTTAGCATATATTCGTCTTCTTAGTTTTTGAGGTCACCATGATTGTGATTAACTATGAAAACATAAGAGAAATAGCAGTTAACCATCATTGAGCATGTAATGGAGAGCAAGTTCATCTGTGGGGACTTCATTATACAGATTATTATACAGATATCCTATGGGATGTTGATAGTTACAAACATCCTATACAACAGAGGGGATAGCCAACTCTGTTATACACAAACAAGCAAATAGACAAAACCGACCTAAGCCAAAGAGAGATTTACACTCGGAACATTACAAAGTATTTTATCTTTGTTCTCAGCAGAAATAATTGTATATCATATCCCTAAGATGACAGAGTATCTTATAGTCCTACCCTTGTGCCATGCCTCAGTGCTAACCAAGACAGGTTTTATTTTGAGACATGGATCCATGTCGCCCAGGTTGGCCTCAGACTTGGTATGTCCTTGTCTTAGATAGGTCTTCTATAGCTTTGATAAAATAACTGGACCAAAAACAATTTGGGAAGAAAAGGGTTTATTTCATCTTATGGCTTTTTGTCCATCATCTGGGGAAATCAGGAAAGGAACCCAAGGCAAGAAAACATGGATGCAGGAACTGATGCGTGGAGGAATGCTGATCACTAGCTTGCTTCTCGTGGATTGCTCAACCTGCTTTCTTAAATAACCTTGTCTTAAGTAACCCAGATTTCTTATTGTCTGCCCAGGGATAGCACCACCCTGAGTGAGGTGAGCCTTACCATATCAATCATTCATCAAGATAATGCCCCTTGGGCTTGTTTACAGACCAACCTACATGGGAAATTTTCACAATTAAGCTTCTCTCTACTGAAATGTCCCTAGCTTATATGAAGCTGGCAAAACCAAAACATAAACAAACAAACAAAACAAAAAACCCAAAGTTCAGGGTAGTATCCCCAGATGACCTCGAATTTCTGATGCCATATCCTCCAACTCTGAGTGCTGGGATTACAGGTGGTGGATACCACCATTGATTTGTGTGCTGCTGGGAATCAAACACAGTTCTTTGTGAATGCTGTGCAAATACTCCTCAAACTGAGCCAAATCCTTGGCCTAGTAATTTGTTTATCCAGTGTTCTGCATATGGCAGAGAGGCAGAAAGATAAAGAAATATAGAACATATATGAAAACATGGTAGTCCTTTAGTTGCTCTCTGATTTTTTGGGAGTTTGTAGAACCACAGGGCTTAGTCACACTCCCATTCAGGGACTAAATGAATTGGAAGACATTGAGTGCATACTTGTCTCTGTAATAACTGGAAGACATTGAGTGCACACTTTTGTCTCTGTAATAATTGGAAGTCATTGAATGCACACTCTTGACTCTGTAATAATTGGAAGGAATCGATGGCACACTTTTGTCTCTGTGTAATAATTGGAAGGCATTTAGTACACACTTGTCTTAATAATAATTGGAAGCCATTGAGTGCACACTCTTGACTCTAATAATTGGAAGGCATCGATTGCACACTTTTGTCTCTGTGTAATAACTGGAAGGCATTGAGTGCATACTTTTGTCTCTGTGTAATAACTGGAAGGCATTGAGTGTATACTCTTGACTCTATAATAATTGGAAGGCATTGATTGCACACTTTTGTCTCTGTGTAATAACTTGAAGGCATTGAGTGTATACTTTTGTCTCTGTGTAATAACTGGAAGGCATTGAATGCACACTCTTGACTCTGTAATAATTGGAAGGCATTGAATGCACACTTTTGTCTCTGTATAATACATATGTGCCCAAGTAACCACTGTAAAGAAACTTTTCTTGGGCATTTGCAGTGTTTGCAATTAGTTGTCTCTAGATTTTAATATCTACATCATGGGTTAAAGGAAGTTCCATATATAAAACAGTATAGTTTATGTCTACCTTTCATATTTCTTCTTTCCCCACCTTATCTCTAATGAACTTTTAAGTAAACTCATATTTAGCTGAATCACTCTTTTGTGTCACTTACTGTTGTATATTAACTTTGTGTCAAATAATAGGTGTGAAATTGAATTTCTTGAATATTCATTTCTCCTAAAAATGCTCAGGTTAGCTGTCACTTGAATGTACTTATGCTATTGTATGATTGTGTTTTCAAGGATTCCTATTAAACTACAAATTCCAAACTTATTGTGTATTCCACTGAAATCAGTGTGAAAAGCAAGCAGGAAAATAAAACTCTTTATAATTGGATTGTCCCCCTGCATAAATAAAACTTTTGTAATTGGATTGTTCTTCTGTGTCTGTGCCACACTGTATCAGCAACCTAGATATTGTACATTTCACATAATTTCAGTCCTGAATAAAAACCATTTCTAGATGGATGAATGTGAAACTAACAAAATGGTATAAGCTACAGTGCCCTGGCAAAATATATGATGAGAGTAAGACCTTGTCCTTTGGTTTATAGATGCCCTTACCCCAAGCATGTGGTCCTTTATAGACGCAAGGCTATTGCTTGGGGACCAGGCCTTCCCACTGCAGAGAGCTAATTTATTTTCCCCTGTCCAGAATGGAGTCATTTTCATTTGTACATCATCAGCACATTCTTTAAAGTTCTGATGGTGAATTTTATAGAGGCAAAGCAGAAGAATTTAATTTAATTCCGAGTTCCCAGGTAGCTTAAGAGTGCTCACAAGAGTTTTTCTATTATTATTTTATTTTCCAAAATGCATTGCTATTTCAAAATAGGAATTACACAAAACACCAACCTATTCCAAAGGAATGGATGAGTGAGAGGAAAATAAAGTAGAAAATAGCAATTCACCATGGGTTTTTTTTTTCAGCAGTTCTGGAGAAAGCATAAAGTATTTATCAATGTTTTGGACAAGTAGCTGTATGAATTTCAGGTATTAATCTTACAGACTTTGCAGGTAATCAGTGCAAATTGTTTTTCTTTTTTTCCTCTTTTTTATTATTATTATTTTATTTTATTTTACAATACTATTCAGTTCTACATAACAGCCACAGATTCCCTTGTTCTCCCCCTTCCTGTCCCCTCCCCTTCCCCCCAGCCCACCTCCCATCTAGGCAGTGGTACCAGGTCCTGGGCTCATTGCATGAGTTTGCTGTTTGAAACCTGGGACTTATGCAGGGATGCTTGGTATTTTTTTTTCTTTTATGGAAGGAATTTTATCTATTTTGTATCTAGCTGTCTGTCTATGTGTCTATATATATATATTTATATCTTTTTATCTATCCTCTTTTTCAAAGGATTGGAATTTATTTTTAACCTGATTTTAAGTCTTAACATCATTGACCTGTGAAGTCAACAAAAATAACAAGTCAAGAATACAAATTTCTTTTAAAAAATAAACCAAAGAAAGGAAATGGAGAGGGAGGAAGAGAGGAAGAAGCGAGGGAATAAGGGAGAGAAAGAGGGGGAGAAAGACAGAGACAAGAGAGACTGCAGATGTAAAACAACCCCTCACAGAGGAGAACAAATATTTCCTCTTTTTGAAGTAAAGAATAGTACTATCTCCATTAATTCTCAAGATGAAGTGTAGAGCATGATGTTTGTCTCAGAAATTGGAGACTAAAGAAGATGAAGGGTCTTTTTCATTCTCAGATTCACAGGTAGCTGACCATACTGTATAGATTAAAGGTCAGTAAGAGACCTCAATAATGCTTTATAGGCTGCAGCTAGATCTCAGTAAGGTTTGGACAGTGCAGACATTAAAAATATAGTTATTTGGGGTCAGTATATTGTCTGTGGAAGGTGGCATCTGTGAGTCAAAAGCTCACTGGGGAATTATTGTAATTCATCAGCCTAATTAGTCTTATCAATAAAAACCAGGAGTCAAATATTGGGGTAATGACCTGAAAGATCAGAGATGATGAGGAGCAGACACCAGTGACTTCTTACCTTTCTGGATCCTCAGACCAAGAGGACCAAGATCCTGTCTCCACCCTGCCTTATCACTTCCTGTCGCCGCCTCCCAAGTGCTGTGATTAAAGGTGTGAGCCACCACTGCCCAGCTTCTACAGTTAACAAGTGGGTAGGTCTGCCCCCTGATCTCTAGGCAAGCTTTATTTGTCAGAACATAAAGAAAATACCACATAACAGAATTGGAATCCCTACCCATTGAAATAATAAAATATAGAAACCTTCAGATTTGGAGAGGTACAGAAAAGGAAAAATATAAGCCATCTTCCAAGATAATATCAAGGGAGATAGATTCTGGTTCAGGGGACAGACCCTTAAGTCCAAGGAAGACAACCTGAACAGAGAATGTGACCATGATATGTTACCTCATAATTATCATGCTAAGATTATTATATAAGGATTGGGTATGCAGTTTGGAATGACATTATTTTGGATACCAATGAACTCAATTTAATCATGCATTCTTAAAGTATATTTTTGAGCAGAAAGGATAATCAGAGAGAGCTGTGGGATGTGGGAGGAGTGGAGGAACTTGGCTTGTTGCTTCCCTTGAAAATGGAGAAGGGGCCCAAGGACTGTGGTGGTCTTTAGAAACAGAAATGCAGCTCAGCAGAGAGCCAGTGTGAAAACAGGGCCCAGTAGGGTACAGAACTCTGCAATGCAATGAGCTGGGATGAGCAGGAAATGGATTGCCTTGTGTGGCCTCTCCAAAGAAATGTAGGCTTCTTGGAATCTTGGTTCATACATTTCTGACCTACACGGTTAGATCTAAATCTGTGTTTGTTTGTTTGTTTTACTTTTTAAATGTCCAATTCATAAGTTTTATTTTTGTTAATCATGTCACTTTTAGAAAAAATAATAGCACAGGTTGGTAGATATTTCACACAAGGGAGAATAGGCAAGGTAGAAAAATGCAGCTAAGGTCACTTTGCACCTGGCACAGGAGATGTCTACCTAATTGCAGAATATATCACTATGAAGATGGATAGGTCATTTGGATGCAGGCTGGCCCTGTGACAACACTAATATCCACCTATTAATTCTTCAATTTTCTCACATGGAGAGTCAGACCATTCACACCACATGGAGAGATTCTCATTTGAATACATTTAGGAATAAAAATTAGTAGCTTTTTTATTTACAATGAGAGAGAGAGAGAGAGAGAGAGAGTGTGTGTGTGTGTGTGTGTGTGTGTGTGTGTGTGTGTGTGTGTGTGTGTGTATGTATGTATGTAGGTACTTGTGCAGGCCAGAGTTGGATGTCACTATCTTCCTCGATGGTTCTCCACTTTGCCTTTGGAAACAGACTCTCTGACTCAACTTTGAGCTCACAGATTGGCTAGTCTGGCTGCCAGTATGCTCTGTAGAGACCCTGGGGTCACAGACAAATACAACCACACCCGAATTTTCATGTGCATACTGAGCATCGCAAACTGAGGTCCTCCTGCATGCATAGCAGGTAGGTTACGCACTGAGCCATATGTCTGGCTCCTCTACTGTTTTTTAATCTACTGTGAATTATATTGTTTTATTTTATTTTATTTTTAGCAGGAATTAGGCCAAGAAAACTTATATTATGCTGAAGGTGAGGCAGAGAATGCTTACACAGTAAAGTTTAAAATGTTTCCCTGGCCTTGTGCAGTCGTCATTTCATGAGAGTCAAGCAATATCTGGACCAAGGGCAATTTATCAAAGCCTTTTACAAGTATTACAATTACAGTGTCCTCAATCACCACTTATATCCCGTGCTTCTGGCAACTACACACTTTCTGTGGGCAGAGAGTAGCCAGGGGTTGTATTACCTCTAACGAGAAAATAGGGCTGCCTTGTAATCCCAGCTGCTGCTTTAAGAGGCCCTTAGGCTCTTCTGTATTTGATAACATCCAGCATTCCCCACACATGAAAATAAACCAGGTTCTGCTGAAATAAAAATCAGCCTTCTAATACTGATCGCAAATTGATAGTGCAATGCCGAAGAGAGGGCCCTGTGGTTAAGAAGAACCTTTGCTTCTCTTGCTGAGGACCTGAGTCCAGTTCCCAGCATTCATATGGTGGCTCACCAACCTGTAACTCCAGCTCTTGGGTGTCCAGTGTCCTCTTCTGGCTGCCATGAGCATCTGCATACATGTGCACACGACCCCACTCAGCACAAACACATGCATAAAATTTTGAAAGAATTTCTTAAAATGGTATTGTATATATTCTTTAATTTTTATGACTTCAGCCTTCTCCAAAGAGGGTCTGAACAGTGTCATTGAAGTGATTTATCTACTACTATCTATCTAATCTGATTACACAAAAGAGGACTATTGTGGAAATACAAGGTAAAACTAAGATTTGAAAGGCTTGGTAGTTTACTGGATTAACATTTCGAAATTCATAAGAGCTATAAGCTTGAGGTAATCATTTATTCCATTCTGTTGATGGATTTTGCTCCTAGAGTAATCACTTATTATAAAGAAAACCTATTATTTGGCCATAAAACTTAAGAATTCAAAATAGCATTCTACATTATGACCTTTTATGATGATTTGATTTCAGTGAAACTACCTAGCTATTGTTTTGAAGTAATCTTGTTAGCCAGTCTTAGTAACCAAAGTATTATTACCAGGGAACTGAGGCCAACTTGAGGCAGTATTCTTCCATATACAATTATTATCAGAGCTATGATACTAGCTGAATGAGTCTCCCCAGTGATCCCTATGCTAGAGGCTTGTCTCATGTTGTACTATTGAAAGACAGAGAAGCCTTTAGGAGGTATGGCCTAACGGCAGGTCTCTATGTCACTGAGGCAAGTCCTTAGAGTGTACTTTGGACCCTGCCCACTTCTTCTTTCTCTTTTCTTAGCTCTCTGGCTACATGATGAGCGGTTTTGTTCTACCAATCACTCATACCATGGTGTGTCCTTATAGAAGAAACAGTAATACAGCTAAATGATCATGAACCAAATCCTGCAAAGCTGTGATCCCACACATGCTTTTCCATACACTGATCATGACTGGGTCGCTCTGAACTCTCCTGATAGGCTTTACTGAAGAGTCATTAAAATAATGTGGAAAGTAAACCCTCAAATAACAGGAATGTCAGAAGTAAAAAGATAACGGCTCCTAATTATCCCTTTAATCCCAGCGTTTAGTATGGTGGGGCAAGAGTGTCCTGAACATGAGGCTATTCTGGGCTATATAGAATCTGTCTCAAGAACAGAAAATGCTTGACCTGGTGAGATAGATCATTCAGGGAAGTGTTTGCCTATTTGTGTTTAAACCCTTGAACTCATGTGAAAAAGACAAGCATGATGGCCTGTACTTGCAATCTCAGCACCAGGCAAGTAGAGAAAGGGGGATCCATTATGCTTACTGGTGAGCAAGCCTTGCTTAAGTAGTGTTTTCCAGGCCAATGAGAGACCCTGTGTTGACAAACAATGTCGACAGCTTCTGAGGCACAATACCCCAGGAGTTGATCTCTGACCACACACACACACACATACATACACACACACACACACATACACACACACACACACACACACACACACACCATTTGCATCAATATTAACATGTACATATATATGAAGAAAAAATACTTAGAAATATACATAAAGACATGTGTGTGTGCCCCTGTATCCTTTTCCTTATTTAACTATTTAGATATCTAAACTCCATAATAACCATTAGAAATAAATCTAATCTAGCAATTCTGTGAACAGTCCCTTTTATATTATATTAGGAAGAAAAAAAATGAAAATGTGAGAGAAAAATAAAGGTGTGAGAGACTTGGAAGATCACAGAGAGCATTCTGCTCAGGAAACTCAGTATCAGGAGTTCAGGGTATCTGAGAGGATATCAAATATCCCATGGGGGTGGGCACATACACTGTATTCCACCAAATGCTTTCAAAGATCTACAGTCCTGGAAAAAAGAGCCTATTCCTATCTTCACTGCACAGATAAAACAGGAGTATTTACCCCAGGCAGTGGAGCCCTCTTACAGGTACCCAGGATGCTTGCAATAGCTGAGCTGACTCCTTCCTTTTGGAGTAGGAGGCCACACTGCTTCAGTTTTCTCTCCTTGCCAGTTCACCCAGTTTGCACCACCACCTAATTCTCTGGGACCTGTTACAGTTATTCTGTGATAGCTGAACATTGCCAACTTAGCCTCTTTGAGGGACATTTTACCAGCTCAGTTCTGCCCTGAGTGTCACCTACCAGACAACCTCCTGAGCTAGACATATAGTTTTTAAGTTGTCTACAAATAGACAGCTAGTATGAGCCATTATCTTTAACTATTTTTCTGTACTGTGGCTTTAAGGAGAAGCACATTTTATGAGTGTGTCAGCATCTGCTCTGGCCTAATAAATGCTTTTACTAAGCTGAGTACAAGGTGAAATTTTATCATTCATAATCCCATTCACAAAATAGCACTTCTGGAATTAGGTTCAAGGAGACTTTTTAAAAAAAACTATAAGGTTCTATTTCCCCTATCTCATAATGATAAGTTTTAGGTGCAAATCATTATTTTTTGTGCTGTTTCAAAATAAAGGAAGTATAATATGCTTCGGTTCATTTACAGAGAAGATCTGTGCTCTTAGACATTAATTTTTAGATCCTGTATATATATTCATTTCTATTTAATATATAAAAAAGAGAGAAGGAGAGATACAGGGAGTGAGGGAGAGAAAGAAAGATAGGGAGGGAGGGAGGGAGGGAGGGAGGGAGGGAGGGAGGGAGAGAGAGAGAGAGAGAGAGAGAGAGAGAGAGAGAGAGAGAGAGAGAGAGAGGTTTACCCATAAATGCCATCTAGAATCTGAAAGTCAAGTTCACATTTCTCAATAGCAAAATAGCATTTCCCACTTAAATTCAAAATGCTAATAAAAGGTTTGCTTTGAACAGCAGTTTGAATCATGGTCCCTGTACCTGGACCCTCTCGGGCAATTGACATAACTTCTGATTTCAGCCTCTCCATTTGTAAAATGCAGCTTTGGGCTACATTATAACAGTGTTGAGAGCCTTATACATGGTAGGCTTCATACATCAAGCATTATGGTACCCAAAGCAGGAAATGTTCTGACCAGATTGGGTCTAAATCAGCATTGCTATTACTAATAGGTGCTGTATCCGTTGCTTCCTTCTTCTTCTTCTTCTTCTTCTTCTTCTTCTTCTTCTTCTTCTTCTTCTTCTTCTTCTTCTTCTTCTTCTTCTTCTTCTTCTTCTTCTTCTATTGTGAGAAGGTAACTTGAGAAAGGAGGGTTTATTTTGGCTCAGGGGTTGAGGCTAGCGTCCCTCACCTCAGGGAAAGTGTGGCTGCCAGGGATGCTTCTTGCTCACATCTGGGTGGATTGGAGAGCAAGAAAGGAAAGGCTAGTATTTAGTGTACATTTCCCTTTTCTCATTTTATTCAGTCTAGAATTCCAATCCATAGAAGATTCCACTCACATCCAGGGTGGGCAGTCATCATCTGTTAATGATGACTAGAAATGTTATTACACACTAACAGTGTAACTCACCACTGCTCTGTTTTGCTTAATTTAGTCGAGTTGATAATTAAAAATAGTCACTGTGATAATTTTTCCAGTGAACATGTTGGTTCTTCTGACTTCATGAGACTAGAGGTCCCAAACAAAACAACCCACCCCCCAAAAAATTAAAGCCTGGCAATAGTGGCACATGCTCTTAATCTCTGCACTTGGGAGGCAGAGGTAGCAGATCTCTGAGTTGGAGGCCAGCCTGGTCTATAGTGCTAGTTCCAGGGCAGCCAAGGATAGATGAAGAAACCCTGTCTCAAAATACCCCAGCCTCCCTGCCCCTCAACACACAAAAAGACTAGAATTCTCTTCCTCCTTAGGTTGGTTTTGGAATAAGTTCTTTTCTTTAGTTCTCAGAATTCACCTGATGCTTTGTGTACTTACAACGTCAGAAAGATTTCCTTCCTGTTTGAGGACTGGGGATTGTAGCTCTAGACTGTGTTGCCTGTGAAGCTGCACGTGCCCTGTGAAGGACAGAACCCTGTGGCTCCTTTTTTCTCTTTTCTTCTTGTTGCCCTTTTTTCTACCCAGGACTCTCTCTTTCTAAAAAACTATGGGTGGCTTCTAAATGGCCACTCCAGTTCATTGGGAGTGAAATTTACCGTGTATGCTTTTTCAGTTTCGAATTGCCAACTTCGCCCCTTCCAAAATTTGTCAGAGCTGAATGAATTCCTGTAACTATCAGAAGTTCTAAAGAATCGTATTTACTCTGGTAGTATTTTGTACTCACTAGCCCTCACCTTGGTCAGGCTTTCAGAGATGCTGGCAGTTACAGGAAAAAGTAACTGCTGTTCTCTGTAAACCACATGGAGCGAGTATGTGAAGTATGTGGAAGGTGATCTCAGGTCATTTTCATGGTTTTCTCGTCACTATTCCTGTCTGCTGATGCTGATGCCCGATGTCCTGGCTGACTTGGTCATCAGATAAGCATCTAAACAATAGTACCCTTCTGTCATGCTTCTATTTCCATATTAATAAATTCTCAGATCCTGAAGCAGAAAAATAGGAGGCAGTGTTAATGGGAGCAGCTGCTAATACACTTCAAATTATGTATTGTGAGCAATTATGTCTTTCTAATCATCTGTCAGCCCTTCCATGCTTAAGAAGATATTAGCTGTTTAAATACAGCTGCCTGAATGCTCAGCACTGCACAATAGGAAGCACACTGAAGGAGAGCCTTTGCTCGGCCCCCTGCCTGTGTGAGGTTATTTAATGCCGCCTTGATTCACTTTCATTGCCTTTTACATCAGGAATAAAAAAGTCACCAAGTTAACACTGCAACTGTCAGTTTAATTATGATTTCAACTAAATATTTTAAAATCTCACTTCTAGGTAGGAATGTGTTCCTTATGATCCTTTGGTATCTCTATATTCAAACATCTAATTTGCCCCTCCTGTACGCGCGCGCGTGCGTGCATGCGTGCGTGCGTGCGTGTGTGTGTGTGTGTGTGTGTGTGTGTGTGTGTGCTTGTCTGCACACATGTGAGTGTTTAGAATTTGTTTTAACTAAAGCATGTACAGCTATGGAATGCCAGGTATATTTCATGAAGAATGCCCGGTATATTTTATTATAAGGAAGACAACAGCAGGGAGAGTAAGAAAGATGAGACCATGGCCTATTTGGCAGATTGATATCAGAACTAAACATTTGTTTTTGAGAACATCATTCATGATCACTAGATCTACATGACTCCTGCCCCTCCTATACCCAACTCTTCCTGTACCCCCTTCGACATCCATAATTAATATTGTTACACATTATCTGTTTGTCTGTCCGTCTGTCTGTCTATATATGTATCTATCTATGTCTATGTATCTATGTATCTATCTATGTATCTATCATCTGTTTATTTATCTATCTATCTATCTATCTACCTTCATATCTTCATCATTATCATCATCATCATCCATATATCTGTACATGTATTTATGCAACCTTCCCCAAGTCACTTTGACTTTGGTTTTATTTACTTTCTCCCTAAAACCATATTGGGTAAACTGTGCAGGCATTGCAACACCATATTCTGAAAACAAAGTTGTAGACAAATAGTCTTATATATATTATTTGGCTTTTGATTTTTTATGATAAATGCCAGGGTACCTTAGGTATACATAGTAACATTAGCACAGCTATGGTCCACAGGAAAAATTGGGAAATGTTTATATGTATTTCACTTCACAAAATGAGCATATGTTACCTTTGTGGAAAGGCTCACACACCTCATTTGTTTTGTCCACTCCAACTTTTGTACCCCAGAATATAAATATCCCATGATTGGTTAGATTTCTGACTTTAAAGATCTAGACCCCAATGAGGAGCTTTGGCATCATTCTGTACGAGTTAAGGTCAGAGTAAGGTGTGAGCAGCCTTAGGTGTGTGGTTTCCTCACACAACAGTTCATGTGCTGTATGATGCCCAGCTGGCCTAGGCAAGCTGTGCACAGATCTTTATGTACATTTGTTAAATTCTATGAACCAGGAGATGGATCCTTATCAAATAGTGAATTGTGTTCATATACTCCTCCAGTCCCAGTATTTAAGAATCTCAGGCTAGAAGATTGTTAGCTCAAGGACAGACCTGTCAAAAAACTAATCATGAGGAAAGATTAGGGTAAAAAAAAAAACCCCAAGCAGCAGCAAGCTTATTTTTCAAGAACACCATTCATCCCAGGGTTTCCATATTTTAGGGTCACATCTTGCTGCAACAAATTGAGACCTCTGCTACTCAGGGGCTCACAAGCCTTCTCTCTGCAGATACACCTACAGATGTTGGGGTCAGGATTCACTGAAATGAGACTCACTGAACCACGACCAAAGAAAGCAGGCATTCTTACCCAGCTTGTAATAAAGATGCAAAAGGCTACACTTCTTTGACTTAGCAGCATTTGTGTCTGTGAACCATTGTTGCAAATCTGATTATTCATGGAGGCATATTCTTTTTAATATTTTATATGTGGCTGTGTGTAGCTCTGGTTGTGTGTGTGTGTGTGTGTGTGTGTGTGTGTGTGTGTGTGTGTTTGCAGGTGTGGAGGAGGAGGGTCCATCATTCAGCCTGTCTTCACTCTCAGCACTAGGGTTACAGTTATGCTTGACAAGGGCAGCTCTTGTGTGGGTGCTGGGATCTGGCCTGGGGTACTCATTCTTGAACAATATGTGTTACTTACTCAGCCATCTTTTCTCAGCCCCTTGAGTTCTGTATAACAAAATTTCTTCCTTTCTAGCAAACATGTCAGCCACTTAAAGTGGCTATAATATATATTTCCAAATAAAATAGTCTATTCTATTTTGGTAGTTTTAACTGTATATGTTCTAACTAAGGGGAGATGACTGTTTTTTCTTTTGTATTATTCAATCTTCAAATGGACTGGGGCAAGCAAGTGCCTTGAACAAGAGGACTCAATTTTGAGTAATTTACAATGTGGACAGAGAAGAGCGTGCATAGTCATACTTGCATTTCATGGGATTCAGGGTAGCATTTTTCAAGTTACCTTTTGTCTTAATGTCACACATGCATACAAAGTATCAAGCAGTTTTATCAGGTTTGCCAGGATTATCAGTTTTATCAGCAGCAATTTCCTGTATTCTTTGTGTAGCGCTTTTTCTGTTGCACAGATGTGACCACTTCTGACTGTATCAGCTGGTTTTTGTACTATCTCTCTGCATCTCTAAATAATATGCCTACATTGCCGTTTCAGTGTATTTTATTAATAGGCTTTATCTATCAGCCTCTCACTGTGGAATATGATAATTCAGCTTTCTTTCACTTTCCGGTCTCTATCACACACATGCATACTTCTGAGCTCTCATCTTCTTTAAATAGTAGATAGTAATTTTTAATTTTGATTAAATGAATATTCATGTTCATTATATTGTGACTAAATGAGAGGGTGTGGAGCTGGGTCAGGCACCATCATGGTTTCCTTTATCTTGCCTTCTAGCATTTTGTTTTCTCTAACATTAAGAGTAAGCCCTTTTCATGTGCTTAGGTGTTTTGTTTTCACTTCATTACTGTTTTCTTGAAGTTGGGTTTTGTATCTAAAAATAGTTCAATGCTTTCCTGTTGTAAAATATGTCATCTAATATTTGCAAGGATTTCATATAACCTACCAATTTTATCTTATTCAGGAAATCTTTTGCAGTATCCTCTGAGGAATCCCACTGAAAGTGAGGGGCCTTGTGAATGGCGTCTTACATTTGAAATGCCCAAACAAAACTATACCTGCAGGTATGTGGCTGGGTATGTCGACCCACCTAGCAATGGCAGAGTGATGGGCAATCCACATGTTGTCCAGACATATGTAGGGCAAGAGCAAGATATCACTCACTGTTACTCTCCAAAAGGATCTGCAGGGGAAGTCTTGCTCTGTCAGCTGGTATTTTGAGGCATGTAGAAGGATGCTTCATGTGATTACTTAATATAAATTTAACATACGAAGCAAAAATAACAGTCTGAGACACAATCCATCTCTCCTTACCTCCTTCCAGGGCTCAATGAGGAGCACCTGCTCTGTTCTCACAACATCTGGTGCTTCAGGACAGTTTGGACCTTTGGCAACAGAAAGATGGACTCAGCCATCTGGCCTAACCTGCCTTCTCAGGGTGAGGGAGATTCTAGGCAGTGCTCTAATATGAGAGTGTGTCATGCATACACAATTGAGTTGCCCCTTATTTCCAGGGCTCTTTCTAAAGCCTACTGCCTTGGGCTAGTTCTTCTTACATGGTACAGAATTCTGTCCTTCAAACATTCACTGGAAAATTCCGGTGTTCTTATGGTCTCCTTTATTAGGACTCTTTCAATATGCTTTAAATAAGCTAATTCTCTGATTTCTTAAAAATTACTGGTGTATACATTTATATAACTGTTGGGCTCTATATTTTGAATAGTTTGTTAACATCTATTATCCACTTAAATTTTTTTGCTATGCTGAACTGACCTTGCACATTCTAGCCAAGCCATCTTTGATGGGACAGAGTGAGACACTTAGCCCCACACTGTCTTTTAATGGTTCAATTTTGTGTGTGTATGTGTGTGTGTGTGTGTGTGTGTGTGTGTGTGTGTGTGTTTCTACTTTATCATTAAATTTCAAGAACTCTTTACACTGTGAATCAACTTTTCAGCTGATTAGATGTTGTGTGTGTGTGTGTGTGTGTGTGTGTGTGTGCTGTGTAACAGTTTTCTCTCAGACCAAAATATCCTGAAACCTTTCATCCTGCAGGAAGCACCTTAAGCAGGAAGGCAAACAACTCAGAATAGCTTCAGGAAGTCCCTGAAACTGAGCAGGTTCACTAGGCCCTTCCCTGTGAGAGTAATAGAAACTGAGAGTTCCTCTCAGACCAAGCAGAGGCAAGCTACAAAGATTTTCAGATCAGAGAACCATTTAAAAGACAGCTAAGGGCTGGAGAGATGGCTCAGAGGTTAAAAACATTGACTACTCTTCCAGAGGTCCTGAGTTCAATTCCCAGCAACCACATGGTGGCTCACAATCATCTGTAATGAGATCTGGTGCCCTCTTCTGGCCTGCAAGCATGCATGCAGGCAGAACACTATACACAAAATAAATAAATAAATCTTAAAAAAAAAAAAAAAAAGAAGATAAGATTACTAGGCATAACTCTATAAAAAAAAAAAAAAAAGACAGCTAACTCAGGAGGAAGCAGAAACCAGGCAAGCTGCCTGTTAGAGGTTTGGATCAACTGAGGCACCTGGAGTAATAAAAAGTTGCCTTCAGGGTGTAAGTGTGCTCATGTTTCTAGCTGTGTGAGCTGTCACCCACGCTGAGGTAGGCTTTGGTGATGCAGTTGTCCTTGGAGTCCTTTTTGCTCTGGTCAGTAACCCCTCACCCATACTCCTGAAACTAACCCTAATAAAACTTATTGGTTCACCAAGTTGGACTTTGATGATATCTGTACTTTGGTCTGTTGTGAGCTTGATAACTGGGATGAGTTATCAATATCAAGCTTCTGCGATGGCTTGCTATTAGCTCTGACCCCTAGGCAACTTTATTTATTAATATACAAATAAAATCACATTTCAGTACTGCTTGGAGACTTAAATAAAATGATGATTGTAACAGTTAATTTAATCTTATCCCTATGTTGATATTCAGCTTATAAAAGCATCATAGTGATTGTAAATTGAGTCTGGAGACTGAGGGGCCAAAGACTGCAATTTATTCTTAAGTCCAGGGGAATGAATTCTTTGATTTTGTATTTTAATAAAATGTGAAAGTATTATTTTTTGAAGAGGTGGTTTCTCGGTATAGCCCTGGCTATCCTCGAGCTTACTCTGTAGACCAGGCTGGCCCTGAACTCACAGAGATCTGCTTGCCTCTGCCTCCCAAATGATGGGATTAAAGGTATGTTCCACCACCACCTGGCAATTTGAAATTATTTTAAAGAATAAGAAAGTAACAAAAATATGTGTGTACTTATCATCAAAGAATGGGTTAAGAGAAATCAGAATGCAAAATTTTTTAAAAATCTGGTTTTTATGGGTTTTTCATAGCTTAGGTTACTATAGACAAAGAGAGAAGGCTCTCACGGAATTTTCTTGGAATTTTAAGTTTCTCATACACTTTATCTTTGCACAGTACACTACGTAGTCCAGGGGAGAGGAAGATAGAACTTCCTTTGGTTAAACAACTTACTTAGGGAAGGTGGACTTAGCACTAATTGGAGAAAGTTGCCATAGTTCTTCTCTTAGAAAATGTATGAGAATTCCGAGCCCACAGCAGAGATGGTGGTGTTTGCTGAATCAACAGCCTCTCTAGAAAAAGGCTTTACCACTGTATCTTGGCCTTGTAGTGTATTAAATGATGCTAGATGCATTTTCTTAGAGCATTTTGTTAAGCAAAAATATAAAAATTCCCACATTATAAGCAAATATGTTCCCCAATGAGTGATAACACCTGATTTAGGATGTAAATAAGTCTGAACTCTGTTTCAGTTAATTTTTTTTCCAAAATAAGGTAGGCTGTGGTTTATCTCTAGAAATCGGCTTGATTACTCAAAACCCTATCACAAAACGTCAGATTGTGTTTAGAATGGGAACTGGTCTCAGCATGTGTTTATTGAAGGAAGAATTACCATGCAAAGTTTTATGTGTGTGCATGATATGTGTACATGTGCATCCATGTGTATGTGTGTATATGAGTCTGTGTGCATATTAATATGTGTGTGGATGCACGTATCTATACATAATTATGTAAATGTACACTTGCATATACATGCTATTCTTACTTTCCAAGGATGATACGAAGACCAAGAAAATTGAGCAAAAGTGTTTTGAGCTCTTGTCTGGACTGAGATGTCTTGACCCTGAGAAAGAACAGAATGATACAGGCATTTTAAGCCATGTATGATCACAGAGTACCAAGAACCTTACTGTATTAAAATTTCTTTGCATTAATAGAAAACCAAAGAGGATTAGAATTATTTTAATAAGATTTGCATAACCTGCAAATGAGGGCACAGATGACAGGGGGCTCAGATCCTCTGGAAACGGCCACACATCATTGGAGTTTTTGTGACTTTGAATGTTTGCTCTGGAGATTATTGACACAGAGGCTGTTAGATCTCAGAGCACTGTTGACAGTTGGCCGCTGGCATTTCATAGCCTGGTTGTCAGAAGCCTGGGCTTGCCACCCTCAGCTCCACAGCATCAGCACCCTGGGGAGGCTCCTTTCATGTAACCCTGAGTCCTGTTTGTACACAAGTTGAACTGAGCCATGGAGGAAACGGTAGTTCTGAATGTCAACTCATGAGGTAATATTTCACTTACCCTCATTTTTACTTATTTTTAAGATTTAGTTTCACTTATTTACTTCTTTTCCTCTCTGAAGTATCTCCAGAGTTAGAGAGATTTCAAAGCAATTAATCCAGTAGATAGTCATTGTATTTTCTGCTATTTCATCTGGATTAACTATAATGTTCTGCTAAATATTCACACTAACAGTGGAATTTACCTGTTTTCTTGGGTAGATCGAATAATTATGTTTTGTTTAGTTTATTTGTTTTTTAAGACACTGCTGTGACTGGTGTTCAAATACCTAAGCCAGGATGATCTGGCTGGGTGGCTTAGAATTGGAGGTTTGAGGAACGTCCACTTATAAAATGTTTTCCCTATATCATGTGACATACTTAACTAAAGGTGTTTTGGTTTTACAATGGAACATTCACGAGATGTAATCAAGTGAAAGCTTGCAAATCATATGCCTTCTAGTCTATATTTGCATACTGATTTTTATGTATTTTCAAAATGATGTAGGTTGGAAAGCAATAAGCAATAGTATGGTCAGTAGAACACACGTTGAAAAGTATTGCCAAACTATTAGGAAAAGGCAGATCTATATAGCTGTTTAAAAAGGATAGACCAAGGGGGGATTTCTCTCAATATTTGTTAATAACTTAAGTTTGTTTTTGAAATTTCTTCTGAGAACAATCCACCCAAAATTTTCAGATAATATGGTATCATAGAACCCTGTTTTTTTGCAAGCAGAGTGAACGCAGAATTTATACCAGTATAGAGTGTGGTGAGTGAGACAAAGGCTAAAAATTGATGGGTAAACTGTTGTATCAGCACCACTGATGCTAAAAGACAGCAGCTATGGTCATTTTGTTTTTTTAATTGTGTTCATCCAAAGTAACATGTTGGCATGGTGTGAATATTCAATAGAGATTAGGATCAAAATATATTTTCTGAAATGCATTTTCTCTTCTTCTTTATATTTCAAATTTTCAAGGATAAGAAAAGAATCATGAGAAACACAGACATGGGGTTATAGGGATCAGAAACAATCTGAGAGAGGCACTGTGAAACGATATGTTTAGGGATCATTTATCGAGATAATTTTCCAAACAAAAAACAGAAAAACTGTGTGGGAGTCTGCCAGAGTCCAGCTCTGACCTGCTCCCACCTTTCAAAGGGTTCTTTGGTGGAGGAGAGAGGAATGAGGAAATGATAGATAGATAGATAGATAGAAATCAATGATAAGAAAGACAGAGACACAGGATGGCTTCAGGAGGGCCCTGGGCAGTACCCAGTCACCCAGAGCTTTATTCAAAAGGGCTTCTTATTATATGCCAACGGGAGAGGCAAAAGACCTCCCCCTTGCAAGATCAAAGCACTCTGTACAGCCAAGTGTAGACCCTTCCAAACACCTGGTAAACATGCCTTTGACCAAATCATTCTATTATGTAGCCCTGACAGGTAAAGCAAGGTCAGATTCTCTGACCCTGAGTAAAGTCTCACTAGGAAGCCTCTGTGGGCCACCCCACAACTGTCATAAGAAATGGCTGTAATAATGTAATGTTGAGAATCCGTACACAATAATGCTCATGGCAAATAAATTTTATGAACATAGAGGTACTTGACTCAATTGAAATGTTAAATCAACTCTCCAGTCTCATCCTCTTGCCCTGGCAGAGTTGTACCAGGCATAGTGGTACACTCCTTTAATCTCAGTAATCGGGAGGTAGAGGAGGTGGATCTCTGTAAATTTAAAGTTTACTTGGTCAAAATAATGAGTTCCAGGAAAGACAGAACTACACAGAAAGACCTGTCTCAAAAAACAGACAGACAATACCCTAAAACCAAAGCCAAACAAGAGCAATGAAAGAAGGGGCGGGGGGGGGGGAGGAGGAAGCAGAGACAGTTGTCAGGGCTCAGTGATGAGACTGAGCTGGGTAAATCATCCTGCGCAGCCTGAGGCCAGGGGCTCCACCATAGTTAGTCTTTCAGTTTTGCCCTTACATCTTCCCCTGGACACATATTTTAGCACTGATGGTGGCCAACCACGGATTACAAAGCTGCTTCTGTGAATCCCTTAAGGGAAAGATGACATGGAATTAGCATGATAAAGATGACAAATGAATTTAGTTTGTTCTGCCACAGGAGTAATTAAATTCTTCATGGTCCCACGAGCTACACACAAAAGCAGAAATCACAAAAATAAAATGATCTGGATTCTTTCAGAGGGTAGTTCATTTTCCTTCTTTACAGATCTGAAAATTATGATGACTTTAAGTTCCAAATTGTGTGTACTAGATATTATCAAGACTTAAAAAAATATCATGTTTAGTATAAAAAACTTGAAAGAAATTGTTGTTTATTATCTTTTTGAGTGTGGAAGTTTCCATCTTCACGTTCATGTACTGTAACCCTTCCCTCATGGCTTCCTATCTACAGCTGATAGAGCCACATGTAGGCAGGTTCTGGTAGAATGCCCATTATGTGCCGTTGAGTGCTACAAACCCTGCCTATTACAGCTGTGATCTATTAAGAATAGGGAAGCATTCTATTTATTCTCGCATCACTTGGTTTGGATGGGTTGCTATCAAATATTTATTCATTATATTCTTTAAAAGTGGAAAGTACTTACATATGCTCCTGTGGTAAGACATCAACTCTTGTTACTCTCCAATGCTATTTGATTGTTTCTCTTATTCTACTGTGTGTGTCCTGGGGACCTAACTCAGGTCATCAAGCTTCGTTGTCAGTATCTTTATCCAGTGGGCCATCTTGCCTTAATTTTTGAAACATGTTCATTCTGAATATGTGTGACATAATATGTGAACACCCGAAAGATGGTGTCTTCATCCGGGGTGTTCCCCAGTGTAGTTTCTGTAGGACTCGCTGGACAAAAGCTTTGCAAGATTTCTTACAGGCAGGTACAAGAGGTCTAGACATCTTCAAGTCTGATTTCTTCAGACATGTCATTAACTGAAGACATATGTGCTACTCCTAGCTTTCCTCTCTCACACTCTTAATATATAGAGAATAGAAAAACTGATTCAAACACTCAAACACAAAGCTCAGATTTGCTTTTGTATTTGCTGAAGCAAGGAGTATCCCTGGTTGGCCTTGAACCATGATGGCTTTTGCCCTGGCAGTGCATAGATGCAGTAGAATCCCAGTGTTCTTGATCACGCTGTGTTACAGACACTTGGAGAAATCAGTATACATGATACAAAGTTAATTTAGTCCATAACAGACCTTATATAGACATATCTAAAATCAAAGTTAGTGGTTGTGGACATCAAATTTTTTGAGACATATTAGGGTGGGGGAACTGATCTCAGGACATCTAAGCTTTGTTTTGGTGAGCTTCTCATGATAATCAGTTAGATAATAACTTCATGGTTTTTCACTTGACTGTAACTAATGTGTTGAGAGAATATTGCAGGTAAAGAAAGCATATTTTTCATTTTAAGTGAACCCAGAATCCCTTTGGGATTCCTTTAAATATTTTGTATGACACTGATTTTTATTTTAATTTTTTCTTCCTCATTTTTATTAGTTCTTATAGAATTTTGTACAATGTAGCTTGATCATACTCATCTCCTGTCCCACAAATCTTCCCAGATCCACCCCATCTCCCAACACATACAATTAGAGGAATTTTTTAAAAACATATCCAGTCTAATATATATAGCTGTAAACTCTTGAATGTGTGGCCTTCCCCTGGGTTGTGGTCAACCTAACAACAGTTCCACATTCCTAAAGAAAGCCAATGTTCCAATTAATTGTCAATAGCTCCTCAGGTACAGGGGCCCCTTTCCCAAATCCATCCTGGGATTTTCATCTTGTTCAGGTTTTGTGCATACTGTCACAGTCATTGTGGGTCCATATATGGAACTGTTCTGCCATGTCAAGGCTGTTTGCTTGCAGTCATTCACTAACTCTGGCTCTTATAAGTTTTCCTTATAAGTTTCATTTCTGTAATGTACCCTGAGCCTTAGGAGGAGGGTGAATGATACAGATGCCCTATTTAACACTCAGCATTCAGCAGTCTCTTATTCTCTATGCCTTGACAGTTGTGGGTTTCTGTTAATTAGCATCTACTGCAAGAAGAAGCTTCTCTGATAAGGGCCAAGAGATGCATGCATCTATGGGAATAATGTTAAGTCATTCCAAGTTGGTTTAATACTAAGTTCATTTAGCAGGATCACAGAACTAGATTCTCCCCTAAGGCCCATGGCCTGTCTAGCCATTAGACATATTTTGCCAGGGCAGTCAAAACTGTTGCTCTTGTAACACCACAGAAAAGAGCATAATCAATTATGCATATCTTAATTGGAGATGATAATTTGAGTTTGGTTAGGACAAAAACAATTCAGGCCAAGGGAATAACTGTAGGTATGGAAATGCTGACATTGCTGGAATATGGCACAGAATCTGGTTGCAACGCTAGGGATTGGGGCAGAGTGGGAAGAAAGATGAGAGTATGCAGTGGATTTGGATTTGGATTCACATTAGACCAGCTTTTGTGTCCCACTAACAGTGGGTATTATTTGTGGAAAGCCAAGTGGCTATTATTTGTGGATCTAAAGCAGTTTGATCAAGGTTCACTTGTAGATTTTGCAATAGGAAAGGAGTATATTAAAGGCAGATCTTGTGAAGAGTCTGAGAGTTCACTGGGTAAGAGGTGGCATTCTCTGTATGATGTGGTTAATAAAGACAAACCTTATGAAATAGCATGAGGAACTGAGAAGATGTTCAGTGTAGATGTAGGTGAAGGAGAATTGGAATGGCGAGAAGACCAATGAGAGAGTCAGTGTTGACTGTCAACTTGACAGAATCTGGACTCACTTAGGAGGCAAATCTCCAGGCAATTTGTCATGGATAATTTAGATTAGCATAGCTCTGGGCATGCCTGTGAATGATTATTTTGATTAGATTCATTGACTTGGGAAGATTACCCTGGTTTTAGGCAGTGCCTTTCTCTGGTAGACCAGAATGGCATGGAAAGGAGGAAGCTGGCTGAATATACATGAACCTTTGTCATTCTCTTCTTCTTGACTAGGAATGCAACTCCAGGAGCTAGCTAGTGCCACCTGGATTTCACCACCATGGTGTCCTCTCAAGAGTGGTGCCCAAGCACACCATATTTACATTAAGTTTTTGTCCAGGCTATTTAAATACAGCAACAGGAAAAGCAGCAAGATATCCTGGTATGTAAGGTCACAGGATACTTTCAAGAGTTTGGGTTATTTTATTTTGGGGGAGAGGAAGATGGATATGAATCTGATAGGTGCAAATAGGAGTGTGTGAATAGAAAACTAAAAATCAAAACATGGCTCACTAAGTTACTAATTACAGTATTATGACAGGAAGAGTGAAGACTATGAACCAGTAAAGGGAGCTCATGTCCCATCTGATGGGATATATCCTTCTTCAGACCAGACAGCCTGTTTGCTGTAATGGGAAACTCTGGTCTAGGTTGGCCACATATAACACTTTTAGAATAGTGAGATGCACGAAATGTATGTGAAAGCCCCTGAAGAATCTTAGACTGATACTAAATCATGTCTGCCAGCTGGAGCATATCTGCCGGCGAGGCTAAGTCCATGACTTTCACATTATCCATCATTGTACGTACACGATCGGTCAAGCTGTCCATCTCATTTATGATGCATTACCCAAAGGAGGGGAAGGCATGGACTGAGAAACATGGCCATCAGCTAACTTTAGCCCACACAAACTAGTAGCAAGTTATGAACTGATGAGATTTAATCACAAAAGGGAAAGGAATTGAAACTTTATACTTTGCCTCCCATAGGCACTTTGCTCCTATGGCTATAACCTCCTCCTAGCCTTCTATCTACAAAAGGTAAAAATTAATTATTTCATACAGGAAGGATGGTGAGAATAGGAGAACTCTTTGTGTCTTATTAAATTATACTATACAGATAAGAACATTAAAGTACTGAAGGAAATTACACAACACTGGGACATTGGAGCCCAGTTTATATACAATGAGAACTTGGTTTAGATGAAACAGTGACTCACTCTGTTTCATCTTCCACTGCAGAGATATTCCTGTAGATGGTCTGCAGCAAAGGCTAACTGATGCCTCTGTTCTTGAGACCTATGGAAAGCCAAAGATGTATATAGAGGTGACTCTCAACATATGAAAGAAACTAATTTCAATATGATATACACATATATACACACATATATATTATGCAACATTATAATATAGGATAGATGTTTATGTATGTACGTATTCCCTTTATCACTATAAGACACCATTTCATCCCTCTCTATTATACCTCCTTATCTCTGTATGTCTGAACATTCTCAATACTCAGATGTCAGGTTAAATGTCAACTCTAAAGGAAGTTTCCATCTTACATGGCACAGTACCTACTTTCATTTTTACTACTTCTCACAGTTACATTTCCATTTTATTCTTTCAAAGTAAAAAAAAAATCTTAAATTTTTGTTTTGTTGTTTTAAAATTTTACTTTATGTGCACGAGTATTTTGCCTGCATGGATGTGTGAGTACCATGTGAGTGCAGTATCCTCAGAGTCCAGAAGAGGGCATCAGATCCTCTGGAAATGGAGTTTCAGATACTTGTGATTTGCTATGTGGGTGCTGAGAACTAAATCTGGGTCTGCCATAAGAGCTCTTAACCATTGATTCATTTCTGCAGCCCCCCAGAAATGTCACTTTCTTTGATTCTTGGACCATTTGTAGTGCAATGAACAGGCAAACTCTTAGTGAGAGGGTCAGTCATTCTTGTCCCCACTGTAACTTCCTTGTTCATAAGCGTATGCTGTACATAGGAAGATCTATAAACAACAGAAACAAACAAAATAAAATAACTGACCCATCAACCACTAAACAAAATATTGAAGTGATTATTGGATTTATCTGATTGTAGTATGTTATTGTGGGCATAACAGAAAAAAATGTATATAGACATGTAGATGGGGGAAGCAGAAGCAACATGTGATTTGGGTCAAATCACAGAACATTTCTTACCAAGAAGTATATGACAAATGTTACTTTATTTGGTGCTCATGGTAGACTGAAAAAAATAAATAAATTTTGAATTCCTCTAACCAAATATGTCATTTTAGTTCAGTGAAATATGGGTGTAACTAAGAATAAGTCATGATAGATTCTTTTTGTTCCAAATCAAAATCTACATTATTACTGTAATAGTGTGTGTGTGTGTTGTTTATAGATCTTCTTATGTACAGCATGATTTCCTAAGTGTGTGTGTGTGTGTGTGTGTGTGTGTGTGTGTGTGTGTGTGTGTGTGCACCACAGCATAGGTATGGAGATCACAGTACAACTTTGGGACCTGATTCTCTCCTTTTATACCTATGCAGGTTCCAGCAATCAATCTCAGGTTACCATAATTTGGCAATAAATACTTATACCCATTGAGCCATCTTGTGGGTCCCCATAGTTTTGTGTGGGTGGAGTGAATTAAATGAACCAGAACTGTTGTCCATAATGTTTCTTCCTTTTCTTTAGTCTCCAGCTTGTACTCCCGTGTCTTACATGACATGACATATGAACAGTGAATACTTGTTTAATGAATGATATATTGAAAATTAATTACCTAGTCCTCATGCAGACATAGTGATGAGCTCTTTGCTCAGCGCTTCATGAACTGGCTCATGGTTTAGAATTACTGGAGCACTGCCGGCATGAACTGAAGAATTCCATGGTATTTTAGTAGTTTATAAATTGCAAAATACAGTCATTATTCTTTCTCTAACATGCTCTCCTGGGATGGAAGGGCTTGCTGTCTGCTTATGTGACCTCTGATGTTGTGGTGTTTAGGTTCCTAGGTGTGCTATCTAGATTGCATCATAACTTATCTTCGAGGGATGCTTAAGATTTCTAAAGAGAAGGTAATGTTCCACAAATTTTAAGTAATATGAACTAAGGTATGACCTTCTTTGTAATCATAATTTCCTAAGACTTTGAAAACAAATTAAAGAATAATAAGTACTTAAGGTTCAAGGCAGAAACAAACATCTGTTGTATTGATATTCAGTCTGACTTTAGTCTGCAGAAAAGAACAAGAGAGAATATTGTGTTTCCAAACAGTATGAGGGTTCACTGGGGATTTATTGCATTCGCAGGTAGATAATAACGTTATGATCCTAGGAATCAGGGGTGTCTGCCCAAAAGGGTTTATAAGGACATTCAACACAGAGAATCAACCTTCTTGCTTTACCCATCTGACAAAGAAGACCATACATTTCAAAATAGGAACCAAGCTAGGACTATGACTTAGTACTATTAATGGATATTGTTGAGTGTAATTTATGCTGTGGTGTGATGCTTAAAATTTAAATAACTAGCCTGCAGACCACTTCTTGACCCAGTCCTTACTGTGAGATACAAACAAAAAGGCTTTTACAAGAAAGTAAATGCTAAAGACAGTCAGAAGAAATCCAGCTCATGTTCTAAAACATGAACCCAATTTCAAATACTTATATTTATGGGGATCAGTGCAGGAAAAATGTACACTGTAAAGTTCCCATTCTAAAGACCCCCACTGAGATTTACAAAACTGGTTGCTTTCCTTCCAGTCAAGGGAAAACTATAAAAATTCACTTCTTTTATACACCTCAATCTTTATGTTTTTAAAACTGACTTAAAGATAAAACAGTAAAATGATCATATAAAAATTAAGTTGGGAAATGAATTGTCAGGCTTTGAAATGTGATAAATATAAATCAACTAATTACTATTCATTGCTAATAGCATTTCAAAGAGTAAGTAATGGACTGTTTTTTAATATTAAAGGTGCATTTCATTGAGCAGCATTCACTGGGAATGGGCATATTAAGTAAAACTCAGTTTTCATGTTTTTAACAGATCTTAATTCAAACTTTCAATAATTTTATCTATTTATGTGCCCTCTACATGGCAAAGATGGAACAATATCCCAACATGTCTATTTTTAATGAACTTGACCTCAGTATAGCATAATACAAGCATCTTGTTCTTAAAGGATGTAGCACAAATACACCATGTGAGTCAAAATAGGTCAAGGGTGAAGGATTGAATCTTTGGGATTTACAACTCAGCTTTTCAGATTTGGCAAAAACAAACAAGCAAACAAACAAACAATGAAACTAGCTACTTGTACTTGTTTTGCAGTCCAAACTTCAATTATTTGCTCAGGTTTGCCCAGATTCCACCATTTATGTCAAACCTATAAGGATAAAATGGAACAAGGAAGGACTGTGACTACCTAAAGTGTAGAAACTGTTTTCCACAAGCCCCTATTGTCTCAGGGAAATTTCACTATATTTCCAATTTTGCATTTTTTTAAAGTCAACTATAACCATTTCTAGGGTTGGATCCAGTTAGCACCTCTCATTCTACAGTCACTGCTGTGGGCATTGCAAGAACACTGTAAGGCTCTTGTAAGAACACTGTGTCCCCTAATAGCTCCTGTAACATTACACAGGCAGGTCTTGAAACACAGCTACTGCACGATTTCAGGTCTGTCTATCTATACTTTGCATATTATCATATAACTGTTCTTTCCTAGCCCATTAACAGATGATAGAAGGTGGAAGGAGTCTTCAATAGGCTCATTTTTATATGCAGTGTCCATATAGTATGCAAGTTTCCAGCATTGTGTTGTTTAGGAATTCTGCTGCTTACTGCTAAGAATTCCATACTGTGCTGTAGGTTTTTCTGCAGATGTCGAGAATGTAGCTCTGGGTACTTGTCTGATATTTCAGGAAGGGGAAGAGTGCTATTGATACTAATAGTCTCCAAAGTAAGAACTCTTCTGTAAGAAAAGGACACACTCACCAGTGGAAAGTGATTTCATGAGGAACATAGATAGGAGAGGTTGTGTCATGGTGAGCGTGAGGAAGGCATCAGACCAATCAGACAGTTTTCGTGAAGGCTGAAGATAATGTTTGCATTCTCCATTACAACATATTTTCTGAGGAAGAAGGAGAGAATTCTGAGTCGGAATATTTATGTGATTTCATTATATTTACTGGAAATTGGAGAAAGGGGTAGCTATGCATTTGGGCTGCTCAGTGCTCCCCTTTACACAGTTTTTCCTCTTATCAGCGTGGATCTGGGAAATGATTAATGTCTACCTTTTACCTCACATGCAAGGATCAAGATCTCAAATTTCAGTACTGCATCATATTTTGTTTTATTTTAAAAGTTTGTTATTTATGTAGTAGGTGTATATATGGGAGAGAGGGGGGAAGAGGGGGTGGGAAGAAGAGAGAGAAGGTTAGGTGCATGCATGCCACAACACATGTGTGCCACAGCATGTCAGTGGACACATTTTGGAAGTTAATTCTCTCTATCTTATCGAAGCACTGTTTATCTAGTTCCTTAACCTGCTATGCTGTGTATTTCATTCCAGACATTTCTCCTGTCTGCCTCCCATCTTGTCACAGGAGTGTTGTGATTACAGATATGCACCATCATGTACAGGTTTAATGCTGGTTCTGGGGCTCAAACTCAGTTTGTCAGATTTTTAGAGTTACCTATCTCCCAGTCCTCAGTATTGTGTTTATTGATGACAACAGTGGTTAGGACCAGAAGTGATGGAGCAGAGCTAATGGATATTTCTAAGTTGTGTTGATACAGTGTCAACCAGGATAAGCTTCCTTTCACCGGAGTTGTTCAACTGATAGGCAAGCCTGATCTTTGCTGCGGATAAGCATTCCAGGGCAACGGGAGTAGCAAAAGCAGAGGATTTGTCACACTGGGAAAGAGACAGTGATAAAGGTAACACTGATTATGACATTTGAATTTGTGGGTCCAGCTAAACATGGGCATGTCAACATATATGAACTGAAATACTCTCCTTTATGAGTTCAAGTTGAGTATATACTCACTGATAATAAAGAAATACAATTTATTTTAATGACTCAGTAAGTTCTACATAGTTTGGCTTCAGGCAGCATCCTGTGTTCAACTCCCATTTCCCTCCTTGTCTGAAATTACTTTCATAACAATATACTTTCCTCTATCCAAGCTGACTCTTTGTTGTCTCATAAGAAAGTAGACCGCCTCAATCAAATGAAGTGCACAGGATTCCCTACTGCCTGAACTTCTTCAAGGAACCTTTGGATCTCTGTACATTTTCTACAGCTCCTTCTTCTAAGCTTTTACAAAGTTTGGGTCTCTCATGAAGGCTCTTCTAGTCACTCTACATGAATTTACAGCCTGCCAATTATCCAGTTGTTTTAATTTTGTTCTTATCTAATTCCCTCAAACACTACATAATATCTAGAATCAGTACAGGAGACATATACCTAAGCATTATATGTTAGAAATATGTATTAAGTACATGTTACAGAATAGCCACATCTTTATTCATTTACCTTTGTCTCTTCCCTCAAAGTTGAAAATAAAATTTGGTGTATACTGTAAGCCTAATAAATACTTGATAAATTAATATGGATGAACCACTGATTCAGTCAAGTTTGACTTTAGTAAGACATATAAATTCTCTGGACATCAGTACCTATATTTATAAGACACCAATACTGATATTTAATACTTGTTTGCCTAATATTGAGGTCTAATATGTGTACATCTTAACAATGTTGAAAATATGACTTAAAAATTTGTAAAATGTTTAAATGCAGGAGTTATAAATATTTGCTTTCATGACTATATGTAGAATTAAAGCTACATATATTTGTTTCTTTAGTTGGTGTCCTGCACAATTATTTTTCTTTACTGAAATGTCAAAATAGAAACTTTTACAAAGTTTCTCCAGTGGCTGGAGAGATGGTTCAGTAGTTAAGAATATTTGCTTCTTGGTTTGGTTGGATCTGTAAGCTTCTCCATCATGATCTTGATGCCCCTTGCTCATAGAATCCCTCTTTCCTCTCTTTGAGTGGACTTCTGGAGCTTGGCTTGGTGCTTGGCTGTGGATCTCTACATCTGCTTCCATCAGTTGTTGGATGAAGGCTCTATGATGACAATTAGGGTACTTACCAATATGATTACCAGGGTAGGCCAGCTCAGGCACCCTCTCCACTATTGCTAGTAGTCTAAGCTGGGGTCATTATTGTAGATTCATGGGAACTTCCCTAGCACCTGGTTTCTCCCTATCCCCATGATGTCTCCCTCTAACAAGATATCTCTTTCATTGCTCTCTCACTATGTCCCTGTTCCAGCTTGACCATCCTGTTCTCTTATGTTCTCTTCCCCCATCCCTTACCGGCTATTGCCTGACCCCCCCCCCAAAAAAAAAACTCATGAAATTTAGACCAACAGCTGTGGAGCCTGCATGGGACTGGACTAGGCCCTCTGCATAAGCAAGATAGTTGTATAGCTTGGTCTGCTTAAGGGGTCCCTGGTAGTGGAAATAGGATCTATCTCTGGTGCATGAATTGGCTTTTTGGAGCCCATTACCTATGGTGGGACACCTTGCATAGCCTTGATGCAGGATGAGGGTCTTGGACCTGCCTCAAATGAATGTACCAGGCTTTGGTGACTCCCCATGGGAGGCCTTACCTTTTCGAGGGAGGGGATGGGGGATTGGCTGGGAGGGAAGGCTGAGGGGGAGGAGGAGGAGGGATGAGAGAGGGATCTGTGGTTGGTATGTAAAATGAATGAAAAAAATTCTTAGTAATAATAAAAAAGAACACTTTCTACTTTTGCAGAGGACCTGAGTTGGTTCCCAGAGCCCATATCAGCATCTCACAATGCCTGTAACTCTAGTTCCAGGAGCTCCACTGTCCTATGCTAGCCTCTTTGGGCATATACACACACATGTGAGATACCCTCACATCAGACACACATCCAGAGACATTTAAATACAAATAAATCTTTAAAAAATAAAAAAAAAGTTTCTTCAAAATCAAAGAATTCTGACTTCAGGATATAGACTATTAATCCTCTGATGTTACTTAAACAAATGTGGAATTTAAATTGATAATAAATCTATGTTAGAGTTATTATATTTTATGAGCTTCTTGTAATGTGGAAGAAATAGTTGGAATAGTCCAGGAAGGCCAAGAGTCAAAAACCCTTTAGGACTCTTTAGAACCCTGAATGACAGCACTCAGGTTACTAAAGACACACTGAAACAAGTGACAAATAATGTATCTGCCAGCCTGTTTATTGCAACATGATACACAGCAGGAAAACAAGGAGTATAGATATGTAACAAAATTTTATGGAGGCTGGATAGATTTACATATGCACGCACTATGAGAACATATAATAATATATGTAAGTAGGAGGCTCATAGTCAACTGGACTCAGCAAGTATTTAAGGGGAGATTTTGACATTGGCCAACACATTCAACATGTGTTAGTAAGAAAAAAACCACATGATATCATTAAAAGAGCCTTTTCTGTAAACAAAGACTTAAACACGTTTGTAGTCATTTCTGTAATATGTCTGTGACATGGAATTTTTTTTTTTTACTTTTTTTCTTTTTCTACATTGATATGAGATGCATAGGCTTAGTGATTATGTTATCAAGAATATCTAGATCAGTCCCTTAAAATCATTTATGGGGCTGGAAAGATGGCTTGGTGTTAAGAACATTTGCTGTTCTTGCAGAAGGCTCATGTTCAGTTCCCAGCACCTATATGGTGGCTCACAAGCATCTATAACTCCAGTTCTGGGGGATCTGATGTTCCCTTCTGACCTCCTTAAGCACTGTATTCATGTGGTATACATAGGATTCATCTAGGCAAGCAGTCATACACATCATAAAATAAAAATAAAATAAATCCCTTAAAAATAATTTTATGTGCCACTATATGTTAATAGAAGTTGTGTTTATATGTATTTATATATGCACACAATTATAATGAATTTGTACATAACACCCAAACCAAAGGGAAGCCCAGAGGACAAACTGAGTTAGCAATCAGTTCGCCACCATTAAATTGTTAAGTGAAAAGTGAAGTCAAGACATTATCCCAGTAGACGTCACAGATGCCTCCTCAGGCCACAATAGTTTCTTCTACAGTAGAAATTGTAGTTTATGATCACTCTGCCTTTAAGATATTCGTCAGTCACTACCAGAGCCTGGGGCTCCTCTCAATTGACTGAACAGTCTAGAAGCCTTTGAAAACTTTCACACCAATGATTCCAGGGGCTATATACTAAGATATTGACAGATTTGCTTTTTAAGATTTAAAAACATAAATCATAGGTTGAGTACAGTGGCTTGAAAGTGCTATCAGTATCTTCAGGCTTTTATGATATTTAACTTATTTTCATTGTGAGTTATTAACTTTTGAAATTTAATCCAATAGTGGTATTTAGAGGTAGGGCTTTTAAGTAATGATCTATATAATTATATAGATTATATGGACTCACTGGGTAGTACTTCACAATTGAGTCCCAGTGGCTTATAACAAGATAGAGAGAGACCAGACAGATAGGCATGGGATGTGTGGCAATGTCTCTTGTTGTGTGGTACTGTTAGATTCTAATAGTAGGAAGCCAAGATAATGAACCTTGAACTACCAGAAACATGAGCCTCAATTAACTTCCCCCTTTTATAAGTAGCTTGATTAGGGTGTTTTGTTATAGAAATGATAAACTAATGCACAGGGTAAAGTGTACATTATGTCAAAGGTTTCTATCATTTGTCTAAATAGTGGTTATACACTCATAAGAAAGCTGTGGACATTCAGGAAGTGAACAGGAAAAGGACAGTGTTTCACATGAGAACAAACACAGACATCCAGAGACATCAATATAGTGTTAAAAATTAGTAATGACTAATAGTCACAAATCAATATGCCACTGCATTTCATTTTATGCTAGAGTTGTAGTTATTTCAAGTGTTAGTATTTTGTGTGGACCATTGTGACTGGGGAGGGAGTAAAAAAGTACTTTGAGAGCTACAAAGCAAAGAAATTATTACAATGTATACCCACATTTTTAGGACAAGATAAAGCAAATAACATTTGCAATTTTTCTGAGTGCAGCATGCATATTTCAGAGAAAACATTGAAAACTAATTGTATGATTTAAAGATGAAGTGTGGATGAATAATTTCCTATGAGACACTGTGCCTGCTTTTAGAGATTTAGCCCATAAGGAGATGAAGAGCACTTATTAAACAAGAAGGAGGCTCAGAGCCATGTGTGTAGCAGAATGCTCCTTTGTTATGTATACTTAATGATCCAAGCCTGTTTCTGATGATATTCAGCAGCACTCATTCCTCTACTGTTGGGCCATTAAAGGGCCAAGACTGATGGTTATGATCCATAGAGTCTTATACATTGAGCTTTGGATACCTGAAGTGAGCTGACCTGCCAAGAACACAACTGGTCATTCTCAGAATATGGGCATCAGTAGCTCAAAGATTGGGGTTTTGTGGCTTTTCTGTTTGCAGAAACATGAATTGATACTCTTTGCCCAGATATTTCCTATCGGAGGTTATTTCTAACAGAATGAAATGTTAAGTAGCAACACAGTGAAGAGGCTCTCTTGACTGATGGAGTGTAAAAATTTTAAAGTCCTTTAGTGCTGGTCAGGTTCTTAGAGCTTACTGAGTTGAAGTTTAAAATAACATCAGTCACATGAATAGTAATTGTGCAACTTGAAAATCACTCACATCTTCACCGATGTCACAGCGTCTCAACAGAGCTCCTTCTGCCTGACCCTATCTATGGGTATATTTTAGGAAATTGCACTTGTACTTGAATTGAAGATCTCACCTGTGAGTTGCTAGGCAAGGTTGCCATTGGCACTCAACATCACACATCCTTCAAAGACTCTGGTGACCCTTCTCACCAATTACTGTTTCTGTCAGGTCCTCGATGAGTAGAGAGTGTTCAAAATAGATTGTGAGCATTGGAAGCAAAGAAATATGAAGAAGGGAAGAGCCGTGAGACATTGCAAGGAAGCACATGGGATTCATAGACAATGTGAATGGAAGGTGTCACTTCCCTACGGCCTGGCATTTAGCTCTGGACACTGTGAGTTTTGCCAACAACATGGAGCAAGTGTGAATCCCATCACTTCCAAGAAGAAACTGTAGCTCTTGGCTCCCTGCCATTTGCTGTCTGTCTTTTCATTAGGCAAAAGAATAATTCTTACTTAGAAAAGAGAGTACTCTGCCCTTCTGGATTCCAAGCAGAAAATAATGTGGCACAGAACCGAGCCAACATTTGAAGGACACTTGGCTATGTGACTGAGGTACAAATGCTTGTTGCTGTGAGCCATGGTGACTTCATTTGTTGGCTTGGCTATGGGTGCTGGATGAATGTGTAGCTTGTCTGTCTGTTCAGTTTTGGAGAAACAGTTGTTAGTGGAGCACAGCTTAGCCTATCCTGGTCTTTGAATGGTTTTAGTGTCAGAGGGACCTAAATGCCAGCTTCATCTTAGATGAAGAGGACATGTTGTAACCTTAGGAATCTGGCACATTCTTTCCCAGCTTTAATTAGTCTGTCTTCAATAAAAGAGCTCTAAAGATCTGTTTTCTTAAGATTCCTGTGAGAGATTTTGTAATCCTATCATAAAACAATAACATGTTAAAGTAGATGCCCTCATTTCATATTGGTATCTTTTATTTCATTTCCCAGGAATTCTGGCTGGGAATTTCAGGAACAAACAGGTTACAGGACATTGTAGAGGAATGATGTACATGGGTGCCATGTTGACAGTTCTGAAATACTTTCTCAGTGATGGACATGATGTGTGGAAAATGAACAAGCTCTGGACACATGCAAGTCATATCTCAAATTCAAAAGGCCTTAGTTAGATAACTAGTGTACAGCAACAGAATAAATCATGAAACAGTCATGTAAGTAGTTTATGCTAAATAATTGTGTGTGTGTAAAGGGAAAAAAGCAGCAAGCAGCTGGAATTATATGTATAATTTAAAATCAGTGACTGTCAGTAAATTCAAAGTAACAGAAGACCATTTACATTCTTTCACCTGGTAATTTTTCTCACTGTTCATCCATCTTCTGAGTTGTTCAAAATGGTCAGAACTCTAAGCTCTCAGACTTTCATCCTGCTGAAAATCCTTGATCTTAAGACTGCCCATGCCTGAGAACACAGACTCTGTTACAAAGCTATTTCTTATTTTAGAAAGGATTGGTGTGCTGGGCCAGATCCTCTTCCTAAGGTTTGGGAAATTGAAATCTATTCATTGTAGTCTTACCCATCTCTGTGAAATGAAGTTTCAATTGTCCAGCTATGGCTTTGAGGTTTTGAATATTCCAGACCAATTCTACACTCAAGTTTGAGTTTTTTTAAAGCACCACTTTTGTTTACATACAAAATAAAATATTAAAATTTCAGCTAAATATTTTAACACAAACAGAACAAAATCCAACAGAGTGTGCAAGGCATTGCAGATTTGATACAAATAATGACACAATAATAAAGATACAAGTTAGCTTACTTGGATGTCTTTGCACAGTTAACAGTTCTTGATTCTGGATTCTATTAATAATTAGAATTATACTTTGAAACGCAAATGTTCTAATTGTAGAATTAGATACAAGCTGAAGAAGAGGATTTTAATATTCATTTAAAAACATTTTTTGATGTTACAAAACGTGTAATTCTGATCTGTGTTTTCGTTAGCTGTGTCTACACTGATGAGACAGATGTGGTGGCTTAAAATGTAAGCTTTGGCCACTTCATGGACTTTTAACTGTAGTGGTATTGTGTTCCCCAAAATATTGTGTACCTTAATAAATTTATCTGGGGTCAGAGAACAGACAGCCACTAGATACAAAGGCTAGAAAATGGTGGCACTCACACCTTTAATCCTAGCATTCCAGAGATAGAAATCCCTCTGGATCTCTGTGACTTCAAGGCCACACTGGAAATAGCCAAGCATGGTGACACGCCTTTAATCCCAGAAAGCCAGCCTTTAATCCCAGGGAGTGGTGGTAGAAAGCAGAAAGATATATAAGGCGTGAGAACCAGAAACTAGAAGATTTTGGCCTGGTTAAGAATTTGGCTGGTTAAGCATGTGGCTGGTTAAGCATTCAGGCTTTGGAGCAGTAATTCAGCTGAGACCCATTCCGGATGAAGACTCAGAGGCCTCCAGTCTGAGGAGACAAGACCAGCTGACGAACTGGCAAGGTGAGATAGCTGTGGCTTGTTCTGTCTCTCTGATCTACCAACATGGACCCCAATAACTTGCCTCGGGTTTGATTTTATTAATAAGGACTTTTAAGATTCATGCTACATTTAACCTCCCAAATTTCCTGGCTGAATCACTCTAAAGAAGAACCATTTGAATAATAATCACCATCTAGCCTCATCTTTTCGAAATACACTTCCTTTTGTTAATATAGTCTTCCTGGCTGGAGGAGAAGTACTTACTAGCTCTAACTTTTACAGAATGCAAAATGTTATGCTGCACAAGAAAAAAATCCAGGAGATCAATTTTCCATACAAATTATCCAACAGTACCTAAAGTATATAGAGATAGAGTAAACAAAAGAAGGAATGGGGTGGGTGCAATAAAAGTTTAAAAACACCAAAGAAACTGAGAAATAGACTAAAACATGACAAGACCTCTCATATTCATACACTTGGAGAATGAACAATGTCAAAGTGCCATTACTACTCCAAAATGATCTGAGCACAATGCAGTACCCATTAGAATGCCAATGGGATTCTTCAGAGAAGAGAGAAGAGGAGAGGAGAGGAGAGAAGAGGGGAGGGGAGGAGAGGGGAAGGGAGGAGAGGAGAGGGGAGGGGAGGAGAGGGGAAGGGAGGAGAGGGGGGGGGAGGGGAGGAGAGGGGAAGGGAGGAGAGGAGAGGGGAGGGGAGGGGAGGGGAGGGGAAGGGAGGAGAGGAGAGGAGAGGGGAGGGAGGAGAGGGGAAGGGAGGAGAGGAGAGGGAGGGGAGGGGAGGAGAGGGGAAGGGAGGAGAGGAGAGGGGAGGGGAGGGGAAGGGAGGGGAAGGGAGGAGATGAGAGAAGAGGGGAGGGGAAGGGAGGAGAGGAGAGGAGAGGGGAGGAGAGGAAAAAGTCTGAAAAGATAAAGCAATCCAAATCCTGATCAAAAAAGGCCAAACTGGAAGCATCATAGTGCCAGATTTGAAGACATCATGGAGCTTCACCCTGGCAATAAAGCACTTATAGATCAATGTGACAGAGGACCCAGAAATACATTCCTATATCTTCAACCAGCTGACTTTCAACATAGGCACCAAAAATACTTGTTGGAGGAAGTGTGGGGGTTTTCTTTTTCCTTGTGGCCTATTGGCCACCAGTACACCAGGGTAAGGGGCAGAATCGATGACAGAGAGCTTTGTATGGCCGTGAGCATGACAGAGATAGCTCTCCAGGAGATGACCTCAGTGGATCAGATCGACTTTATTCCAGAGTGAGGGAAGATATAAAGCATGGGGACAGTGGTCGAGGCATCACCTAACGTGCATTAAACAACGCTCTCCTATCATAAAACTCCTAGTACACGTCTTAGTTATCATATGTGGGAGCACATTCCTATCAAAATACTTGTAGCACAGTGGGCAGCAGGGGGAAAGCTTCTGCAGGGAACTGTGTCCAGGGTCACACTAGAGATAAGTCAGGCATCTGTGCCGTGTGTGTGTGTGTGTGTGTGTGTGTGTGTGTGTGTGTGCGCGCGCGCGCACATGTCCATGTTGCCAAGCTCAGAGAGAGCTGCCAGGCCATGGTAGACTACAAACTCCCACCAGCAAGGCCTCCCAGCAAGGAAGGACAGAAAGACAGCTTCAGTCAATAGAGCAGTGAAAGCTATCAATTCACGTACTGAAGGGACATAGTCACCTCACACTTTGTATAATAATTAAGTGTACTAAAGTCCTTAATGTGAAATTTGACACTCTGCAAATACCAGAGAGAAGACAGACACAATCAGTGATCATGTAGCACACATTTATGGTAGTATCCACGGAATCAGCCCACTCGTACAATTAATGCCCTAATAAATTATAAGGCTAACAACTAAGAATGGGAGCATAAACAAGAATAAGTACAGAAGAAAAGAGAGGAGGAGGAAAGGGGAAAGCATGAAAGAGAAGAAATGCAGGGTGAGAAAAGGAGGCCCAGAAGCATGGAGGAGGCAGAGAAAGTAAAAGAGGGAGTATAGGAAGCAACAATATAATGAAAAATGTATTACGGGATTTATATTTATATGATTATATAAATCATATCTTGGTTAATCAAACACGAAGTTAATTAGTCCTATAATTAAATCTAGGTCCTGGAAGGATCACTTGATGGTTTAAAGGACTTGCTGCTCTTGCAGAGGACCTAGGTACTGTTCCTAGCACCCACATGTGGCTCACAATTATTTTTAACCACAGTTCTATAGAATCTGTTGCCTCCATGTGGCATCCATGGGCATGTAAGCACCCTTATGTAATATAGGCAAGATACTTGTTTACATAAAACAAGAGTAAATAAATCTTTAAAATTCAAATTAATAAAGTTAAGTTAAAATTATTGTCTATTTCCTTCTTCACACAGACTATTTGACAATCTGTCCTGACCTCAGCAATGCACTTTCCTCACAATCCATCATCTCTCACTCAACCCTGACCTTTGGTTTCCAACCCCAAGATAATCATAATTGAAAAACGGCAACAACAACAAAAAAAAATGGTTGCTGCAACAGAGAAGAAAATTATACATGTGTAGAGTCAACATCAAGTTTAATCTGTGAATAATGCACAGAAACACTACCATATGAATGTTTTATAAGGCATTTTTTTTTTGTTAAAAGCACGAACTACTTATTAGAAATGTACCCATTTCTCTCCATGCACAAGGTGCAAGTGCTTGGTAGACTGCAGATCTCTATGCCTCATCCTACAATGTAGTTACTTTCTTGTTTCAGGTGCTTTTCTAGACTCTATGACACACCGTACTCCAGAAGCAAATTCAGGGAGAAGTTTATATTGGCTCATGGATTTATAGGTATGGTCCATTGCAATGGGAAAGGCAGGGCAATAGGAAGCTTAGTTGGAAGTGGGAGCCCTAAGTGCCTGGTCATGGGGGAGGTGGCACACAAGAAGCAGAGTCCTCCTTCTAATGGCTTATTTATGACAGAACTCTTGTCCCAAAGTTCCCACAGTCTTTTAAAAGAGTACCACTTGCTACAAAACAAGTGTTCAAACACATGAGCCCACCAGGGACATTTCACATTCAAAGTGTAATAGCCCTGATAATCCCATAATAACTTGAATATACTGGACCTCAAAAATGCACTGAATGTAAGTAGCTCAACCTATACCTTACCTTAGAATCAAAGCTAACTGTACACTGACATGTGTTTAATTTTGTGATCACATGACTGTCTGGATCAAAGGCTAGCTGCCAGTGTCCAGCAAAGGAGAAAGAGGTTCTTATAATTTACACAAAATCAATATGACCTTTGGTTTGTACTGATTTGCTTGGGGAAATATCAAATTTCAACTTTGAAGTATGGTTCTGTTTCCATTTATGTTGCTTTTCATCATAAAAATAAAAAGAAAAGAAATAGCCATTGTAAGTGGAGGGTCATTTTTATTTTAAAACCATAATTACCAAATCTGCTTGAATTTCCAGAGACCTCTTTTAGGTAAAGATGACTTCCTTTTGGTACCTTACAATTAAGGAACTGTTTGTTGGAAGTCATTTCTAGACTAAATCTGAAGACTTTCCATCTGAGAGAATTGTAAGTACAGTGGCCACAGAGCAAAGACACAGGACATGGTGATCAGTGTTGACCACAATCTGTCTACATGTTCCATCCATCACATTAAGCCAGTGTTGATCTGCAGCTCTAGGTAGGGATAAACTTCCTAGTTTTATTTAAATGTTAATATCATGAGACATGGGGGCAGGGATTAGGAAGTTAATGGGGCTCTTTGTTGGAGCTTTTTGATCTTTCCAGTATGTATGAATGAGTCTAATTTTGATAGTTATAACCTGAAGAAATCAAGACAGGGATGTCTGGGTGGGGGGAATCCAGACCCTATGGAATGAGATAACATGAGAAAGTAACACTAGAATTTGATGCAAAGTCATTAAGCTGGTGTAAAAACATCTGTTGCCTCATCATCTCTCTCTGAGAAGTGGTTTCATTGCTTCACTTCTTCTGAGAAGCAACAGTAGAAACCATCCTACAGCAGGAAGATGTGTGCACTTTCATCCAAGCAGAAACTTGGCTAGTTTTTAAAAAAAGTTATTTTACTGATGAAGCTAGCATTGTTGAGGTCCCCTTTGGAAAACACATGAGGACCCTGTGAAGAACACTTCCCACTCTTGTAGCTTTTGGGGTGAGTGGATGAACTGGTGTCTTCACCTTATTGCTGATCAGCAAAGCAATGTTAATGAAGATCATGACTGAACTGTCTTCCATTCTGGCATGAATTGAAAATACTTGGAAGTCCATTCATGTGAAAAAAAAATCTGAAGTGAAGACAAATGAGAAGATTTTAGGAATATACCAAAGCATTCTAGGACTTTGGGATCTGGGATCAACAAGAAAGAGGACAGAGAAATGAGGAAGACTCTGCTTGGATAGACAGACAAACAGATCAGTGTTGATGGGTTGGGAATGTGAATGTTCATGAAGAGGTGAGAAAGCAAGGTATGTCTCAATGAGGTGAGAAAACAAGCAATGTCTCAATGTGCTCAGTGGTGGACATAGGGAATGTTGTTATAGTGATTCCTCTTACTGTGGTAACTGAGTACAGCCCTGTAGATAGAATTCTAAACAGTCTTAGTAAATAAGAAACACAGAGCCAAATACAAGGGTAATTGACAAAGAGATCAGAGAATTAAGAGCTACCCACTACCCTTTAGCTTATCACCAAGCCGTAGTTTCCTACATGAGAGAGCTTCTTCTTGCCTAACCACTTTTATTGCTTTCCTGTTCTGCCTTCTCATTGGCTCTAATCCCAGCCACATGACTTCCTCATCACTGCCTGTCTATACAGACCTCCAGGTCTCTATGTTTGGTACTGGGATTAAAGGCTCATTCCACCATTCTTGGCTATGTCCTTGACCACACAGAGACTCTGCCTGCTATGTGGTCAGATTAAGGGTGTGGGCTACCACTGCCTGACTTCTGTTCTTGGCTCACTATGACCTCTGATCTCCAAGCAAACTTTATTTATTAACATACAAATAAAATCACATTCAGCACAATTAAAATATCACCACACAGCCCTCATCCCCCTAGCAGAGAGGATGCGGGATGAGAAGCAGAGAAGTTTCTAATATAATAAATTCAACTTTGAACACACTACAATCCATATCCCATGAGATTCCTCAGAATCCAGGCAAAGGGAGAGCTGGAATACTTTGAGTGTAGGAGAGGTACATGTAGACTAGCGTTTAAACACATTCAAGGTGTGAAGAAATACATTGTGTAGTGGAAAAATGATATTGTTTTCTGATCATTAGGGCAAGTTATAGTGACATTTTATTTGTACTGAAATGTGATTTGTATGTTAATAAATAAAGTTGCCCAGGGGTCAGAGCTATTAGCAAGCCATAGCGAAAGCTGGGCAGGGTGGCACATGCCTTTAATCCCAGCACTTGGTAGGCAGAGCTAGGTAGATCTCTGTGTGGTCAAGGATACAGCCAGCGTTGGAGACACACACCTTTAATCTCAATACCAACCATAGAAGACCTGGAGGTCTGTACAGACAGGCAGTGACTATGAGGTCATATGGTTGGGTTTACAACCAATGAGAAGGCAGAACAGAAACGCTATAAAAAAAGACAGACACAGGAAGTAGGTCTCTTTTGGAGACGTACAGTGACAGTGAAGGGTAAGGTTTTTAGCTCTTAGCTATTGCTCTGATCTCTTGGCTTTCATCTCTGTATTGGCTCTGTGTTTCTTATTTAATATGACAGTTGGTTATATCTACAGGAAGTTCTTGCCCATTTGTTTTCTTAGTTGCTGTTACTATCAGAAGTCTAGAAGAAATCTAGTTTTACTGATAAAAATCAATGTTTTATAAGACTTTGACTATGTATTGGCATCTCAAATACACCTGTGGTGTTTGTGGAACAGACTCGAAGTTTGTCTTTCAATCTGTCACTTTCAACTGCTTTTCCTATACTGGAGCATGTAGTGGGAATCATTTGGTGGAAAGCATGCTGTAGGAAGTATGTAGTGGTAATCATGCATTGGGAAGCATGTTGTAGGAACCATATAGTGGGAAGAATGCAGTGGGAAGCATGCATTGGGAAGCATGCTGTAGGAAGTATGCAGTGGGAAGCATGCAGTGAAACGCAAATGCCTTGACAGCAGCAAGTGTACTGTTTACCCTTCAAAACTCCAAAGGCCCTCTTGGGGTACAAATCATACAACAAACCACCCTGCAGGTATGACAACATTTCTACCTGGGTAAGCAGGGCACATCAAACATATGTTCTTTGTATTCTTTCATTCTGGAATCATTCAGGTTAAGAGTCACAAATGGAGGCTTTCTGATGGATCACTTATTTATTTGGATATCCCAACAACAGCTTTAATTTCATTTTCTACATTCTGTAGAATAATAGTAGATTGCAGTGAATGATATGATAATGAAAAACTTGAGCCTTCACTATGTATTTTATATAGTCAACAAGTCCCCTGGAATAGAACTGGTCTTGAGCAAGACAGAGGCCACCCAAGTCTTTTTCTCCTTTCTTAAGCCCCTAGATGATAGGCTAACATGTATGGCTCACCTCTGGGACAACTGCCAATGGTTGCATGCCAGTATTGTGAGTGAGATGTCAACTTAGTACCATATCCTTGCTGATAAGCCTTGAATAATCATTGCCAAGGAAAAGGGTCAGGGGAGAAGTAGGTTCCAGAGAGGTTGGCCACATTGCATACTGTTAGGGCCATGTCATACAATCAGATAATGCTGGCTGCCTTTTTTTTCTGCTTCCAAATAAGATGATTGAAATCCAGGAGTGGTGACACACCTGGTGGGCAGAGGCAGAAGGATCAGGCATTCATGGTCATGCTCAGCTACATAGAACATTGGAAACAAATCTGGCTACAAGAGACCTTGGATCAAAAACAACGATAAGGAGATACTTGTGGCTTGATCTGTCTGTTTGCTAGAGCCACGATGCAAAACACAGCTGAGTGGGTTCAATGTATTTTCTTGCAATTTTAGAGTCTGGATATCCTTGTAATCCTTTCTCATATGGACTTGACAAGATGTAACAGTCCAGTTGGATTAAATCCCACCAATGTTAATACCTCTCAAGGTCCATCTCCAAATGAAGTCATGTCCAGCATATTTTAAGTGGACACAGTTCAGTTCCTAAGAGTTGACACTGCTGGGTGCACACAACCAAGTGAAGGAAAGCCTCACTCTTTTCCAGCAAAGGAAGAAAACAATAGTAAAATTTGGAAAACTCTGAATGCTCCTGCAAAATGTATTTTGCTTACTAAGACATTAACATGTTTATTTTTATAAATGCACTCCTGGAAAGCATATGGCATGTCCCCTTGAAAGACTCTGTGCAATGTTTGTTTTGTTTTTTGAGAAAGGGTTTCTCTGCATAGCCTTGGCTGTTCTGGAAATCAATCTATAGACCAGACTGGCCTCGAAATCACAGAGATCCACCTACCTCTGCCTCCCCAGTGCTGAGATTAAAAGCATGCACCACCACCACCAGGCTACTCTCTGTGCAATTAAAAAAGTGTAGGTCATAATGAGGTCACAGAATGGGAAATCCTGAGACAACAAGGAGACTGCACATAAACATCCCATCTACGTTACAAAAATGAGTCAATCTGGAAGAATGTTTTCATTTTTCCATGTGGACAGTGGCTATGGAGACCAGACAGGTGACCATAAGGGGTAAGAGGGTAGTGATAGATAAATATCATGATATACATGGTACAAATGCATGAACATTTCAAAGAACAATTATTTAAAAAGAAATAGAATATTTGTAGTTTTTGCTTAAAAATAAACCCTTAGGGACCAGGCAACTTGATAAGCAGCATGCAAATTAATTGCATGGGTTTTATTATCTTAAAACTTCCTGCTGTATTTTCTATTCAGACATGAATCAGTGTGGCATATCAATATTGGACCTTAAGCTAAATACTCGTATTTATCTCTTCCCTGACTTTGACAGACTCTATGCATTTATCCAACACTTATAAATTTAAAAAATGACATTCATTTATTTGTGTGTGTGTGTGTGTGTGTGTGTGTGTGTGTGTGTGTAAAGATGACCTGCAGGAGTCAATTATTGTCTGTCCTCTGAGTCCCAGGATAGAGCTCAGGCTGCCAGGCTAGGCAGCAAATGCCTTAAGATACAGAACCATGTCACCAAGCTCCCATTGACTCTTTCTAGTACCTAATTTCATTGATGAATGAATGCAAAAGAGTTTTGAAAATGTGTAGGGCTTCACAGATATGGTATTGGCCCTAGGATGATTATTTCATTTTTGTAAGAGCAAGTTCCTTTTCCCTATCATACCTTCCTTTTAGATTAAACAAAATGATGTTTGTTTTATGCTTGGTCCTGTGGATTTTCATTGACAATGTTAAAGGCCAAACAAACAAATAAATATCTAGATTTCAGGAATGCATATTACTGGGAGTTGCTGTATAACAATATTGAACTACTAGAGCTGTCTAATGGGGCTCATCTTAAAACCACATTTCTTTCCCTCGACCCTTGCCCTTCATTACCCCACTCACATCCAGGTTGTTCATGTAGATCTCATCCATTTCTCCGTGTCTTTCTTGGGGTCCCGTTGTCCCAGGTAGCCTCACTGGTGATGTGAGTAGCAGTCCAGTCATCCTTGTTCCACATCTAGCATCCTCCTATGAGTGAGTACATACTATATTTGTCTTTCTGAGTCTGGGTTACCTCACTCAGGATGATTTTTTCTAGATCCATCCATTTGCCTGCAAACCTCATGATGTCATTGTTTCTCTCTGCTGAGTAGTATTCCATTTTGTATATGTGCCACAATTTATTTATCCATTCTTCAGTTGAAGGGCATCTAGGTTGTTTCCAGATTTTGGTTATTACAAACAATGCTGATATGAACATAGCTGAGCAAGCGAAAGACTGCTGGCAATGGTCGAGAGACAGCCGGGACTGACCTACTCTGGTGATGGGATGGCCAAACACCCTAATGGTTGTGCCATAAACCCCATCCAAGGACTGAGGAATCTGGATGCAGACATCCACGGCTAGGCCCCGGGTGGAGCACTGGGAGTCTAATTAGGGAGAAAGAGGAGGGTTTATATGAGCGAGAATTGTTGAAACCAAGGTTGGATAAAGCACAGGGACAAATAGCCAAATGAATGGAAACACATGAACTATGAACCAAAGGCTGAGGGGCCCCCAACTGGATCAGGCCCTCTGAATAGGTGAGACAGTCGATTGGCTTGATCTGTTTGTGAGGCATCTAGGCAGTGGTACCAGGTCCTGGGCTTGTTGCATGAGTTGGCTGTTTGAAACCTGGGGGCTTATGCAGGGATGCTTGGTTCAATCTGGGAGGAGGGGGACTGGACCTGCCTGGACTGAGTCTATCAGGTTGATCCCAGTCCTCGGGGGAGACCTTGATCTGGAGGAGGTAGGAATGGGGGGTGGGCTGGGGGGAAGGGGAGAGAGGCAGGAAGGGAGAGAACAAGGGAATCTGTGGCTATTATGTAGAACTGGATAGTATTGTAAAATAAAAAATAAAATTAAATTAAAAAAAAAAAACAAAAAAATCAGTTTACAAGTCCTTTGTTGAGAATATTTGCATACTGTTCTTTAGTAGTATTGACCATGACTTCCTTTCTTTGTTATGCACCTAACTGGTTCTGGTTTCAGAATTAGGTGAATGATGGGTTAATAAAATGAGTTTGGCACTGAGTATATACACCATGCTTCAGGGAAGACCCCATATCAAGCAGTTGATAGCCAATACAACATGAACTCAGTGGCGTTTTGGGAGGATTTTTTTTGTGTGTGTGTCATATCACTTTTTTGGGTCATTTTTACCTTACTAACTTTTGCTTGTATATTGTAGTTTCTAACTTTGTGCTTTTATGGTGTGTGTGTTTTGAGTGCTTCTTCTTTTCTTTTTCTTTTGTTTTTGTTGTTTTTTTATTATTTTATTTTATAATTAATTTAATTTTACAACCAGCCACATATTCTCCTGTCCTCCCTCCTCCTACCCCTCAGCCTTTCCCCCCAATCCACTCCCCCATCCCCACCTACCTCAAGGCAAGGTCTCCCCTGGGGATTCAGCTCAGCCTGGTAGATTCAGTTGATGCAGGTCTAGTCTCCTCCTCCCTACACCAAGGCTGAGCAAAATGTCTCAGCATAGGCCCTAGGTTCCAAAAAGCCAGCACATGCACTAAGGACAGGTCCCTGTCCCACTGCCTGGGGGCCTTCTAAATAGTTCAAGCTAATCGACTGTCTCACTTATCCAGAGGGCCTGGATCCAGTTCCATGGGGGTTCCTCAGCTATTGGTTCATAGTTCATGTGTTTCTGCTAGTTTGGCTATTTGTCCCTGTGCTTTTTGATATGATCTCAATATCTCTTGTTCATATAATCCTCTCTCTCTCTCTCTCTCTCTCTCTCTCTCTCTCTCTCTCTCTCTCTCTCTCTCGCCGATTGGACTCCTGGAGCTCCCTACCTGGGGCTTGGCGGTGGATCTCTGCATCTGCTTCTATCAGTCACTGGATGAGAGTTCTATTATGACAGTTAGGGTGTTCGGCCATCTGATCACCAGAGTAGGTCAGCCCAGGCTTTCTCTTGACCATTGCCAGTAGTCTATTCTGGAGGTATCTTTGTGGATTTCTGTGGACCTCTCTAGCTCTTTGCTTCTTCCTATTCCCATGGGGTCTTCATTTATCATGGTATCTTTTTCCTTGTTCTCCCACTCTGTTCCTGATCCCCTAAGGGAACATTCTTACACTGTTGTTGGGAATGCAAACTTATTCAACCACTTTGGAAATCAATATGGTGGTTTCTTAGAAAATTGGGAATCAATTTCCCCCAAGACCCAGCTATACTACTCTTGGGCATATACCCAGGGAATGTTCAATCATACCACAAGGACGCATGCTTAACTATGATCATAGCAGCATTATTTGTAATAGCCAGAACCTGGAAACAAACTAGATGCCCTTCAACTGAAGAATGGATAAAGAAAATGTGGTACATATACTCTGCTAAGTACTACTTGGCAGAGAAAAACAACGACATCATGAGGTTTGCAGGCAAATGGATGGATCTAGAAAAAATCATCCTGAGTGAGGTAACCCAGACTCAGAAAGACAAACATGGTGTGTACTCACTCATAGGAGGATACTAGATGTAAAGCGAAGGATAACCAGATTGCAACTCACAACTCCAGGGAGGCTACCCAGTAAGGAGGACCCTAAGAAAGACACAGGGACTGCCCAATGACAGAGAAATGGATGAGATCTACATGAGCAAACTGTGGGTTGGGGGGGATAATGGAAGGCAAGGGTAGGGGGAAAGAGAGCTTAGGGTTTTTTTTAACCTATTTGTGTTCTAAATAGAGAAAGAAGGCTTAGAGTTGGATGGTTAGGGGGTGAAGAGGAATGGGAAGGAGAAACTATGGTTAGAATATATTATATGAAAATTTTTATTTTCAATAAAATGAATAAATAAATAAAATGAATTTTGTATTTTTCCCTTTTCATTCCATGGGGTACTTTGAGGGACTTTGGTGCTCATTCATTAAATGTCTGTTAAAATTCACCATTGAACTTTAAGATGCATGGGCCTGGACTTCTTTAGTTGGGAGAGGTTTTATTCCTCTTTGAAATGCATTTCTGGTTATTATGACTTGTACCTGGCAGGGTATTTCATCTAGAAATATATCAACCTCTGCATTTTCCAACTATAGTACTATAAATGTTTGGAAAATGCCTCATGATTCTCTGGTATCTGTGTGACATGCCCTTTCATCTCTAATTTTATTACTTTATGTTTTTCCTATCTTTTGTTTAGTGTAATTGAACATTAGTCAGTCTTGCTTATCTTTAAAAATCAATGCTGTTTCATTGGTTCTTTGCAATATTCTTTTAATTTTAATTTTATTGATAACTGTCTTGATATTTTGTCTTTCCATATGATCATTAATCTTGGATTTAGCGGCTTTTTGTTTTTCTGAGGCCTTGAATTATCAATTTGAGATTCATCTGATTCTTTGATGTAGTAATTTATAGCTATCAGCTTTCTCTCAGAACTTCTTTCTTTTAGCCAACAAGGTCTGATGTGTTGTGTTTCATTTTTATTCAGTTCTGGAATTTTTCAGTTTTGCTTCTGACTTCTTGACTTCCTTTAAGATGAAGCAGTGTTTTGTTCGATCACCACGGGGTTCTTGTACTTTCTCCCGTTCCTCTTCCTGTTGATTTCCAGTTTATTCCACTACAGTCAGATAGAGGACAAGAAGTTATATCAATTTTATATATTTGCTTTGTGTCCTATTATGTGGTCAAAAATTCTATGCACTGCTGAAAAAATGTGTATTTTACAGTGTTTGGAAAATTAACATATTTTACTATAAAATGCCATTTTACTCTGATGTTTCTTTCTTGATTTTTTTTTTTTTTTGGTCTGGATGACCCATCAGTTGGCAATTTAGACATTGCCCACTATTTTTTATTTTTATGTTCTTTCACATCTAAACAATATATTTTTGAAACTGTGTGGCAGTGTTTTCTTTTTTTATTTTATAATTTAATTTTACATATCAGCCACAGATTCCCTTGTTCTCCTCCCTCCCACCCACCCCGGCCTTCCCCCCAGCCCACCCCACATTCCCATCTCCTCCAAAGCAAAGACTCCCCTGAGGATTGAGTTCAACCTGGTAGATTCAGTCCAGGCAGGTCCAGTCTCCTCCTCCCAGGCTGAGCCAAGTGTCCCTGTATAAGCCCCAGGTTCCAAACAGCCAGCTCATGCACTGAGGACAGGTCCCGGTCGGTCCCACTGCCTGGATGCCTCCCAAACAGAGTAAGCTAATCAACTGTCTCACTTATCCAGAGGGCCTGATCCAGTTGGGGGCTCCTCAGCTATTGGTTCATAGTTCATGTGTTTCCGTTCGTTTGGCTATTTGTCCCTGTGCTTTATTCAACCTTGGTCTCAACAATTCTCGCTCATACAAACCCTCCTCAGCTGTTAAAGGCTAGGCTTACAACCAAAAATATAACTGTCTGAATGTATGTTAAGGCCATGTGGATGTCCATGGTCTGTGCTGTCACCAGAAACCATGTGTAAGTCTATGGTCTATATTCCCACTGACTGTAAAGGACAAAAACCTGAAGTTGCAGTATTAATGATGACTGCACACCATAGTTGAGAAAGAGGACCTTAGAGGGCTTCTGTGACAACCCCTATCCGCCCCACCAAAAAAAGAAATAGCAGCCTAGACATAAAGCCATTGAGGAGAATCCTTAAAATCTGTGATAAGGATGCTGAAATGTAGCATTCTACAACTAATGGCTTCTGGTGGGGGTGTAGGTGGGGAAGGACTCAGTTTTCATTAAGGGGCTGGTCACTGGAAGTTTGACCATGCTCCAGTGAGTATAATGCTATAACGGCAACACAAATTGAACTTGTCTTCTTCTCCTTCTCCTCTTCCTCCTTCTTTTCTTAAGCTAATGTTCAGATTCTCTAGGTTACACACACTGGGAGAAGAGTACGTCTCAATCAGAGTGGGCTCTCCTGCTCTGTTCTCTGAAGTTTCCCTTTTTATCTTTGCTATGGACACTAGTGCTTGTCTGTTGTCACTCACCTCAATAGGTCAGGATGGCTTCTCTTAGGCTATAGTGTCCACAAAAGATTTTATTACCTCAGAGTTCAGTTTTAATGTCACTTGAAAGAACTACACAGATTCAGATAAGGTGTTAAAATCACTCATTTTCTTTGATTAGGAAAGGACTTTTCCCAGTTTGTTTTCCATGTAGGCTGTGTCAACACACTCTGTGGTCTCGGATGTTTTTATGTTTATTGTTTGTTTATCCCCTCCCAATATGAAAAATTATTTCTCTGTATTTCAAAATGATAATACAATCTTGTATGAAATATATAGGTATGGATTAAATGTATTATATATAATAATATAATATTGTATAAAATATATAGTTATGACTATATATACATATATGTATATATGTATATATCTTTCAGTAGCTCTGTAATAACATAAGATTTGAGCTAAAGAGAATTTAGAAATGAACTGTTCATATTTATAAAGGAGATAGAGTGTTGAGTAGAAAAATAAGCAATAAACAGATCTCATGTGTCTCCTGACCTTAGGACCAAGATAGTAGAGGAATACAATAATCGGCAAGCCTGTGTCTTTTATTCAATATTAAACAGTGTGGAAATTTAAGAATTCCTCAATTGAACATGACAAGTTAATAGTGTCTTTTTAGAAAATTCTGACTATCCTGGCAGGTAGCTTTCCTAATGTCTAACTATAACTTCCTGTTTTTTAGGTCAAGTTTTCCATGTATAGATTTGAAGATTGGTCCATTCCTGTTTTTAATTTTCTTGAGCTCCGTCATTTGTTGAGCTAGATAGTAAAGAAGAGAAAACAGATGGTGGGAAATAACATAGTGGCTACACAATCTTCTCTAAGTACCTGAGCTTCTTTTGCATTGACTACTTATCTTTCACCTAATAGGCCATTTTCCCAGAATTATAAAGTGACCAAGGTACAGATTTGACTATGGAGACTTCATTGTCAAAGCAATCAAGAGTCAGACTCTTTTCATCTAATCATGACAGCTTCTATGAAAAAATAAAAATGTCTCAGGTGGTAGGTAGGTCAGCAATCTAATGACTACTTCATGCCTATTACTTGAACTGGACCATGACAATTACACTGATGGACTCAATATGATAAAAGAATAAAAACGAATAATAAACCCCAAGATACAGGTGATGGAAAAATTCTTAAGGAAATGGTGAAAGAGATTTTTTTCCATTGGATGTTAATTCTGTGAACATCTTACATTAATCAAAAAGACATCAAAAGTAAACTGGAAGTGTGCATGAAGGATGCACAAGGCTTTTATTTTCTGTTTCTGAAATTGAACAGAAAGGACAGGAGTGGAATGACAAGCCATCCATTTGATTTTAAAGCCGTTTTCAGTTTGGAAACACTCACTGAACCTAGCATTCTGGATATGACACGAGTGCTGTGTGAATTGACTCGCAGCAGCTATGGTTACCTGCACAAGGTCAAACCAGAATTCCTGCACAGATAGAGAGGAACCTCTAAGGTCCAACCTCTACTGATGGATCCATGGGCATCTGATGGCTGTTGGGTGGGGTCAGGAGGACAGAGGATCACTCACCCTCCTTGGAAATGTGGCAGTTGGTAGTTTGTTCATGGCCTCATGGATGGCCCTACACTCAGCTCATATGCATATGAGGATCACTACTTTAGTCAATAATCTTCTTTATTTTTTTGAGTGTGTATGTGTGTGCGTTTGTTTGTGTGTGTGTGTGTGTGTGTGTGTGTGTGTGTGTGTGTGTGTGTGTGTGTATGTGTGTATGTGTGCCTGAGGAAGTCAAGTGAGTGATTTGGATCACTGGAGATAGAACTGCAGATGGCGATGACTGCCTGAAGTAATTACTGTGAACCAAATTTGGTCCTCTGGTAGAGAGTAAGAACAAATGTTCTTAATCTGATCATCTCCCAAACTGAGCATCTCCCTGGTCATCTAAGGCATTATTAATAACATGAAGTTGGGAAGGAGAAAAATGAGGGACACTGTGGGGTGAGAAAGTAGTGGACATAATAAGATTGATTTTCATTTTATGAATGTATGAAACTTTTTCAGAATGCAAATAGTATTTTGAAAAAAGTGAACTAGGCTTCATGAAATGTGCAGAGCCCATGACCAAAGGTAACTGCAGAAAAAATTCTCAGCTAACCCCAGAACAATACTTACCATACTTAATTTCCATTAACTCTTTTGTGCTTCCTGAAATGTAATTCAGTATTTACTTAAGAGTTTCAATAAAGGGGAAGACAAAGTTTTGACATGAAGTTATGTCTATAGGTTAGGAAATCTTGCCTAGCCATGTTCTTCTCAGTGTTAGCTAAATATATGCTTCAAACACATCTGTTTGACTTAGTGAGGCCAATGATGTCATCCCAAATGTATTAAAATTGTGCAAAATATTTCCCTTAAGTCTTAGTAATTTGTCATACATTTGCTGTTATTTTTATTCATTATGGCCTTTTGAGAGATTTTCTATGGTGAAATGAACATTTCAGAGTGCCTTTTTCTGTGACTATAATTGGACTATGATCTCCTTGAAAAATTGATTATGATAGCTTTGACTTGACTCTCCACAGGCCTTACGACTCAACACAAAGCAGTCAGTTCCTGGCTTAATGAGATTCATTCCATCCTTGTTTGGAAGGCTCACCATTTTTAAATGATGAGACAATGTATTGGTTCTTCTTGAGAAACACAGACTACAAAGGAACAAAATCAGCAAATCCTCTAAAACGTATTATGTTTATTGCTTCTGTTGTAAATTTTACTTTGGATAAGAAAGAAAAATTCTCCAAAAGCTGGAATTTAGTTAGTAGAGTTTGCTGTACTTTATTTTAACTCAAAGTCATTAGTTCTGAGGAAAATTTTTCAATTGTCTTTATATTTGTTTAATTAGCATTTTATGTAGTATATATACACACATATACACTCACATACAAACACACAAATTGCTGGTGAGTAAAATAGATAGCAAGTCAGTCTTCATGAATCCTGAAATCTGTTGTGAATGTTGACAATTGGGGCATAATATATAGTCAAGGAATCACAACCATAAATTTCTATACATACATGTATCCAGTCATATGTGCACAATATAAATTAGTAAGTACTATAAATTTTTAAAGTTTTTCCACATCTAAATAAATAACATTAGGTAATGTGGTTATAAAAAGTGATATTTAAATTGTAGTTTGACACCTACTGACATAGTCTTTGTGATGCAGGTCATGATTAGACTTGTGTATGTCACAGTTCTATACAGATAGGTTAGTATGTAGAATTATAATCTCTTAGTAACAAGACCATGGTGACAAATCCATGTTAAATAGAAGAGAAAATGAACTTTCTTCAGGAGTTTCTGGAGATTTACTCCAATTCTGCATATTCAAGAGATCAAGATATTCATGAAATGATTCTTCTTTTTGGCTTTCCAGTATCCTTGAAGTTATTTCAATGCTAGTCTGGGAAAAAAGTAACAAGTGCAATTTGCTAAATTATAGCACAGGTTAATAGTACCATATGTAATAGCTTGGTGTATGGTCTACAAGAAGAAAAACCTAGTAAGACCTTATTGGGTCACATTGATACTGGGATTCTAAAGTTACAGTTGAATACAATGCTTTCAATTTAAATTCCAACCTTCAACTTTTCCTTTCTCTTGTTTCCTTTCAGTGTATACATCTTCATTCTTGCAGCAACTTTCAGAAGTGCTTCTTTTTAATTGTGTGACAGAAAATGTGTAGAATGATAGCAGAAGTTCTTTTAGTCTGTTGACATGAAAATCTCTTGAAAGACAGAGAAAACTGAGTGGACAGATTATATTTTGATCCTGAAGGCCAAGGTCATCTCCTTTGTCTTTGGAATGTTGTGGTCCTCATGAATTCTCTACCTTCTAGCTGTATCCTATTTAATAACATGAAGAGGTGAAGGCTGGATCACATAGGTATTTTGAGAAGAAGTATTCACAGTACAATTTGTGGTCACTTGGAGTGAATTTTTCCTTAATATAAAATACATTTTGTTATTATATGATAATGTCATTATATGATAATGACACAGTTTAAATGTACCCATATCTACTTAAAGAGCTATATGAACCAAAGAGAAACGAAACTAAAGATGATAGAGTCATGAGAAATTGATTTTCCCCATTTCACATTTCTATCATAATGGAGATTATTTCTTCATTTCTTGTAATGTGAATAAATGTGCAGAGTGGTGATGTCTGAGACTCTCTTCTGGGACCAGTGACTGAATTAAAATAAGGATTGCCTTAATCTGGAGAACATTATATATAATCTTTCAATAAAAATTCATGTTTTTCCCCCCAGAGATTACTTTTCATCTTGTCTACTACCAGAAACACTGCATATTGTTATTGGAGCAGCGAACTTTCTTATGCTCTTTGCTTCTTTTAACACTTTGAAGCTTATAACATATATTAAAAGGAGACTTCAGCATGTTGGGATCAAAATAGTTTATCAACCCAATGTTGAACAAATCTATTGTAAAACAATCATTTGTACTCACAGTTCTTACTACTCCAATAAAAAGCTTATCAGAGTCATTTAGATTGCAAAGCCCATGCTCATAAAATACAAAAGGTAGCTGATTAAAAGCCACTTGGAATTGGCATGGAGCCTACAGCTGACTTTGAATCTCAGTATTGTTTATTGCATGTCTTCTGTTCGGAAAATTCAGTGGCAGAAAATGTCTACCCATTTAACTGACTTAGGGATAAGTACAATGCTATCCAGTCTGTTCTGGAGACGCATAGATAATAAAATAGTTTTGATTAATGTGCTATCTTTACCTCCCCTACCAATCAACATAAAATATTCATCATGTGTCTTCAAGTATATATAAATTCACTATATAAAATATGGTGGGCTCATTTACTAAATGACATTTAAAGCCTTTGGATATATTTTGTGATGATTTCAATGACACAGGTGTCTATATATCTCTTGGAAGCAGATTATTCCGCTAATCTTTAACTTTTTAAATTAAAAATCTATCAGAATTACATTGGCAATCATGTCTTGTGACAAAATATAATGTATCCTACAATAAGATTTTATTCTACTAAGTCTTTAGTGAATATATAGAAGTGATTCTTTTAATGGCAAGTGAGAGATTAAGTATGGTGCCTTTTAGCATTCATAGATTTTCTCTTCATTTAGAATATGTAAGATTTTTCTCTCATTCACATACAATGGTGATAATTATGTTCATCACCTTTACTGTGGTCTATCCTTTGGCAGTCCCCTGTGGAAGTTACAGCAGAGGGCATTTTAGAGTTACCCTGCTACATGAGGCTTTTAGTTTGGATAAAGAAAATGAAATGAAATAAGATGTCTGTACTATTTTCTGCTTTCTGAAAACTCTTACAGAAACTCCAAGGAGGTTGAAGGTTGTTAGTACTGGCTCTCTTTAAAGGGTCTTAATTCAGATAATGTTATCATAGTTCTATCAAATGCTGGTGCTGTCTGCAGGCTGTATTCTGTAACCTTTTATGAATGAATATGTTCTGGATTGTACAAATGGAACAAATGAAAAGGACCACCAGGTTTTACCAATGTGGATTACTATAGTCAAGTGATAAATTCCTATTGTTTGGTTTCCTTTTGAAATCCTACAGGAAGAGAGTATGAATCAACTCACTCTGTGAGATGCATCCTGGTACATGCATGCACAACATTTGTCTTTTCCCATTTCTATTGCTGAGTATGTTTTTAGATCTAGCAATGGCTTCATTCATGCAACAAAAAGAAATATAGATTGATGTATTTTTTACTGGAGAAGAGTTATCATCTCTTCTGGGAAACTTCATGCCTTCTCATTGCCCAGATGACATAGACTAAGTGAGAGGTTGTATTAACTGTAAAATATCAACCAACAAATTTGGATGAATCTTTTTTTTTTTACTGGTATCATTGAATAAATGGTCACTCTACACATGACTTATTTATCACTTTAGTATCCGAGGAATCCAAAATATCAATAGCATCCAGATATACAAGTTTTCACAGAGCCGTGAAACCATATCACTGACCACTCCAGATATTCTTTTCTCTTCAACTATTTCCTTCTGGAATAAATCTTACTGCAAATTGCTATTCTAGTTGAATGGCTCCACCTCTTACTCTGAAGGGTATGAGACATGAGGAAAGCCTTTTGTAAACAAAATACACTTCAGGGCTGAGGAGATCTCTAAGTTACACGGTGTTTGCCAAGCAAGTGTGAGGACCTGAGTTTGACTTCAAGAACTCAGGCAAGAAAGCCAGATGTGGTAGTGTATATTCAATATTAATGCTGGGAAAGGAAAGGCATATTAGACCCAAGGTATCACTGGCCAGCTATTCTTGGCGACTGAATGAATTCCAGTCCCACAAAGAAGCCCTGTCTCAGAAAACAGTGTAGACAATAAGTAAGAAATACTATCTCAGGGTTGACCTCTCATTTTCAATCTTGCTACACACACATTCACTCATACCTGCATATACAGGAACACAAATAATAACACACCACACACACATATACTCATGCACACACATGCACATCCACCCTACCACCCACCACCAGAAGAGGTGACAGAATTCAAGGCAGAGTAATCTGGGTTCTATGTGTCTGTTACTAGATGTTCAATGATAAAATGAATCCCAAAGAGTGAAAGGTCTATGAAGAAGGGAACATAGAGATACCAGAATGAATAACAAGACATAACACCACAGGCTGAGATATAGCTCTGTGGTAGAGCATTAGCCTGTCATGAACAAGGCTCTGCCTAGGTTGGAACTTTAGTGCTGGGGTGAGGGAAGGAGATACAATACCAAAAGCAAAGTCAAAAATTAAAACCATGAATGAATTGAACTTCATGAAGACTAAATATTTTGAGAGTCAAAGAACCATATGAACAAAGTGAATATATGACCTACAGAATGATAGAGGATATCTATAAATTTAAAAATATGTTAAAAGTTTAATATTCATAGTATTCAATTGAACAATAAAAATCAAGCAATATAATTCAGAATCAGATACAAAAGGAGATTGTTTTTCAGAGAAGTATGCATAGTCAAAAGTGTATAGAAAGTTACACAGCATCACTAATTATTAACAAATGCAAATTAAACTTGTATGCGATTGCCACTTTATACCCAGTAAGATAGCTAATATGAAAATGAGCAATAACTAACACTGGCTAGAATACAACAACATCAGGAGCTTGGCTTTTGCTGGTAGGAAGGTGCATCGTGTAGTGGCCACTTTGTAACAAGTCAATCAGATTCAATTTACAATATGGAAATTCTAGTTCTAGGGATATGTACAAAAATAACTGAAAGCAGAAATACCCAAGCAAATACTATCTCACAAACACCCCCAAAAGCATCTTTCATAATAGCCAGAGGGAGCTATAGAAAGAGGCTCTCTGTGCACTGGCAGATGAATGGACATGCCAAATATGGTATGTGTGTGCAATAAAATATGATTTAGTTTAAGTATTGAAATCCTTATACATGCTGCAAATTGGATAAGCCTCGGAAATATGTTAAATGAGAAAAGCACAAAAGAAGAAGCACTACATGATTTTTGTTTGACTTAGTAACCTTGAACAGGCAACCTCATAGTTGCATAAAAGATAGCCGTAATTATCAAAGGCTGAGGAGAAGTAAGGATGGGAATGGAGTGTTTGGTGGCCATTCAGCTGGGGTGAATAGACGGTTCAGGAAATAGAAAATGGTCATGATGACAGTATTGAGAACAGGTACACTCACTTAACTACATGTTTTAAACAGCTAAAGTCATAAACTTTAAACTCTGAATTTTCACAGTCATCTTGGATTGCCATAACAGAATAACTGAGGCCAAGGCCTAAACAATCATATATCTCAAAGTCATGGTGAGTAGAAAGCTCAAAATGAAGGTAGCTGGGTCCAGTGCTGGAAGTCTTGATTGTACACAGCCACTGTCAGGCTATAGAGGGGCAGTGCTTGTCTCTGACTATTCAGTTACAGGCATTCCATCCTCATGACATCATCTGTTTAACTCTGAAAGGCTATATTTCAAAGCATTATCACCTTGGGTCCTTGGTCTTCACTGTATGGATTTTGGAGTCACAAAGACATTCAGTCCATCAAATCCATATTTTTGCCATGATAAAAAAAATGTAAAGTGCTGAGCATTCACATGAGTTTGTTTTATTTAAATTATCTTGTTGCTGAAATTGATACTTGCTTTCATATTCTTCATAGATATATTTTAGCATTTTATTACACCATCATATTAGACTATCTGACTGGTCTTTGTGTGCAAACTAAATTTCAATAGTGTAGCTCTTTGCTCCTGCTGGGATCTGTTTAATTGCTTTGAGAAATAACATTGACATGGATTTTTAGTATGACCTAGATATTGTGTTGGCATTCAATTATATCATATCATTTAATTAAAAATAATAGCATAATATCCCTAATATATTTTCCAAAGGAGTAAACTGTACCTCATACTTAAAATTAATAAATGCAAGCATAATTATTTGTGAAGCCAGGTCTATGTACTTCAAAACCTACTCACTCAAATATCGGGTTTTGTATCATGAGGACCTGGATTATTTGATAATCAAAGACAATTAGCTTTCCCTTTGTTCCTCTCTCATGTTTAGGACTCTCTAATTCCTGTATCTAGGGTCAAACTCTAGGTAAGTCAGCAACTATACAACAAGTTTTTGTATTTGGACATGTAGTTGAGAGAGACTCAAACTAAGGCATTCTTAATAGCTATCTGAGAAGCCTATGTATCTGTAACCAATCTGTCTCCAGGGAGCCTTGGGTGTTCTCTTGGGGCACTGAAGCCACCATAGCTACTTTGGTGTGTCATAAGCCCTAGACACAGCTACTGATTGCTGCAAGTTATTCCCAATATTATAACTCATGTTCACCCCACCTTTATCCTCCACTTCATTACTGACAACAAAATAGCTTTGGATATTTCATGTGTTTTCTGACTCTCCCTTTTCCTATCTTCTCACATAGTAATTGAGTTATAAATGCACACCATACCTTGCCCAATTTTGTATTCCTGGCATTTAGTAGCAGGCAGGTAGGTTCTGACTCAGTGATATTTCGTGGTTCCCCAGGAAAATGTTCATCACACGACTTCACAATAGAGAATGTATTTGAAATCAGAAGTAAAACAGAAGGTCTCTCTTCACACCACACAGAGTTGGGCCTTCTCTGAGGTCATGTCATAACACAGATGGTGTTCATAGCAGACATGTGCTCAGATGAGCGTGTGCACAACACTCCCCTTCCATTTCACTGACAAGCAGAGAAGCAGGTGCATCTTTGCCTTGTGGGGGAAGGCAGCTGACTTCGTTTCCAGCTAACTGACTTAAACTTTAGTACTCAGTGCATTCAGAGGTGCAGAAGTAAAACCTAAGAACTCACTTCTTACTGCCCTGAAGCAAAAAGTGTGTGAAGGGTGTTTGTAAATCAAAGAAGCAGAAAGATTCCTGGGGCTTCCAGAAAACATCAGTAAGAGTCTCTTTCTATTTCTGGATGTCACCATGGAAGAGCATACAGAATGAAGAATGTGGTTCCAGGGATACATGAAGGAAGTCGACTGACAGAGACAAGCTCAGTCATATTCAGTCAATGGAAGATTCACACTGATGCCCAGGAACACAACACAGTGACAGTGTATGATCCTTAGACACTGTGAGGACTACTGGAACCTAAGATGATCACATTATAAGATTTAAAGGCTGGGTTCAGTTTGTTCCTTGAAGCTGAGTTTTCACATATAGTTCTCAAAACTTCTAACCCTTGAAACTGTCTGACTAACAAAAATGGACCCACATGTATCTTTTTCTAGAGAGGCTAAAGCTAGAAAAATGTACTCCAGAGCCTTCCTATTGAAAGCAACACTCATTGCCTTTAGCTTTCTGTTATAAAAGGTATAAATTAACAATTTAGCAACTAAATGTATTACAGAGTATGAAGACCTAATGATCAATTATTTATAAAAACAGATGGTGGGCATATGAAAGGACAGGAAAGAATTTGTAAATAGCTCATTCACTACCACTTATTACTTATGTGAGGACTTCAGTGAGCAAAAGCCTAACTCAGGAAGACATATGCAGGAAAATACATCTTACATTTACAAATCATGTATGGTGTTATGCTTTTAATCAAATTCAATTTGTAAATTTTAAATTATCTTAAATGCAGTTTTAACAAAGACAGTTAACAAAATATAGCACAAACCTTAAGGCTGCTGATCTTATAGATGTGGTGATGGGAAGCTGTACTCCAAGAACTTGGAAATAGGAGACCGGAGAATGGTGAGTTTGAGGCCAGCCTGGATTACTTAGAATGATGGCTTATCAAAAAATAATCACAGCAAGAGCTGGAGATGTATTTGAGAGGTAGAATGAGTGCATGTCTAGGGCCCTCAGTTTGATCCCCAGCACTCCACAAAAGTACATTTAATATATAGTAACACATAGTGTTTGAAATAGACATTGAATTCCAAAGACAGGGACGTTTCATGAGTTAAAAATGGAATTGCAGAGTTGATTTTAGATGGTGTGAGTTACTTTTTTCTGGTTTTACTAATTGCCAATCACATGTGATATTTGTGGGGTGGTAAAGTGATTAAGATGAGTCACTTATATTAAATAAAATAAAAGTAAATGCTTCTTGAATAAAATATGCATGTGTTTATAGATTTTGCCACAAGGGAATTTCATCTCTTTGACATGAGAAAACATACTAAACTGCTTCTGACCTGTTTTGCTGTCTTGTCGAAGTACAAAAGGTGAGAAACCAACAACTGTACAACTTGATTCTGGCTGTCCCCATCTAGGCACCTGTCCTTTAATACTCAATTTACCAACAAAATTTCAAGTCCTGTCACTACTTGCCTTTATTGTGACAATGAAGACATTTCATTCTTACAAAGTACCATGACATAACTTGTCTATTAGTGGAAAAAGACATACTAGTGTGAATTTTTAAAATCATTCTATGCGATTTGAAGTAGTTTGTTACCAATGATGATGGTACTAAGTGTTACTATGTTACTAAGTATTACCAAGTAACACTATGTGTTACTCTATGTACTCTTTTTGTCAAACAAAAATCTCAAACATATAAAAATTAAAGGCAACAATAACAGCTCTGGAGCTATTTCTATTTATTTCAAGAGGATCTTCTCATAAGAGAAGTTTGTCCTTAAACCTTAATCAAAAATTCAATTTACTAAAGCTTAAGAACATTGTAATTTTGACAACATAATGTAAATTGAAAAGTAACAAAGCATGCTGACATTTACCAGCAAGTTAAATCTCAAATGTTATCTCTTCAGGGAATCGCTCAACTTCACCCCAAACACCCACAGCCTTGTTGGCATTTGCTAAATGAAAGTTACTAATTTGATTCAGAATATACTCACCTATTTTTGTTAAGAAAGTTATCAAGTGGAAAATTTTAATTTAATTTTACTTTAGGAGTTGAGGGACTGTGATGCAATCTGCTGATTTCTCTGTTGACATAGTTTTTAGGAGTGTGTGTGTGTGTGTGTGTGTGTGTGTGTGTGTGTGTGTGAGAGAGAGAGAGAGAGAGAGAGAGAGAGAGAGAGAGAGAGAGACCAAGTAGAAGAAATGCCATTCTCAGAGAGATGACATTTAAGAGTCTAAAGTTTATCTCCACTTGGGAAGAGATAATGAAGATCATTGATTAAGACTCTTCCAAAATCTCTATAAATCACATCGAAAGAGGCCATTCATTTGCCCCAAATCTGTAAAGAAAACAGTAGTCAACTTCAAAGAAAGAGCTTGAGGAAATTATAGATTGTGTACAATACACACTGTGATCCCACCTATTCTTACTTCACAAAGAGATCTGAGTGATTTTGATAATATTGTCAGAACCGTGAGCAAAGTCTGATTTGTTTGTTACAGAATGTCATAGGTTGAATCTGGACTGTCCCATACAGGTTCACATTTTGAGCACTGGGTTTGATGCTGTTGTTTAAGGAGGTTATGGATTATTTGAAGGGTGAGCCCTGGGTGGTGGAGAATGACTATTGTGGGCAAGTCTCTTGGGGGTTATAGCTTGGCTCTGCTTCTGTCCTACTCTGTGATTTTCCATTGATGATGTGAGAACTTTGCCACATCTCCCTCCTTCATGGAGCTATTCCCAAATTTATTTCCCACCACAACAGCCTAAACTTTTTCTCCACTATGAGCTAAAGAAAATTCTTGTCCTGCAAGTTATTTCTATGTGGGATAGCATCATTGCAACAAGAAAGATGTCTACATTGATCTTAGGACTTACTGAGGATTATTTCCCCCTTCACAAAACAATCCACCATACTTAGTTCTTTCCTCCACTTGGAAAGCTTTGATTCTTCTTTTTCTTTTTTCCTCTGGTCTTTTTCAGATGCTTCTCAGTGAGTGAGTCAAGGTAGTCACCCAATCACCACAGGCAGGGCTTTCTTCCATTCCTTTCAGGAAAGCTGATATATATCCCATTACCACATGTTTTAAGATTATAAAATAATGTTACTCTTGTCCTGATGGCCCACATAAGAACAAAATATGTTATTTTTTTGGTAAACACAGTTATGGTATGATATTTAGATACTTCCACAACCTCTGTAATACTCTCTTCTCCAATATTCACTGTATCTTGAAAGAATAATATTTTAGAAACACAAACTCTGGAAAATAGTAACATTTCCAGTGAGTTATGTGAAATTATCTTTTCCTTCACGTTATAAACAAACGTATTATTTTGTTTTGTAAAAATTTGAAAACAATATGTTTACAAAATTGGTAGCAAACATCAAACATAAAATAATGGAGAAAGCAATGAGATTTAGAACACTGCCATTGAAAGCTTTTATGGAAAATAATCCTCCCCAACTTTTCAAGTGTCTCTTGCAGACTCCCAATGCCTTAGTTCTTCCAAAGCATCTGATTGGTCCTGTAAAGAAGGAAAATGGCTATGATGAATTTACCTGAGATTTTTCCACAGCACTCTAGTATATTTACATATCTGCACGTGTGTGCTTATTCACATGAGGCTACTGGATATATCTGTGGATGTGTATATACAAGAACTCATTTGCATGCTGCTATTGTGCATGTGCATATATAGAAACTCATCTTCATATGACTACTATATGCATATATGCATATGTGTACATATAAATACATGTCTACAAGTGCCTATTATATATATTTGTACATGTGTACATATACATATGCACATATCTGCTCATGTGTACATATACATACCATCTACATGTGGCTAGTATACATATCTGCACACGTTTGCATTTATATATTAATCTGCATGTAGCTATTGTTCCCATCTTCACATGTGACATATGCATATGCATCTATATATGGCTCCTGCATATACCTATTTAGTGATTTTGAAACATGTTTTTCTAAGGCTATAAAAGATGATTCTAAAGTTATCATAGCCTCGGGAAAAGGCTGGAATGCTAGAATATCAAATGAGCATGTGATTTAGTTTCAGCATACTTGGGTCTTTCACAGATTGTGCATTAATTATAACTAAGTGTTGACTATTGACAAATTTTTGATGAAATCCAACAAAAAATATAGTGACCTGTGAACACAGGTAAGAGGGACCCTGGCCCACTTTCACTTCGGAATCTATCTGTATTATTGGTGTCAGCCTTTGTCAAATGTTTCTTCTCTGATACACACTTGAACCTTGTGACCTTGGGGCCAAAACTCACTCTGTTAGTAACAAAGGAAACAGCCAGTCAGCATCCAAGCACTTCATCATCCAGGATCTGCTTAAGCAGGAGGGAAGAGAGGATTTACTGTCAACTGGAAGTATGCTGCAAAGATTCTCCAGTGTGCTAAATCCCAGTGTTAATTAAATTTTAAGTTAGGATATTGCATTAACTATTTAGAATGCAACAACACCAATAGGTCCAATCCCCAGCAAACATTTCCAGATCTTGACCTAGGTGACCCATTAAAATTAATAACATTTCAAGAATAGCTTAATTTCTCCCCACAAGTTCACTGTGATACTGGCTGGTAATTATCTAAATTGTATCTGATGGCACCAGTAACACATAGGAGAAAGTTCAATGCAGGGCTGAGGAGAAATAATTAGTTGTAGATTAGAATAATCAGGAGCATTTAAAAAAAATAGTCACATAGGAAGCACTACCTATGCAGAGAATTGGTCGCCACATAAATTCAGATTCCAGAGTTAGTTGAGTGAAATATTGATGTTCACCTTTAGTGAAAGACTTCTGTGAAAAGGGGTGTTGACTCCAGTGGTCCTGCAAGAAACAAATTAAAATATAATTCCAAGGCAAATCACCAGAAAGCTGAAAACTTATTGATTACAAATTAACTTTCCCTTGCTCACCTGTGAAATAGCAATGGGATCATTACAGTACCCAATTGTGTGTGTGTGTGTGTGTGTGTGTGTGTGTGTGTGTGTGTGTGTGTGTGTGATGTTAAAAGTGGTTCAATGTCTAATTCAAGCTATGAAATATCGGACTCCCCAGTTTATGTACCCATTATCCACCCTCACACAACAGGCAGGTCCAGTTGATTTTGAGCACCATTTGTAAAGAAACAACTGGTCCTCAAGCATAGAAAATGGAACAAAGATATGACAAAGAACACAGACAGATGTTTATACAGATGTATGAAGGGTCACAGCTTCAATGACCTCTCTGGGAACACCACTATCCAGCAGTATTGTGTGTTTGGATCACAAGACATGATAGGACTTCTATTTTATTATTTTACTCTTTTATTTCCTGACTTTTCCATATCAACTTAAAATTTAGTTTATTTTTCAAAGGACCCTTCCACAGAGTAAAAGGACTCCACTGCGTTGTTCTTCAGCAGCTGCATCTGAGTTGTTACATGTTCAAAGACCAATGTCTTAGCAAGTTTGCTTAGAGAAATTCTCCAATCCTAGTCCTGTCCATTTACAGTAAATACATTAGGAAAACTATCTACATTTGTCAAAGATTTGTCTCACTTTGACTCAATTTCCTATTCCTTGTTACATGGCTATAAGTAGCTATAAAGTAATTTGAACTCTTGGGATGTATTCATTGTTCAAAATCATCTCAAACTAAAATTGTGATCATGTTTTCTAGATGTCTAGTGTACCTTAAAAACAAGCATTTACTGTTCTGGTAGAAAGATAAAAAATAAAAAAAACAAACAAGCAAAGGAAATTGGATTCCAAATAGCTAAAATGTTCAGTATCTAGAAAATAATTAAGTTCAAGGTCTAATCAGTGCCCAGTGTACAGGTCAATGTGTGCGCTGTGGCCATCTGTCTGGTTGATGGCACTGCCATGGTCATTGTGTATACTGTGGCCTCTGTCCTGTGATTGGCACTGCCTTGGTCAGGGTGTCACTGTGGCTGTCTATGGCTGGCAACATCATCAAGATTTTCTCTTCTCACTCATGTTTCTCTGTAGCCTCCACTTGGCTCTAGAAAGTTTTCTCCTCCTGATTTCCCCAGAGCTTTTCTTCTTTCTTCATCTCATTTCATTGATCTGCTATAGTTTTTCAATTTCATTTAATAACTGCTAGTCTGTTGGAAATTCCTATGCAAAATATACTGAGGAGTATACCTGTGTCTTCCAAATGTGTTTGATACAGATTTGGCCTCACACGTGGCTCCCTGAGTCAACCCCCAGTACTGTAGACGTGCTTCTTTTCAGTAAACCAAAGTATTCTATTCGCAAGTGCAAGTAAGCTGGAATTAAAAGTTTTAGCTTCTAGCTAAAAATACCATTTGCTCTGTTTTCCTAGGTTTTATTAACCTTTAATGAAGCAAACTAGATTCTTTGTGTTTTTTTTTTTAAACTAAAAAGTGCAAATGTGTGAGGCTCCTTGGAGACTACTAGAAGTTAAATATCTACACATACCACTGCATTATTGTTATTGTAAGATAGTTCCTTCCTGCTAAGGGCTTTAAAATACAGCCAACAATCCCCCTGCAACCTCTGTGGCTCCCTGAGACTCAGAATGTGCCAGCTCTGATTGGACCAAGAGGTGAGTGTCTTCTCTCTTGCCCAAGAGTTCTGTCTCTAGGATCCAGGCCCCTGGGAGGAAAACCTGTGCCCCTCTTCCCCCACCCAATGCTGTCCCAGGTGTAGGCCAGCAGGGAAGACTCCAGTGGGTAAGTATTCCCACCAGCACCCACCATCAACTGGACCCTGCAATCTACAAGATCCACTTCCTGTCCCAACCCCACCCATCCTCTTGCTACCTCAGTGGCTCCCTGTGACACAGACTCCACCAGCTCTGATTGGACCACGAGCTCTGATTTGATCAAGAGGACTGAGAACTCTGATAAGACCAAGAGGGGCTCCCTGAGACCCAGAATCTATGAACCCTGAATGGACATAAAGTGGCTCCCTAAGACACAGACACAGGCAGCACAGAGTGGACCAAGAGCAGCTCCCTCAGACACAGACAACTCTTGCACCTATTGGGGGAAGAGACAGGTAGATGCCAGTACAAAAACACATACAGCAACATAAAGAGCAATATGGCGTCACCAGAACCAGGTGGCTCTGCAACCACAAGACCTGAACATCTCAACATAGAAGAAACAGAAGAAAGCAACTTTAAAAATAACTTTATGAAAACGATAGAGGTCTTTAAATATGAAATGAAAAATTTCCTTAAAGTAATTGAGGAATAGACAAAAAGTTGGAAGAAATCAATTAAATCCCTTAAAGAAAGCCAAGAAAACCAAGAAAAAGCAATTAAACAGATGATGGAAACAATTCAAGACCTGAAAATTGAAATAGAAACAATGAAGAAGTCATAAACCAAGAGAAAGCTGAATATAGAAAATCTGAGTAAATGAACAGGAACTACAGATGCTAGCATAACCAACATATAAGAGATGAAGAATCTCTGGCATGAAGGATGCAATAGAGGAGATAGATCCATCAGTCAAAGAAAACACTAAAGCCAAAAAATTATCATAACAGAAAATGCCCAGGAAATCTGGGACACCATGAAAAGGCCAAATCTAAGAATAATAGGAATAGGAGAAGGAGAAGAATATCAACTCAATGGACAGAAAATATATTAAACAAAATCATAGAAGAAAACTTTCCCAACTTAAAGAAGGAAATACCTATGAAGGTACAAGAAGCTTATAGAATAACAAACAGACTAGACCCTCAAAAAAGTTTCCTTGCCACATAATAATCAAACCACAACCATACAGAATAAAGATAGAATATTAAGATCAGCAAAGGAAAAAGTCCAAGTGACTTATAAAGGCAGACCCACCTGACTTCTCAATGGAGATTCTGAAAGCCAGAAAGCCTTGGACAGACATAATGCAGACCCTAAGAGACCATGAATGCCAGCCCAGACTACTATACCCGGCAAAACTTTCAATCACCATAGATGGAGTGCCCAATGCATTCCAAGATAAAACCGGATTTAAACAATATCTATCCACAAATACAGCCCTACAGAAAGTACTTGAAGAAAAACTCCAACCTAAGGAAGTTAGATGCATCCATGAAAATACAGGCAATAGATAATCTCAAAGCAGCAAACCCCAAAGAAGGGAAATACACACACACTGCTACCAAAAGATAACAGGAATTAACAATCACTGGTCATTAATATCTTTTAATATCAATGGACTTAATTCATCTATGAAAAGACACAGGCTAACATAATGAATATGAAAACAGGATTCATCCTTCTGCCGCATACAAGGAACACACCTCAACTTCAAAGACAGACACTACCTCAGGTTAAATGGCTGGTAAAAGACTTTCCAAACAAATGGACTTAATAAGCAAGTTGGTGTAGCTATCCTACTATCTAACAAAATAGACTTCAAACTAAAAATCAATTAAAAGAGATTGGGAAGGACATGAAATGTTCATCACAGGAAAAACCCATCAAGATGAAGTCTCAATTCTGAACATTTATGCCCCAAATACAAGAGGCACCCACATATGTAAAAGAAATATTACTAAAGCTTAAATCACACATCATACCCCCCACACTAGTAGTAGGAGACTTCAACACCCCATTCTCACCAATGGACAGGTCTGCCAAACAGAAACTTAACAGAGAAATAATGGATCAAACATATATTATGACTCAAATGGACTTAATAGAAATCTACAGACCATTCCACACTAATAAAAAGAATATACTGTCTTCTCCGCACCCCATAGAACCTTCTCTAAAATTAATCACATACTTGGTCACAAAGCAAATCTTTTCAGATATTAAAACAATTGGAATAACCCCCTGTATTTTATCAATCCACCATGACTTAAAGTTAGATTTCATGTTCAACAACATGTTGAACAAATGTTCAACAATGTGTTGAACAAATGTTCAACAACAACAACAAAAATAACAGAAAGCCTACAATCTCATGGAAACTGAATAATGCTCAACTTAATCACTAATGGGTCAAAGAAGAAATAAAGGAAGAAATTACAGACTTCCTAGAATTTGATGAAAATAAAAGTATAACTTACCCAAACTTATGGGACACTATGAAAGCAGTGCTAAGAGGAAAATTCATAGCACTAAATGACCACATAAAGAAGTTGGAGAAATCTCATACTAGTGACTTAACAGCACACCCAAAAGCTCTAGAACGAAAAGAGGCAAACTCACCCAGGAGGAATAGATGCCAGGAAATTATCAAATTGAGGGCTGAAATAAATGAAATAGAAACAAAGAGAACAATACAAAGAATCTATAAAACAAAGAGTTGGTTTTTTGAGAAAATCAACAAGACAGACAAACCTTATCCAAACTACCCAAAAGGCAGAGAGAGAACATCCAAATTAACAAAATCAGAAATGAAAAGGGAGACATAACAACAGACAATGAGGAAATCCAGAGAATCATCAGGTCATACTTCAAAAACCTGTACTCCACAAAATTGGAAAATCTAAAAGAAATGGACAATTTTCTGGATAGGTACCACATACCAAAGTTAAATCAAGACCAGATAAACAATTTAAATAGACCTATAAGTTCTATGGGAATAGAAACAGTCATTAAAAGTCTCCCAACAACAACAACAACCAAAAAGCCCAGGACCAGATGGTTTCAGTGCAGATTGAATCCAGGGCCTGTGCGAGCCATGCACATGTTCCACTCCTGACTTACATCTCATTCACTCTAAATGTATTTTGCAAGGGGTTACATATCCAGTGGCTCCACTAATCACACAGATATGTTATGGTGTTTACTGACAGAAAGGAAAAAATAAAATGCATTATGTACCAGAGTACTGAACTCATATTCACAGATAACTTTCTACCTATGGATAAGGATTCAATAAATACTCTCAATGGAAATTCAGTTATTCAGCACAGACATTAGCATGACACTCACAACACTTCAGCACTTTTTCTAACAAAATCAGGATTGTGTCTTTCAGAGAAATGCTAATAGCACACACAACAGAACAATTCAGTAGAAAAGGATTAATTATAAGTTCTCTTAATTATTGGTGGGCTTCAAATGTCATGCCACATATTCTTAAAAACCCATTTGAGTTATTTTAAATTATGGTTTTAGATAGATTGATAGTGTGCTTGTAAGTCCTATCAGGTCTCATTAGCAAACAGATCCTCTGCTGAGACAACTGCAATGTACATATATTCCAACTATACTGTAGGACCTGGACACAGCAGAGTAGCATCCATGATGGTCTCATGGGAATTGTTCACAAAACACCAGCATTGTATGAACTACACCGTGCTAGCCAGAGCATTGAGTAGGAATTACTATATTTTTCTGAGACTATCAAACACACTTTCTTTTGAAAAAGTCCTCATCCTTTCAACATATTTCTTCATTTCATCAGTTTCCTTTTCAAGTTGTAAAACTAAAAAAGAATTTCAAAATATACATTTCCTTTCTCCAGGGTTTCAAGAAAGAAATTACCCCCAATTTTCACAGGAAGAGTGTGTGTGGGGGGGGGGTGGATAAGAAAGTGAGAAAGAAGAATTTCCATATGTAGTAAAAAATGAACATCAATTCAAGACTATAGTTTGTATATTGTCTTTGTTACTCAGAATGCTGCCCAAAACCTGAACACACTGTATCCCATGTTGCTTATGAGTGTGCTAGAGTTATCTTACATGATATTGACTTCAGTACATTAATTTCCAAACCATATATGGATACAACTCCCTATAAAAGAACAGATTCTCTGGTGAATTTTCTCTTTCTTTTCACTCTCTTTTTATAAGCATGGGCTGTTAATGGTTGTAGTCATTTTATTGTTATCATTTTGTGGTAAGGGTGGAGAACTGGAAACATCATTGAGTACCATGGGATGATTTTATCTTGGCATATGGGTAATCAGCATGCAATACCATTAACTTCAGTGAAAGGTGTGACTATTCAGAAATTCATAGTGAATAACACCCTGTTATATTGGAGAGGTGTTCAATTGTTGATGAAGCTAAAATCGAGACTTATTTAATTAAAAGATCAAATAATGCAATCTTTTCACTTCCTTGTAAAGTTAGAAATCAGAAGACAATTTCAGGTTACATTTGGTACAAAAGAACATTTTAATTAAATAAGCAAGAAAATGTCAACAGACTTAATTGTAGCTGATGTATTCAACCCAGAAGGAATACTGGCAAACTGTTTTCCCCGTTACTTCAGAAAATGAGATACAAAGTCTGTGTATAGTCAGTTGTATTAATGGCTTTTACAAATCCTTTTTCAGGTTACTTACTATTAAACATCCTCAATTAGTAAGTTTCTAATCAAATGTACCTCACATCCCTGAGAACATACTTTACGAGTGCAGAAATGAACTCCTAGAGAATTTACATTCCTTTTCTAGTTACACCTGTCTAGTAATTCTTGCTATCAAACAAAACAATTTGAATGAGTATGTACATATCCCTAGTAACAAATCATCATATCTCTCTTCTTCAAATAGTCTCTTTTTAGCATATTTCTTTTCAGTTTTTAATTATGCGTCTATATGGGAGTGTATGTGTACATGTGAGTGTAGGTACTCATGGAGTCCAGAAGAGGACATTATATTCCCTGTAGCTGGAGTTGCAAGTGGTTATGAGTCACTGGATATGGATGCTGGGAACTTAACTCATGTTCTCTGTAAGAGCAGCAAATGCTCTTAACTACTGAGTCATTTCTCCATATCCAAATAGGCACTTTGGTTTAGTTGCCAGTTTTGCTGTTTATAAGACAGACATGTTATCATGAATATTATTTCTTAATTCATTATCTACAATGTCATATAATGACAATGGATGAAACTTGTGAAAATTTCGTTTGTTTCTAAGTATTTCTTAGTTTTATGAGAAACTACATTTATAATTGATTTTCTAAAACCATAAATATATCATTACATATTCAGAATATTTATAAAATCTTTATTTGATAGCCTAATAATGAATTTTAGTCTAAAAGTGGAATTCATACTTTGCATAATGTGTACATCACATAAAGTTAATTGGCAATGATGGATCCAAGCTGAGTTGACAAAGCTAGACTGCTTGTGTGATTATATACCGGTTCTCAGAAAGTTTATTTTAAGTATCTGTTGAGTAGAAATTAGTCTTGATTATAAAATTTGCACATTCATTGATTTTTCTTTGTATTTAACCTACCATCTTACAACTTACATAATCTTAAACTCCCTGACCTCATTTCCTAATATATAATTAAGGTAAGAGTAATATAAAATAACAATAGTATTCAGGATACTGGTGGATAAAGGATGGGCTGTGGTTCTTTATCTAATCTAAATCCACAAATGAAGACTGTTCTCTTTTACTCATATCTTAGCAGAAGAAAGAGTAACAATGTGTCCTGGCTTCATTGAATTCATTTATTAGTTGTGACGGCCCTTGGTAAATGATAAGCACTTTTTCCATGTGGGATTAATTCATCAGCAAACAGGAATAATCAGACTTGTGCCCTTCATAGTTTGGGTGGTCTCTTGCCTGGTTGATCAGGTGAGACCCCAACACTGAGCTGATTCGAAGGTAGCAGTGAATGCCCTTCTCTTGTTTCATTCCTTAATAGAAATGCTTTCAGCTTTTTATTCAACATGAGGCTTTTGTATATACTGACTATTGGTGTGACATATACAATATTTGTTATGCAAAAGCTTGTTACTAGCTTAGTTTGTTCAGAGTTTTCTTTTAAATAAGAGGAATGAAGGAATGTTGAAATGTTGAATTTTACCTTTTTTCCTGCTTTTTTGTAGGGGTTAATTTTGACCTTCATTTTGTGGTGAGATCCATCCTAACTTGTGTGGTCCTCTATGTCCTTCCCTATGTGTTCATTCATCCAAGTATATCCCTCCATGTGCATCCTCCCATGTTCATCGTTCTGTGTGCATCCCTCTGCATGCATCTCTTCTCCTGTATGTCTGTGTGAGACATGAGCATATGCCAAATAAGAGACGATGGTAACCTCCATGCAATTTGATAAAAAATAAAGACCACTTGACATCAGCAGGGAGAGATTTCCTGTGTCACCTCCCTACTTTCAATCAGCAGGGAGAAGATCAATACATACTTCAGAGAGAAAGGGGGAATATGTTCAGGCTTTAGATTTGAAATCCAGTTTACATCCTGCATAGTGAAACCTGTTGACTCCTTCTTTAAATAATGATATTAATGAATTAGAAACCATTGAAAAGAATAGAAACTTCTGGGTCTGTGTTGGTAGAAATGAACAAACCACTGGTCAAATAAAGGTGTTCCTTTATAGAAAAACTATAAATGATGAATAGAGAATACAAAAAAAGTTGAATAAGAGGATGAGCAATGACACTGAGAGACATGTGAGAAATTTGATTAACTTTACAGAAGGATAAACTTCTCTGTCTTCATATTGTTTACACTATTTGACTAAATAGTTTCTTTATATTTAAGTTGGATCTTTGTTGTGGAATATTAGTCAGAGATGTGTTATATTTTTTTGTGCCGTGGAATATTTGTTTGATGATGCAAAGATGTGTTGCATTCTTTTATTTTGCATTTGTTTAACCCTGTAAAGCTGTGTCACTTTTCCTGTATAGAATACTTGGTTGGTCTAATGAAGAGCTAAATGGCCAATAGCTAGGCAGGAGAAGGGCAGGCAGAGAGAATAAATAGGATAAATCTGAGGAGAAAAAATTGAGGAGTGAGAGAGGAGAGGAGGAGGATGCTGCAACCCAGCCACACAGCCACACAGTCAGACAGAGTAAGAAGTAAAGAAAGATATACAGAAACAGAAAAAGCTAAAAGCCCAGAGGCAAGAGGTAGATGGGCCAATTTAAGCTAAGAAATTCTGTCTAGAAATACATCAAGCTAAGGTTGTGCATTCAAGAGAAAGAATAAGACTCTTTGTGATTATTTGGGAGCTGGATGGTGCTATAGATATTGCTCTGTATAAATAACACTCTAATTGGCCAGTAGCCAGGGAGAAAGTATAGGCAGGACAAGCAGAGAAGAGAATTCTGGGAACAGGAAGGCTGAGTCACAGGAGATGCTGCCAGTTGCCGCCATGAGTACCAACATGTAAGATACTGGTAAGCAATGAGCCATTTGTCAAGGTATACATTTATAGAAATGGGTTAATTTAATATATAAGAACTAGATAACAAGTAGTCTGTTATGGCCATACAGTTTGTAAGCAATATAAGTCTCTGTGTGTTTACTTGGTTGTGTTTAAGTGGCTGCAGGACTAGCGGGTGAGAGAGGTTTGTCCTGACTGTGGGCCAGGCAGGACTGGAGAAAACTCCAGCTACAGGATGGTGGGTCCTCCAAAGACTAAAGAGTTAGAAAGCCAAATGCAGAGCTTTACTATCAGTAGCACACAGCAAGAGGTAATAACTGTAATTCTCAGTGTCAAAGTGTCATTTAGATTATTTCATACACCAAGTAGTGCATTGTATGTAGTCTCACATTTTTACCCAATGATCTTTTATTTTCATTCTTTATAACTTATTGAATCTCCACTGGTAGCTTATGTCAAAAGTTGACTCCAGAGGCTGAGATAGTAGTTAAGGGCACTTACTTCTCTTCCAGAGGACCAGAATTCAATTCCCAACACCCTTGTCAGGCTGCTCACAATAACCTGCTTCAGAGAGTAAATGCCCTCTTCTGGTCCCCAGAGGCACTTCACACACATACACACACACACACACACACACACACACACACACACACACACACACACTTAAAATAAATCTTTACAAAAAAAAATCTGTATTCTGGGAATATGAGAGTCCATTAATTTAGATTTGGACATCTACAGATACAATAAGCTCAGATATTAAGGACAACTCTTTTTGTCTGAGTTGAGGTTTACATAATTAAATATTGAGGTGGAGAAAAGAGAGAGCAATAATTAATCAGTGTAAGGGCTAAGCATTTTATCTTTGTGGCTCTTGGTATTCCACTGTTTAATAATGTAATTTTTGGCAGGCTAAAAGTCTCATGCTTATGAACTATGTAAAAGTTACAAAGAAGTAGAAATAGTTTTGAAGTGGCAGTGAATAGCTACACTGTTTGGAGAATCATGAATGTGTGGATCAGAATAGACACTTTTGTGGTAAAATATTTAAAGTTTACATCTTTGTTTAAATTGCCAAGTTGAAATAATTCTCACTACAGTTCTGTGGAGAAACAGAAAGGTTATGAGATAATTGAAAGGTTACAACACAACCTATCTAAGACTCCAACTCAGTAGTTCTCAACTTGTGGGTTGTCAGGGAGTGAATACACCCTTTCACAGAGGTCAGATATTTGATATTCTGCATATCAAATATTTACATTGCAATTCATAACAGTAGCAAAAGTACATTTATGAAGTAGCAATGAAATACTTTTATGATTGGGGGGGGTCACTCAACATGAGGAACTATATTTAAAGGGCCACAGCATTAGGAATGTTGAGAACCACTGCTCTAGCTCTATTTGCAAAATTCTTCTTGTCTATTTTAAGACTGAAGTTCACATTTTATGAATTAATTATAAAATAGAGTCTGACTGAGGAATCTGGATGCAGACATCCATGGCTAGGCCCTGGGTGGAGCACTGGGAGTTTAATTAGTGAGAAAGAGGAGGGTTTATATGAGCGAGAATTGTTGAAACCAAGGTTGGATAAAGCACAGGGACAAATAACCAAATGAATGGAAACACATGAACTATGAACCAAAGGCTGAGGGGCCCCTGACTGGATCAGGCCCTCTGAATAGGTGAGACAGTCGTTTGGCTTGATCTGTTTGGGAGGCATCTAGGCAGTGGTACCAGGTCCTGGGCTCATTGCATGAGTTAGCTGTTTGAAACCTGGGACTTATGCAGGGATGCTTGGCTCAATCTGGGAGGAGGGGACTGGACCTGCCTTGACTGAGTCTATTAGGTCGATCCCAGTCCTCGGGGGAGACCTTGATCTGGAGGAGGTGGGAATGGGGGGTGTGCTTGGGGGAAGGGGAGGGGGGCAGGAAGGGAGAGAACAAGGGAATCTGTGGCTATTATGTAGAACTGAATAGTATTGTAAAATAAATAAAAAAAATAGAGTCTGAAAATAAGAATTTGATAAAGTACTGTGGTTACTAAAACAAACTAGTTCTTTGAAAATATTTTATAGTTTCAAAACATCTTTTCTCTGGGAAAACTACTCTTTTTCTTAGGTTATAATATATTTACATTTCTCTCTTTTCCTCCCTTCAAGCCCTCCCAAGTATCCCCTTCGTGCCTGGGCTAATCTGGATTTTCACTGTAAAACTAATTGGTGTGCTCATTCATTGGGAGCATCACCTCCCTAGTTACCAGTTTTCATTGCAAATTTCCAAAGTAATATAGCAACCAACAGTCCTAACTAGCTATGACACCTATGAATGACATCAATGACCAGCGTGGAACTATAACTCCAAGGGTGCAGAAGTGGTACACATACCATGGTGGTGACCAACAGCTCTCAAATTGGACTTAAAACTCACTTAAAAAGAAGGAAATTAAAACTGGCACAGAAACCTAGTTAGCTACTTAGGGCTAGTGAAGTCATGGTTTCTGGAGGAGAATCTACAAACTCTAATTTACTAAACTAGCATAATCTCTAAATTGTTCTTCAGGGAACATTTGGTGGCTCCAGTTTCTAATGCTCAGTATTCCTAGGGGCAATGTTCATGATTTTCTTCAATCTGTTTTTGATGGCATTTGTCATCAATTCAGCTTGCTGAGTGGCCACTACTAAAGGGAAAATCCAACTTTATTAAATTATTGGATGTGTTAAAAAATATCTCCAATCCCTTTTATGTTTAAACGTGGACCACAGTTCCACTATTTGTTTTTTTAAAATTTTTCCCTCCTGTGATTGTGAGGTGTGTGTCCAGGGGTTCATGTTCCCACAAGAACAGAGGCTAGAGGTTGATGTTCAGGGTCTTCCTCAACTGCTGTCTACCTTCTATTTTGCCACAGGCTCTCTCACCAAACCAGAAGCATAGGGTACACAGCTACTCTAGCTACCCAGCTTGCCCTAGGTATCCCTGTCTGCCTCTTCAGGGCTGGGATAACTATACAGGGTCCTTCCACACCTGACTGGCTTTTATGTGCAGTCTTTATGACCATCTTTACCTAGTCAGTATTTTGGTTGGAAGATTTCTATTTTGGAAACTCTAAAGCCTGGCCTCTGTTTATACCTTCCTCACTTTTAGCAGGATAATCTCTCACAACGATGTATCTCATGGTTTTCGTGACAGCTGCAAAAGTTTCACTGTGTTTTTGAAAAAGAATATAGTGTGATATTTCTCCTTGCTCTTTAATCATCTAGGCAAATACACCAATATAAATCCATTCACCTTAATTTTTAATTCATTGAGCCTCAGCTGAGGTAATAATAACTAGAAGCCTGTAACTAGAATGCTGTAACACTAAAATCACAGGGCATTGCTAATAGAAAAGAGTGCCTTATTTTAACTTATATTAAAGATACATGCTCACCTATTAACTTACCTCATTTAACTCATTAAACTTTAAGCATTTTTACAACCAAGAAAATCAATAATGTAATAAGGCTTAAAAATATGCCCATATAAATCTCTGAACCTTGTATTCAGAAAAGTCCACACTTCGAGAGGCAATTTATATTTTAAACATTGCAGTAGCTAAGGTTGCACTGAGGAGACTGTGTGAGATCCAGGAAACCTACTGCTCCTGACATGTCTACATCATCCAGTTGTCACCACAAGACAGTGCATCTCTGAGGTCTTGGGACTGTGTCACATCTTTAGCTGATGTTCTAGGGTAAGCTCAAACAGTCCAAATCTAATGTAAGGGGAAAAATTCATTTTTTTTTTGTTTTTCAGAGACAGGGTTTCTCTGTGTAGCTTTGGATCTTATCCTGGAACTCACTTTGTAGACCAGGCTGGCCCTGAACTCACAGAAATCCACCTGTCTCTGCCTCCTGAGTGCTGGGATTAAAGGCATGTGCCACCACTGCCCAGCTAAATTCAATTGTTTTAATTAAGATATATATATATAATCAATTTTATATATTATACATATATAAATATTTTCTATGTATCTATGTATGTATTGTATATATGTATGTATGTATCTATCTATCTAATAACAGATTATAGATATGTTCCTTGAAAGTACAGTTTTAAAATTATATATATATATATTTTTTTCTAGAATATTGTATTTTTCATTGTTAGGAACAAATGTTTTCATCAGGGGAAGGTGCTATTATTCTTTCACTATTTTTAAAGTTAATTTTCCTATGCAAAGATGAAAAATTACAATTTTATCTTCTGAACTGAAGACAGGGAGGGAAATGCTAATGAAGGAAACATATTTTATTTAAATGGATAAAATGAATTTGGTGCAAACACTAATGAAAAGACACAGGCACTGTCTAGTCATTAAGTGTTCTAAATATTCTACCACTAGCTGATTAGCCAGAGTCATATCCTAACTGGTTCAGTTGTATTTGGTCCATTGATTTATTACGTTTACATATGTCTGTGAACATGAATGCTCCTGAATACAGAACTACTTGGACAGTTTACTTCACATGGTCAGAAGCATATAGGCTCCTGGAATGTCTGCTGGGTGAGTGACACATAACTGTAATCACAGCATTCAGGGAAGGGAGGCAGGAGAATTGTAACTTCTAGCCCAGACCAAAAATGAGTTTGAACTCAGCCTAGACTATAAATAGAGAGACCTAACCTAAAAGTAAACAAACAAATAAACAAAATGAAAACAAAATATATAGAGGTAGTTTTGGTTCTTCCTATTGATATGCCTTAGCAAATCACTAGTAAACTATATCAGTTTTTTTTTTTTTTTTTTTTTGATTTTCAAGACAGGGTTTCTCCATGTAGTTTTGGTGCCTGTCCTGGATCTTGCTCTGTAGATCAGGCTGGTCTTGAACTCTGTAGATCTGCCTGGCTCTGCTTCCTGAGTGCTGGGATTAAAGGTATGTATCATCATTGCCTTGCCATATCAGTATTTTAATGAGCTGTGCTTCCTCTGTGAGGGTCCATTTCAAGAAATGCTGCTTTTATTATTTGTGATGCATACACTGCAAATGCTGGATTAACACATAACAACCAAAGCAACTCAGAAGGGATTTTTTTGAGTGGCAATTTAAACAGTCCTCTTTAAAGGTTCTTGTCAAGAATAGCTTCTAACCTTAATGAAAAACGTAGAATTATTATTAGGTTAAGATGTGGTGTTAAATCGACCATTAAATTATATACTGATTTAATAAACTTAGACCTTTTCAACTATCTTAACTAACAAGGAGACTACAGTCAATTAAAGTTGAAATGTTGAGAGAGGATCTTAAAATTGAACAGAAGGGGAAGAACAAGGAAATCTGTGGCTGTTATGTAGAACTGAATAGTATTGTAAAATAAAATAAATAAAATAAATAAAATAAAAAATATATACTAAAAAAAAAAGAAATATCAATTTAAAAAAATTGAACAGGAAAGTCTGAGGAGAACAGGCTCCCATTCCAGTATCTGCTGAGCACACAACCAATATAAAACTTCATGAAGAGTTGTCATGTCAAGTACATGTGCCACCTGAGATAAAACTCTGTGATCATACACTGTGTGCCTCACCTCACCTTGAGGATAACATTAACAAGCACAACATCAGTGGCAATTCTGAGGCGTAGATCTCACGTGTTCCCTCTTAGAAAGAGGAACCCCTACATAACCTGATATTTCTCTGAATGCCCCTCTGTAAGTTTTGTTATTTCATTCTTTTCAGAAGTTAGTCATGCTTCTAAATTTGGTAGTAAGAATTGAATTTCAGCTTAAAATCATTGGTTTGCTATTGTAAAATTCATCCCCCAATAATTTTACTAATTTTATTTGCTTCTGATCTTTATGCATATTATTTATTGTCTAGTACCCTTCAATTAAATTTTTGTTTTGCCTAGACTCATATGCCTGTAATTCAATGTCATTGTTATACATTGGCATTTTAATTGTTCTTTGTAATGTTTTCATTATATTGCTGATAAATAGATGAATTGCTTCCTACAGTTTTTTATCTTGCTTGTTATAAAGTTACATCTCAAAGTAGTTTTGTCCATGTTTTTTTTTTTTGAAATTTGATACTTCTAGATGGATTCATGTGTAAGAAAAATAATTCCAATGATTTTAATTGGTAATACCAATGCACACACACTAACACTCATTAAAGTGAAACTTTAATGGAAAATTAACCATTGGATAATTATACCATTTAAGTTAAGTTAAAAAAAAACATAACGAAGGATTTGAGAAAAGTCATTTTAGCTACTAATCATAGAAAGGTATTAGTGAGAACTTTCATGTGACCAGAACAATCTTGATGAATAACATATGTCTTTGTTAGAATATGTTGAACACACCAAAAAAAAAAAAATGACGAATGGGAGAAAATGTTTGTAGTAATAGTCATAAAAGAAAAAAATTACAAATAATGGAAAATACGTGAAAATGTGTTTGATAATTTTCAGGAATTAAAGACATGACTCCTCAGATTCAGTGACAGAACCATTCTTGATCACCGTGTGTAGAAAATAATATTTCACAAAAATTGCAATGCATTCAAAAACAGAGAAGACAAACTGTTTATTGACCCTCATCAGAAAATAAAATATTGCCTGGCATGGAGCTAAACTAGAAGTTTTTTTTAAAGCAAGACATAAAAACAGATGTTGGAGTCTGTTTGTCCAGGGACAGGGTCTGTTATACAATGAGTAAAGCATTTCGACAAAGAAAATGGCAGAGCGCCTGTGCTGCTACCTATATTTTGTGAAATGAATGACTATAGAGTCTCTCCATTAGGGAACAAGTGAAAAGTGATGAAATGAAACACGGTCTATTTGTTGAAATCAAAGTACAAATGTGAGTTATTTAATTTAGGTGTTTGGCAGAACAAAATGGACACATCAAAAACACAATAGTGGAATGAAAAGTAAGGCTGGTTTTCAGTAGAATTAAAGGAAAAACAAACAGATAAAACTTCTAAGTGCTGGATGATGCAGCGAATAGGGATGCGAGAGTTCTTGGTTCCTTGGAGGAGTCTTTTACTTTGGATTGATGATATTTGATTTACCTGTTTGCAATGAGGTTATGTCTGTGTGATTTGAATTATGATACTAAAACGATAGAGAATTGACTTTTACTAACTCTGTAATATACATCATTCATCTTACAGTCGCAAAGGAAAAAGTTGCCAGCGTCGCTGGAGGAGGAGTAGTTGAAAACACATCTATCAGCATTTTTTAACCTTCCCAGGATCACACTGAACTTTGTGCAGCAGTAGGAGCTCAATGTTCCCATGAAAACTGAGTGGAAAGTTGTGATTGTGTCACAAATTCAATGAGAGGCCAAGTCTGCATTTTACTGGCAAAAAATAAATATGAGAGAACAGGTAATAATAACTAGGCCTAGAAGAGATTGTTACAATGTACTGGTGAATAGCATAAAAAATATTGATGTCACTTTTTGTTGTTTAAGAATTTTATACATGTAATGGTTTTGCTCAGAACCACTTGTTTGCTCCCCTCGAATTCCTTCTCTCTCTACCTCTCCCACTTTTTCCTCCCAACAAGATTTTTTTTTCAACTACTGAGTCTACTTGTTGCTTCATGTGTATGAATATGTTTAGGGCCATCTACTGGAGGATGGATAAGTACATGCTCAGTAGAAAACTAACTCTTACTTCCCCAGCAGCCATCAATTATGCAAGAACTACACAAGGAGAAACCACTGGAATCTCAGCATGTGAGATGGAGGGCCTTATGAGGCTTGATACCTAAATAATTTAAAATATAACACTTGCATGGAACAATGACCAAAATTTGTGAATCTATATAAATGGGGGAATGAACACATGTATGTGTACATGAAGATTTATTTAATTGTTTGTTTATTTATACAAGTTACCTCTATGTAGCCCTAGTTGGCTTAATCTCACTGTGTAGACTAGACTGGCTTCAAACTTACTGAAAATTTTCTGTCTGTCCTCAGTGCACGGATTGCAGATGTGTGCCAACACATCTGACTTGAACATGTATCTACTTAAAATATTATTGTTATGTGAGCATGCAAAACATATCTCAAGACATTAAGTAATACGTTTAAATACTATTTAATTGCAGATGAGAACTTGGGAGAGTGAGGCAGAAAAGTACCCTACACAAATGAAACATGGTGTACAATAGGTTAATATGAATCCATTTAAATGACAATTATCAAGAAGAAAAGAAGCACATGATTACTTAAGCTAGACATTAATATGCCTAACTAAATTCTTCTATTCACACCTAGTGAATTTTTTTTATCTAAATCTAAAGCTTGCCTTGTACATTAAAAAGACACACCAAAAATAAGGTTCATTGTGGGTGTTGTTATACATGAAGGATCAATAATGGAATAACATAAATAGAAATTTCAAAGGCACAGAGCAATGGGTATAGATGACAAATCTATATAGTAAAAATATGTCATATAAAACTCACTACCTTAACTTAGAGTATATTCTAAACTTTTGTCACCTCAAGGTATTTATGGTACAGAAATTGATTAGATGGAAAGAGATGATGTCTTATTTTTGCAACTCACATAGAAATTTCTTAAATCATTACAATGGTGTGCTCATATATAACCTTTGTAAATTTCTGAAAGAAAATCTTGTATTTTGAAAAGAAAAAATGTAGCTTTAACTATATGGACTGGCAAGTTAATAAGAGGAAGCTGAATGTGACTTGATTCTTCTATGAGGCTCAATTAAGCTTTTGCATTTTGAGTAGAAAAAATTGATCTACAGATAAATATATTATTCCACTGTTGAAAACAGAACATGAAGTCAGGTTAAAACATAAATGAGTAATACCTTCATGAGCAGTGGTCTTTGTGAATGACATGATGTTCTTAGGCAGGCTTGCATCCAAGTTAACTTGAACTCACATTTTATTGCAATCCGTTTTCATCAGAGTGCTTCTTTTTTTCTACAATATGCTGCATAGGGCCGCCTTATTAATTTTCTTTTGTACTTTTCTAATTTTGGAATTCTTTCTATGTTTGGCCCCCAAATGGTCATCAGCTACAGAGACCCAGCTTAAGTATCAATTCCACTCTTACTCTGTGATGATCTGAGACTCCCCAATCAACCCCTCTTTTGAAAACTCACACCCCCTGTCTTCTATTACAGAAAAGTATGCATATTTCAGTCTCTACTGCTAGACTGTCTTTCAGGGCAGAGGTTACATCTTAACTCCTTTAAATCACTATAGAAAAAAATCTTTTGCATGAGGGTGCCCTGCGTATAACTCCGTGTTCTCATTTCACTCTGTTCTGCAGCACAGATTTCAAAAAGATGGTGGTGACAAGAAGTGGATTTGTGAAATTTCTTAATGCCACATTGTCAGAGATAAAATGAGAGCTGTGATCATTTCTTATTCTGTAGCTGTAGAGGCAAACTAAAATCATCTTTCCATGCCCGATCGCCAATGAAATGTCAAGAGTGATTAATTAAGAACATATCTGTAAAAGTACTGAGGTAACATCATGACCTTAACTGATTTGTAAACTGACTACTCTTTTTTGCTCCATTTACTTTTTACATAGTTCTTATTTTCTCATATTTATGGTACAAACTTACTATCAAGTTTATAAAGCTTTATAGTATTTAAGTTGTGTGCTGAAATTCCGACATATGCAGAGACTGGTGTTCCTCAACTGCTGGAAAAAATTCCTGTTAAGAGTGAGGATTGATTTTCTTTCTGGGATAGGGAGAGAAGCACAGAAAAGAGATGTCTAGAGAATATGTGCATATTTTGGAGATAACAGCAAATGTAGCATGATCTTATGAACGAATGAGCATGGAGACCGTAGGATCCAATTAGCTGCAATAGCAATACCTGGGTCCTGGAGTGCCCTTTAGAGCATAGGGTGTCCTGATAATTGGAGCTGACACCGATTCTTCAGAGACAGAAACAGGTGGTAAAAATATAATTGATTCAAAGTTATAATCCTTATTGAAAAACGTTGACAGTGTTTCTGGTGCAAGCTTAGGTTGACTCTGCCTTTCCTGTTTGGTTCAAATGAAGGCTGTGATTTTTATGGAACTGTCCCCTTTTAAAATTGTTTACATGACATCAAGCATCAGACAATCCACCCAGTTTGTCCTCTATAAAAGAAAGTCAATCAGTAACAAAGGGCTCACAGGTTTGATTTAAGGACATGAATTAATGAGTTATGTTTTCAAATGGTTGGGATATGGGAATGTTGAATGCCGGTACAGAAGGATGTAGTCAAGGAATTAGATAGTTATTAATTTTCAGTTTAATGGTTAAAAGTAAACAAAAATGGAATATGGAATATGGAAGTATATGACTGTTACCCCCCAGGACTTGGGAGGTGGAGTCAGCAGATGAGAAGTTCCCTGTGCTTGCTTAGGCAGCACACATACTAAACCTGGAATGATAGAAATGATTAGATGATTAGCATGACAGGAAAAAAAAACAGAAGTGCCCAGCCATCCTGTGCTACATAGCAAGTTTAAGGCCGGGTTGGACTACACCAAACTCCCTCCGAATAAAAATAAACCAGTTGCATGAAGATACATGGCAGATGGGTTAACAGAGGAATTTAAGGTGACAGCGTATGTAGTTTCTCCCTAAAATTGTAAACACAAGAGGGAAAGACAAAGCATCTTTGTATTGGTCAAACCTAAACTTGTTCATGGTCTGAAGGGAAAAGGATCACCATTTATATGGTTTTGTTTTCATAGCTGATGAAGCTTTTATCACACATGAAGAATAGCTTTGTCCTAAGTGTAACATCTGTATAAGAACTTCATGTGAGGAAAATTAGGTGCTACATCTGCCATCTACCTGCATGAGATGCTGGAGAGTAGTCCAGAGCAGATGCAGAGCAACATTTAGTATATCCATGGATTACTTTCCATCGCTGTTCTTCTTTATGACGCATACCTTGGAGCCATGAAACTGCTAACAAACTGTCCCTTTGCAGTGGAAATGCCCATTTCCTTGTAGAGGAAGTGGCTTCAAATTTGAATGCATGCCAATTAAAATATCCACTAAAACCAGTGATAGAATTCTATGTTAAAACAGGAATATTTTGATGTGCAGTTTTCTTTGTGAATCTGAACACAGACAGGAAGATTCTTCCAGCTAAATGCTGTTTTCCATGATAAGAGTATGCAGCAAAACTGACAATATGTTAATACTTTTGTCTTTGATTAGTTGTTTATTACAGAGATAACTTAATTTACAGGAGTTTTCCCTAGGGGGGAACATGAGCATGAAAGTTATTCATCTATAAAAAAGAATATAATTAGATGAATTATCAGAGAAGGTAAGATTAGAGATCATCCTGCTAAATAATAAAAGCCAGACTCAGCAACACCAATACTGAATGTTTTCTTTCATCTGTGATCCTAAATTTTATATAGATACATAAACGTGTGTGTGTGTGTGTGTGTGTGTGTGTGTGTGTGTGTGTGTGTGTGTGTGTTCATTTATACTTAGATACACATGTGAAAGCAGAAGGGATTATTGGGAAGCAGTGAGAATAACCAGGGTGGGAAGGGCTATCAGGGATAAATATGGTTACAGTACATGACATAATGTTTAAAATTGACTTTATGAAAGCCAACACTACATACACTGAGTATATTCCAATAGAAAGCAATTAAAAAATAAAGCTCAAGCTATATAATGCAAAGTTGTGTGCTCTATTAGAACTGCAGTTCAATATGATCCCTTTTACATTTCTTCTAGAATATGTACAAAATTGGGAAAGCTCCTCTGAGTATACATTTAAGATGAGGTAGAACCAGACCGAAGAACTCTATAAAACACAGGGACTTATTACCATATGTTTTATGTCAGGGTAGCTGAAGCCAGGATATGAATACATTTTTTAAGAGTTATTTATTTTTATTTTATGTTTGTGGATGTTTTGCTTGCATGTAGGTCTATGCACCATGTGCCTGCAGTGCCCACAGATGCCAAAACAGGACATTGGATACACTGGAACCAGAATTGCCCATGGTTATGAAGCCACTGTGTAGGTGCTGGGAACTGAACCTGGGTGCTCTGCAATAACAACTATGCTTGACCCCTGAACCAAATCTCCAATCCCCAGAAATATCATTTTATTAGATATATTTTATTTTAAGCTTGTAAGTAGACCTTTGTTGTCATAAAATTCCTCTAAATACATTAATGGTTATTCTCTTCTTCCTTAGTGAAATATGACAAGTGTAGTACAGTAGAGAACATAACATATTTTCATTTCATGAAATGACTCAGTGGTTAAGAGCCTTTGCTGCTCTTCAAAGAGTACTTAAGTTCAGTTCTCAGCACCCAACATTGGGCAGCTCACTGCCTAGCAGTTCTGCTCCAGGAGATCCAATGCTATCTTCTGGCCTTGTGGACAACTGCATACACTTACACACACACACACACACACACACACACACACACACACACAGAGAGAGAGAGAGAGAGAGAGAGAGAGAGAGAGCGGGGGGGGGATAGACTGAGTTTTCCTGTCCCTCCTGCCACTTTCCAATTATCCACTCAGGCTAAATATTACTTATTGATGCTCGACCAATAGCTCAGGCTTATTACTAGCTAACTCTTACACTTAAATTAACCTATGTTTATATCTATGCTTTGCCACATGGCTCATAGCTTATTATTTCATTTTCTATATGTGTATCCTGCTTCCTCAGGTGGCTGGCTGGCATCCTCTCTCACTCTGCCTTCTTCTTCCCAGAGTCCTCTGTTTCTGACTATCCCACTTATACTTCCTGCCTGGCTATCAGCCTGTCAGCCTTTTATTAACCAATGAGAGTAATACATATTCATATTATTATTGTATAGAAGGATTATTCTACAGCGTTTCTCCATTTTTGTCTAATTAAAAAGGTTTTAACTTTAACATAGTAAAATTAAATACAACAATAACAGTTATCAAGTAAGAATTACAGTTACAATATCCAATCTATTGGTATTTGGCAAAATTAGAGGAAATATTCTATAGATAAGAATATTATCTTGGTGAGTCTAGAAGTTTTATACCTAATTTCCTTTCTATCATAATTGAGGAAAACTATAAGTTTAACTATTTAGTCTTTTACCACATCAAAGATCCCATGAAGGGATCCAACTCTGGCCTATAGTCCTAGCATAACTGACAGACTTTCTTGTGAAGCAGACAGCTTTGAAGGACTGTCCTACCTTGTCTTGGCAAAGTTTGGCAGTCATTGTTTTTGCATCCTGTTGGTCCAGTTTGGACAGTAAGTAACTCTCAGCAAATCAGGCTAAGGCAGTTTCTTTGCTGACATGATTAGCTTTTGCCATAAAGAAAACAAACTCCATATGGAGTTTCTTTGATGCCCATAATCCTCTTTGAAATAGACTGGTGCTGCCAGCAGCAAATGTATCTCACTGTCATGAAAAACCTTAGATTATTAAACATATTAAATGCCATATTCTGTAGATCTCTAAAGTGTTTGAAGGCCATCTAACTATCTAAATACATCTGTGTATGTCCTTGAAAACATACCTAATGTGACTATAAGTTTGATATTATAGATGACTATTAATCTATATTTCTTAATCATATATCACATTTTTAAATAAGCTGCATAAACATGAGTTTATGTTTTTATATACACACTATAACAAAATTAACTTTAAATTTGTATGAATAAACTAAAATCAAAACCAATGAAAAATATTCAAGATTAATGGTTGTTTTTTTGGATTAAAGTAGATTCAATAATACACCTCTTTATCCTATCATTTCTGTATCCCTTTTTCTCTTCAGAAAGAGATCCTTGAATATGATCTCCTTTGTTTAGCTTTTTTCCTGATCATTACCAATAACAACTTGTAACCACCTCCCCTTAAATGATAATAAATATCTATAATGCATTTTTGGGGAGGGAATGTGGGTGTAGTTTTCTAGACTACTTCCTTTTGATTGGGGATGCTGGTAATCTTTAGGGGACCCTGAGAAAATTTAGGATCATGGCTAAGTCTTGGCTGGAGTAGTTTGAGAGGTTGGACCATCTCTGCCAGAAGCCTTGAAGCTGTTCTGGATGAAGAACTCCTCTGACTCTGGGGACTCCTCTGACTCTGTCCTTCTTCTTTCCATCATTCTCAGTTTGGCTTTCCTATCTAACTTCCTGACTGGCTACTGTACTGGCCTGTCAGGCTTCATTAACCAATGCGAGTAATACATATTGACAGTGTACAGAATAAAGGCTCATGAAAAACAAACTTGACTTCATTGGAAACTTGACCACTGTGTCAGATTTCCCCTCCTTCAACATTATTTGCTAGAAGAATACACATTTCTGAACAAAGGGCAGGATTCTTAGTATGGCACATCCAGGGCTAAACCTGTCCCACATGCTGTGACTATTGGCAATTATATTCCACATATAATAAGCACTGTCTAAACATTATTCCACTATCAGGAATCCAAGTATTGCTAGAATTTTCTATGTTATAGATTACTTGTCGTGTCTTTATCGGTATGCACAATTTTATAATCTAAGTATTGTCAAACGATTATAGATACAACACATGCACATTTACCACACACAAAACTAAATGGAAATATCTATCTAATTCTCTTGGCAATTGCTACCAGAATTTTAACTGATAAGTCATCATAAATACATCCAGAGCTATTGATACGTGACCAATATTTTATTAATTCTCATTCTTTTTTTTTTTTTTTGGTTTTTCGAGACAGGGTTTCTCTGTGTAGCTTTGCGCCTTTCCTGGAGCTCACTTGGTAGCCCAGGCTGGCCTCGAACTCACAGAGATCCGCCTGGCTCTGCCTCCCGAGTGCTGGGATTAAAGGCGTGCGCCACCAACGCCCGGCTTAATTCTCATTCTTAATAGCTTGTTTTTCCTGACTAATAGTCAATAAATTTGCAAAGAAAACAGTTATGTTTTTGAGAAGTTGAATATTAATTGGACCTTAATTTACAGTATCTTCCCCATGACTCATAGGGAAGCTGAGAGGCATGCATGGTATAAATGAAGGCAAAGTGTTGTTTATCATGAGGTGAACACTAAAGGAGAGACAGCATGTCTCTGAGCCATGTATTGACTAACCACCATGGCCAGCATTTTAGCATACATAGGGGATAGTAGGGTGTCAGTACAGTGTGCTTTTCTGAAAAGAAGTAACATTTTAATTGGGCATTCAAATTTCAAGTTTGGGGCACTCTATATCCATTGAGCTGCTTTAGTTAGGAGTAAGAATTAAAAATAATATTGAATAGTTATATGAAATGTATATGTGCATGTGTTTTCGGGGGACTGTGTTCTTTTCCATGTGCAAGATAAGCATCCACATACACATCTCAGGAATATATATTTCTCTCTAGATACACGACACCATGTTCAGTCATAAATTTTTATAAATATATCTGAAGTAACATGCTGGAAATCTCTGTTCCATCCCCACTCCCCCTATTCCAGACCCCACCCCTCAGAATGCCCACCAAGGGTTCTCTCCTCCTGGGGAGCTGCTCAAAGACCATGCCTACAGGGTATTTAAGGCCCCCTACTTGGGAGCAGCCTTGTAGTTTCCTCTCTCTTCTGAGACCACCCAAGGATGCTTTGCTCATTAAATTTGGACAATTAATTTGGTTTGATTTGGCTTATTGCATCAGCGGAGTTACCCACTACTAGAGATTTTCATAATACTTAACAAAATAGTTGTGTTAACCATTTAAAAACATTGCATATCAATTGGACAATTTTAAAAAGACAGGCAATCTTATCTTTCATACATGCTGTCGATGTTGATTGATGATTCAGTTCTCACACAAGAGGCAATCGGTTGACAATGACAGAAGGGGGAGGGATTTAGAAATTTACCTTTTCTATTTAGGCCTAAGATTAAGATATTTCCTGTGAGTCCAGTAGTAAAAATTTATTCCTCCCAATGTAGTGCTTAGCTGTTCCAGCTTTGACCTGGAAGTACTACCCCCAGTGAGGCCTCCAATAACTGTCACACCTACCTATAACTGGCCCCTGAGGTGGAGCTGAGACAGGAAGGAGCCCTTAAGACCTGAAATCCAGATGTGCTGCCTCTCTTGGTTCCTGGTAATCCTGGATGCTGGATGAGAGACCGAGCTGAGTTCTCCAGAGAACCCAGCTGGACTGCACCTCACCTCTCCCAGATCCTATAACCAACCCCTTTACTATCTGTAAGTTACCTCCCCCCCCCCAAATAAACCTCCCTTTTAACTGCATAGAGTTGCCTTAATAAATCCTCCAATATCCCAGTATTCACCAACTTTTTCCTTAGCACATGTTTTTGTGGCTTTTCCTGGGCTAGGCAGATCTCTAACTGTACAACAGCCTAAGGAAGTTAGATAACCTTTTGCTTTTATTCAAGAAAAGAAGGAAAAAATGAAACTGGATTTGATACTCCCCAGTGACATTTCCATTCATAGCATAGACCCAATTTTTGACAAGCTTATATCTGAGTTTTGCTCTTCTCTTGTCCTGGGGTGACCCAGTTCAGTCCCACTGAAGTCCCAATGCTCCACAAATAGGTTTATCTTGAGCATTGACCTCTTTTCTGAACCAGAGATTTAGAGAACATTCAATGGCTTGACATCTAACTTAATGTTTCTTAGACGGTTTACACTTAGCTTAATGTCAGGATGAAACATCATTCAACCCATCTCCCACCTCCTCCCTACCAACAGATGAATTCGTTTCCAACTGTATCTCACATCCATCCATTTCCCTGAAGCCTCTTGATACCTATCTTGGTCCAGACCATGACAGTTTCTTACTTGAAGTATTTATCTCCAGTGGTGCCTGTGCTCGACCCCATTTCATACCCACAAGGGACAGCACGAGCCTCCTATCTTCTCTTGGCTTAGGTTCTTATTTCCACATGTTCTATTTTATTCAATAGCCTGTCATTCCAAGTCCTTTGTCCCTCCACCCCCATCTCATGCACTTATTCTCCTGTTTCCATCAGTTTCTAGAGTAAGGCTTAGTAGAAACAAGCACCAAATAAGTATTTTGAGTAAATGATTGTATAATTGACATTAGATAGAATAATTAGTATATCAACATGCCAAGAGTCTAAGTGGAAAAATTGAGGTTAATCCTAAAGCCAATATTATACCTAATACACTTGTATCTTTTCCATCATTTTAGTTTTATATAATAATCCAGCTATTTAAGACTTCTAAATGCATGTACTGGGGATAAACTGATAAGTATAGAGAAACAAATGTAAATTATATGCTTGTACTTTACTTTGTATATACATGCATTTAATCCTGTGTGATTGCTAGTCATATCATCTATTTGTGTTACTTTAAATGAGGTAGTCATTTAGCATCTAATCACTAACTCATGTAACTGGCCAGGCTGCCTCTAGCACAGCAATCAGACTGTGCTCACATACAGAACTTTGACACGCTACAGCTAAGAGTTTCTGCAAACGGCAGAGAAGTGACTAAAAATTGGGTTAGTGAGTGTACTGAATCTTATTATTTTTAAATCGTGTGTGTGTGTGTGTGTGTGTGTGTGTGTGTGTGATCAGAACAAACATTTTTCTGACAAGTGCTGTATTTCCAGTATTCTGACTGACACAGTGCAGGAATCTCTAGGGAGGTCTAAACTTTTGGTCAAAAGAAATGCTTTGGTTCCATTGGCTGCTGAGCCCCAGAATGGAGAGTGGCTAACACAGGAGACTGCCACAGTATCAGGGATTTTTTCTAGCAAGTGTGCTGGAGACTGAAGTACAGATTCTTGGAATGACACTGCTAGAGATGGTTCCATGTTGATGATCTTTGTGAACAAAGTTATACTCAATGAGAAGAAAAATATTAACACACCCCCAATCTTACAAAATCTATCCATTGTGTCATTTAGCTTAGTAATATCATCATTATTTAATTTCATTTAAAGATGATAATGAGTCTTACTCTTCTAAGAATTGGAAGCCTTTGCATAGTTACCGAATGAAAGACCCACTATGATAGTCTCACTATTTTCTTAAGAAAACTGCACTATGAAATAACAAACATGATGTGAACTTAGCATGAAGTAACTTACTCATTTATATATGCAAATAGATGAAAATGGTGAAGCAATACTTATTTTCAAGATAAATAAGATTATAGATAGTTTAAATGTTTATTGTTTTGCTCAGTTATAATGTCTAATTTTAAATCATAATTTCATTTATTAATTTATAATGTTTAATCAGTGGAGGATTCAGCCTAATTTGAAATTTATTCTTAATTCATAAGCAATAGATGTATAATTCCTTTTCCCTATCCTCTTTCAGAGAATACTGGATATAAAACATAGCTTAGCTCCTTCAAAGTAGCAAGTACATATTTTAATATTCTACAAATAATCCAAGTGGAAAGCTATGAATCGTATAGTACAGTAGCATTTTTTTCTCATAAAATGATCTAACATACTTCATAGCTATGGAAAGACTGAAAATTCAATTCAGTTTAGCCTAAAGTTATTTTCTTCTATTCAGCAATGGGCACGTGGTATTTCTAAGCTTAAAATTAAATTACATTTTTTTCTTCCCCTAGCTTCTCACTAATGTGTCTGAACTGAAATAATTATGTTAAAAACACGAATTTCCTTTTGTTCAGAAACTCATGTGACTTCTAATAGCATTAACTACACATTAACGCTGGTGATCTCAGGCTCTGCAGAGCAGGAAGGTGTCGGATCTGGTTCTGAAGTGTCTACCAATGGCTGAGGTATTACAACCCAAGTGTGAATAGGCTTTTGGGAAATGGTGGGCTCTCTAATGTGGCCTAGTGTAAGGAAGAGGATCGTAGGAGCAAAGTCAGCAAAGGAATTTGGATACTGCCCCTCTTCTTTTTCAGCTGCTACCACAAGCTCTCCCACACGCTCCCGTCAATGACTGACAAGAGGTGGGAGTCCAGACATTATAGTAAGTCTGAATGATAATGTTTTCTGTGGCTAGGGAACAGATATGCAAGTATTTACCCCAAAGCTTGTTAGGAGGGAATTGGGATGAGTATATATGCAGCTAAGAATGTAAAATTAAATGTAGCAAATATTGAAGATGGAGATGAGTTGAAGAGAGTTAAAAGCTGTTCTCTAACTCAGGGGTAGCAGATTTGTTACTGCAGATCACCGAAATTGGGGCTGAAGTGATGGCTCACTGTTCAGAGAACTAACTGCTCTTCCAGAGGACCTGGGTTCAATTCACAGTATGTACCTAGTAGCTCACAACTGTCTGTAATTCCAGTTCCAGGGTACGTGATACCCATGTCAAAAACGCCAATTCACATAAAATAAATAATTTAGAGAAGATCACCCAAATTGTAGAAGAGAGAGAAGATATCAGGCATAGGAATAACAGCTGTAGCAGGATGTCAAGAGTCTTTAGAGAAGGACAATATTGAGGGTAAGTTTATGAAAGTGTTCAACATGATGCAGGTGATAAAGTCATGGTCAAGGATCGTGAGGAGGAGGGAAGGAAAGAGAAAAGAGTAGAGGAGAACAGAATAGAAACATTCAGTAGGCAAAGTGGGAAAGTCTCACAAAGAGGTGCTTATGAGATGTCCTTAGGAAGGTGGACCCTGATGCAGGACAGGATACAATGACAGTGCCCAGGATGAAAAAGTGCACAAATGGAAGAAGTTACTGAGTCCATAATAATGTAGAGATTTAAAAGATCATGTTAGTCACAGCAAAGTGAAATGAACTTGTTTGGCATGTCAACTTCTAGTAGTTTTGTGTTGTTTTTTATTAAGAGGCTCTAAGTAGTGGGGAGGCAACAGCCTGTATGGCAGAAGTATAGGAGAAAGTTTAATGTGTAGTTGGGGAGGGAAAGACTATAGATGTCAGTTTAAAGAAGATTAACAAAAATGCCAAAAAAAAGTATTAAAAGGAAATAGTCAAGAAAATACATGTGAGGATAACGGTTCATTTTTCTTTTAAAATCAATTTGAAATGTCCTCAATGGAAAGAACAAGATTGAGAAAAGCAAAGATATGTTGTTGATGGACAAGGACACTAAGGAGGAATGTGACGCTGGTTACCTTTGCACAATGCAAAAGATTAAAATTAAATCAATTCAGGAAAAAATGAGAAGAAAGCAAAAAAATTGAAAAACAACTTGGATAAATATTTACTGTTTTAAATATGGGACAAAACAAATAATGTGATTTTAGAGAATAGTAATGAGCCAGCTTTCATCTAAGTGGACCTCTCTTCAAGGAATGTAATGGAACTGTTGTACCAGGCCTTTTCTTTTCGGCTACCGACCAGCTCCCAAATCATGACATGGAGACTTATTATTAGTTTTTAATGCTCAGCCCAGCTTAGGCTCATTTCTGGCTAGCTCTTTTAACTTAAATTAATCTGTTTCTTTTTAGTTACCTTTTGCTTGGGGCATTTTACTTTTCTTCCTTTCTTTCTGTATAAATTAATTTCATTGCTTCTTGAGTCTGGCTGGCTGGAGGCTGCCTGGCTTCTCACCCAGGGCATCTCCCTCTTTCTCTCTTCTGTTGGGGAATAGTAATTTAAGGTGTGTTACTTTTGTTTCTGTTGCATTTGTTTAACTCTGTGAAGCTGTGTTACTGTGCCTGTCTAAAACACCTGATGGTCTAATAAAAAGCTGAACAGCCAATAGCAAGACAAGAGAAAGAATAGGCATGGTTAGCAGGCAAAGAGAATATATAGAAGGAGAAATCTGGGAGAAGAAGAAGAAAGAAGTAGCTGGAAAAGGAGGAGGAGGACTACAGGGGCCAGCCATCCAGCTACACAGCAAGCCATGGTGCAAGAAACAAAGAAAGGATACAGGGATATGTAGCTGGAGGTTTTTCTCTCCGGGTCCCACCAAGCTCCAGCAGTCTGACAGCCCACTTATAAAATAAACACACAGATGCTTATATCATTTAAACTGTTTGGCCTAATGGCTCAGGCTTCTATCTATCTAGTTCTTACATTTTAAATTAACCATTTCTATAAATTGATACCTTGCCACGTGGCTCGTAGCTTACCAGCATCTTCACATGTTGTTTGTCATGGCGGCAGCTGGCAGTGTCCCTCTCCACCTTCCTGTTCTCTCAATTCTCCTCTCTGTTAGTCCCACCTATACTTCCTGCCCGGTCACTGGCCAATCAGTGTTTTATTTATTGACCAATCAAAGCAACACATTTGACATACAGACCATCCCACAGCAGGGATAGAAAAGATAAAATCCCAGAAGCAAAAGGCAATTGGGTCAATTTAAGTTAAGGAAAGCTAGAAACAAGCCAAGCTACAGCTAGGCATTTATAATTAAGTATAAGTCTCCATGTGTGATTTATTTGGAAGCTAGGTGGCAGGTCCCTTAAAAGAGTAAAAACACTCAACAACACTTTTCTCTAATTCCTCTCATTCTTTCTAAGCCTAGATTTCTCCTCCCATTTATTCTCTCTGTCTGCCAGCCCTGCCTATTCTTTCTCTGCCCAGCTATTGGCTGTTCAGCTAATTTTTAGACCAAACAGGTGCCTTAGGCAGGTAAAACAAGTGCAACACATTATCTTTACATAATTAAACAAATGCAGCATAAACAAATGTAACACATCTTTACAATAGCTAAAATAATATTACACAGCAACTGTATCTACAAAGAAGACATAAAATAAGGATGGAATTAGTTACCAGTTTCATTGTGGGATGACATTTAATTCAGCCCATACATAAAAGAACAACCATAATAATTTAGGGTTCAAGATGTAGCTTGCTAAATGGCTGCTATCATGAACCATCTGGTAGTTTCTCATACCTCTAGTTTCCCAGCTTCTCCTCCCTCATAGCTCACATGTACAGAGTAAATATCCCATTATATCTGGCTAATGCATTTTAATCAAGCATACACACCAGGCTGGATTTCACCAGTGTAAGGATTTGTACTCAGCAGGAACCAAAAAGATTTACACATCAGTTGATGGAATCAAGGTCCACAGAATAAAGTCTGAATGTTGAAATAAACTGAAGTCCAGCCAATTGCTATGATTGGAGACCACATGGAAGTGAAGGTGGATGTGGATGTGGAGGTATTTCAGATGTGGAAAGACTCAACCCTGTTAATTAAAGTCTTTTACTTAGTGTGTGTATCTGTGCATGAATGCCTGCCCCTGAGCAGGGTTTCCCAGGATGAGACAGACACCCTGAGCAGCAATGTCAGAATGCAATGTGATTAGGAGCCTAGAGACATAAGGAGGCATTGCATATAGGCAGAGGCAGGGAGAAAAGTGGAAGAAGACAAATTGATCAAGAATGTGCATAGGGAATTAGTTTTAATACAAGTATTCCCAAAGTTGAATTAACACCATAATTTTAAATATTAATCTAACTTTCTGAACTGTTGAACTTAGAGGCAACAGGAAATGTCACACATGAAAGTTTTGTTTAAGGAGGGTTTTGATGTTGGCTTGACCTGGTCTCTATAGTGAAATTTTATTTTGAGTGATTCCCTGAAAGAAACCCTTCTCTCTGTGTATCTCTTTGTCTCTCTGTCTCTGTGTCTGTCTCTCTCTCTCTCTCACACACACACACAAACACACACACACACACACACACACACACACACACACACCGAGACACTGTATAGCTTTGGTGATTATACAGTCATAATTCTTTTGAATATGTAATAATGATGGATAATATATTTATACATAAGTACAAATGGACATATAAATATGTAGAGGTATATAATCTATATAGATAGTGAGAGAAGTTCACAGTTCCAGCTTAACTGCCTCTGTGTATATGTACAAAAGTCTATCACAAAATTTTTTAAGAATAGTCATTACATATGACAATTATGTACATGTTTTTGAGACAGAATCTCATGGGATATCCAAGACTGTCCTCAAGTTCATGGTGATCTTCCTTGGCAATCTCAGAGGTATGAGCCAACATGCCAGGCACATGTATTTTTAAAAGCAAATAAAGGTTACAATTGTGTGGGTGGAATTTTCAAAGATCTTAAAATTCCAAAGAAATGTCATGCTTGTTTTGCTGTTGGACTCTGGTACATTCCTTAGGCCTCCATTAGCACTTTTTTTGAAGAATTCCTTAACCATCTTGTTTTACTCACCTTGTTTTCAAATATTTTACCAATGGAAAAGCAGCATAACTTGTGCTATGCAGGCTTGTGTTCTTGAGAGTGAGTTGACGACATTGTGAGGATCCATGTCATCAATAATTGACTAAAGTGGCTTGTCTCCTCACCCAAGTGCTCAGTGATATGTGGCACTTGACAATGTATTATTAAAGTCCCATTATACCTTTGATGCACTGGGACAGAGTGTCACTGGAGTTCTTCCATGAGTGACATATTTCTCCTTTGTAGCTTTGCAAAAGTCAAAGCATGCCATTGAAAACCAGTCTGTGTGCCTTTTTAAGAGAATGACACCAAATTTTGAAAGTTAATATTTTTAATATTGCATTGTATATTTTACTTCTAAAAGTCCATGTGTTTCAAGCTAAAACAGAATGCATACTTGGGAAAACTATCCACTTGAGTAAAACATCCTTTTATATAATTGTCAATGTTTGTTTTGTTTAGTACATTATTAACTTAGGTAGTTCTATTATGTAACTTTTTAAAAATATAATTACATCTTACTTCCCTGTCCCTTTCTCATGTACCCCTCTTGCTTTCTCTCTCAAATTCATGGCATATATATATATATATATATATATATATATATATATATATTCCTAAACAATAAATGGAACCTGCTCTGTTTAGTGTTACTTTTTCAGCAGATCTCTGGAAAACATATAACTGTTTGGAGGGGCTGATCCCTGGGGTAAGACTCTTTATCACACTCTCAGCACCTCTTTGTTGGCTGTAGTTCTTGTTTAGGGTTGGAGTCCTATGAGAGTCATCCTTTCCATTTTATTATAGGTGTGTTTCTTGAACATGTCTTGTTTAGATAGCCATGTTGTTGAAACTTCACGCTTCACTTCTCTGAAATTTCTAGAAGACACACTCTCAAGAGTGTGTCTCTGTTGCTCTGGCTCTTAGAATCTTTTTGCCACATCTTCTGAAATGTTCGCTGAGCTTTAGGTGCAAAAGTTGTGTTGTAGCCATATCAGTTGGGATTGGGCAGCACTGAATATGTATCACATGCTCTCTGCATTTTGATCAGGTGTAGTTTTTTTGTAATGGTCTCTGGCCATTGCAAAGAGGCATCTCTTTAATGATAGAAGAGAGCTACAGTTACCCAAGGGTATATAGATAAGTATGTAGAATGCAGTTCATAATTATACTGGTTTGATAAAGTGGCGATTATAGATTCTCCAAGAATCATGACTAGCCCCAGAGAGTTGTCTAGGTTTCCCATACCAGGCACGATTTCCCTTTTGTTGAGTGAGCCTTGTATGTAATTAGAGAGTTGTTGGTTACCACCAGGATATGTGTGCCACTCTTGCACTCTTAGGTTTATCAGGCTATGCTTGCCCTTGTAATTCATGTAGATGGCTGAGTAGATCTATGGGTGCTCCCCACTCCTGGAAGTTGGCATGACACTGTCTGGTTTCATGAAAGCTGGTCTTCAAGGAGGAGGCATTCAAGTTAGATCCATCTATATTTTCTCAGTCCCAGATCTGAAGATCCTGGTATCTTCAGCAAAAGCCAAATATGAGAAACTCACAGCTCACATAACTCTTAATAGAAAAAAACTTGAAGCAATCTCATGGAAATGAGGAGTGAGACAAGATTATCCACTAATCTCACTTCTTTTCTTTTCTTTTTTTTTTCTTGGTTTTTTGAGACAGGGTTTCTCTACATAGCTTTGTGCCTTTCCTGGAGCTCCCTTGGTAGCCCAGGCTGGCCTCGAACTCACAGAGATCTGCCTGGCTCTGCTTCCCGAGTGCTGGGATTAAAGGCGTGTGCCACCACCGCCCAGCTTAATCTCACTTCTTTTCAATATTGTGCTTAAAGAATTAGTGGGAAAAATAAGACAAAGGACAAAATGAAAGAATACAGATAGAAAAAGAATAAATCAGACTATGCTTGTTTGAAAATGATATAACAGATATGCCTAAGTGATGCCCACTTCTGTTCTACCAGAAACTTTTAGCAACAATCAATAATTCCAGCCAAGTTTCAGGATACAGAACCCACTTACAAAAAATGATCGCTTTACCATATTCCCACAACAAATATACAGAGAATGAGATCATGGACATACTTCCATTCACAATAGTCTCAAAGAATATGAATTGTCTAGGAATGAACATAAACAAGGAGGCGAGAGATTTCTACAAGGAAAATTTTAAATTACTGAAGAAAAAGAGTAAGACACTAAAAAATGGACCAGCATCTCATGTTCATAGAGTAGTAGAATTAATATTGTGAAATGATCATTCCACCAAAAATCATTTAGAGATTCAGGGCAATCTCAATAAAAATTTCCACCTCAATCTTCACAGAACTAAGAAAAAAACTACTCTATAAATTCATATGGAACCATAAAAGACACCAGATAGCCAAAACAATCCTGAGCAGAAAGAATAATGCTGGAGTGATTACAGTTCCAGACCTAAAGATATATTACAGAATCCTAGTAAATAAAACAATGTGGGACTGGCACAAAAACAGACATGTAGAAAAAGGAAACAACATTGAAGGCCCACACACACACGAGTGTACATAACTATATCGATAGCCATTTAATATTTGACAAAGGTTCCAAAAAAATCAGCTGGCAAGTAAAAGGTATCTGCAATGAATGGTGCTGGGAGAACTGTATCTCCACATGTAGAATAATGAATTCAGACCCGTGTCTATCACATTGCCTGAACACTAATTCCAAATGGATTAAAGACCCAAATAGAAAACCCGAAACTCTGAAACTGTTGCAAGAAAAACATAGGCAGTACCCTGCATGATATAAGTGTAAAAGGGACTTTCTGATTTTGACCCTGTCTGCCTAATGACCTCCAGCCATTGACAGGTTGGACCTCATAAAACTAAAAACCTTTGGCACAGCTGAAGAATTGAAGAGGAAGCCCAGAGAGCGGGAGAGAACATTTGCCAGCTATATATACACCAGAATATAAAAAGAACTAATAATAGATGTGAAAAACAAAACAACAAAACAAAAGATCCACTCAAAACCAGGATGTGTATTTGAACAGAGTTCTCAAAAGAAGAAATATACCTCAAAAAGTGCTCCTTGTTCTTAGCAATTAGTTAAAGGCAATCAAGACTGCTTTGCGTTCATATTTCTTTGTCCCCGGTCAGAATGGCAAAGATCAACAGCACAAGTGTGAAAAGGGTAACCCACATTAACTGTTGGTGGGTTTGCCAACCAGTCCATTCCTTCGGGGAATCAGTAAGGGGAGGGGTCAAGAAGCTAAAAATAAATCTACCATAAGACCCAGGTAAAGCATAAGCCCAAAGGACTCAACCCCTTACTTCAGAGATACTTGTTCAGCCCTGTTCATTGCTGTTTCCTTCGCACTATCTAGGGAATGAAAATAACTTAAATGTCCTTTGACACATGAATGGATAATGAATATGTAATACATATTCAATATAAAGTAGTATTCAGCTGTAAAGAAAAGAGAAATCATGAAATTTGAAGGTAAATTGATAGAATTAGACAAGATCATATTGAGTGAGGTAATTCTGACCCCAAAAGACAAACTTCCCTTTTTCTCTCATTGGAACAACTTGCTCCTAGTTTTCTAATATAAATACATATTTTTGGATCAACCTAGCCTAAGGAAATGTGGGGGTTTTGTGTTGTAGTGAGTGAATGCAAAGCATTCTGGGAGAGTGTAATATGTATGTCCTATCATTTTTAAGGATTAGAGATTGGTGGTTGATTATTGGAACTGCTCAGGGAATTATGTAAGATTAAGGATCAGAGAAGAACCATCACATAGTGTCAGAGATAGTATAGACTTCAATAATGGGCATTGCATAAATGTCCAGAGATTGACTAGCCAAACATCTAAATTTTTGTACAGGTCTGACAGACACTAAGACAACTTTTGAGTTGATAGATTTGACTGAGTCTTTTTGAGACACTCAAATTTAAATTCTATGAGGTTGAAATAATTAATGCAAAAAATATCAAAATCAAAAACTGTACAATATATTCTCTCATGACAGGAGTTGAGGGGGTGGTATGAAATCCTTTCTGAGTAAGTATACCAAGGCTCATGGTTTTATAACAAATGCCTATGGCAGGGATATGCCTGTAAAATCTACAAAAGCAGTGTATTTAAGAGACTGCCTATACTTATTATCTGTCATAAAAGGTCAAGGCTCAAGTGCTCCAACACACTGGATCAAGTCAAAAGACAATTACCTTGGAATTGGTAAAGGTCAGAAATCATAATTAGTAGATGAAATAGACAGGGGAGTAGGTAATAGACTCTGGGCCTTTCTTTATGTCTTCTCTGTAGATTTATAGGTTAGGGATGAGCCAGGAGCAGAAGCAAGTTTGAAGATTAACTTTCAACTGAAAGAGAAATGACAATGAGTTGGACTTTTTCATACCTGAGAGTAAAATTCTTTTAATACTCATCTATAAGTAACAAGAATCTAGCCAAAATGGAGCAAATTGTAGAGACCTGGAATTGTGTACTTGACGGTACTGATAAGGAAAGAACAATGCTTCTGAAAATTATCACCTCTTCTCTGTGGAGCTAAAATTATTAACAATAAATTACAGGGGAAGTGATACTCTGAGGGACATCTGTCAAGGTTCTGACTATCCCGAACTCTGACAAGAGATACAGAAAGAGTCTGTAGATAGATAAATCCTTCATGTTCAGTATGACCTTTAATAAGACCATTCACATCAATAGCCAAGTGGTGAAGTCACCACCATCACCATTATAAGTGTCTCTAAGAAGTGGTAGTTGACTTACATTGTTCCAGGAAGAATGATCACCTCAAGGTTTCATGGCCAACCATTCATGAGATGTCTGTACCAACTTTTCAGGAGCAGATGGCATTTACATACTCAAAACTTTGATGTGTTCTCCTGTTTTGAAAAACAAATGATCCTGCACTGAGCAGGTATTGTCTATGATGCTTTCTTTTTATTAATGAAATGTTGTTCAAGAAAAAAATTGCATAAGGAAGCTATAAATATTTTTACATTATAACTCTGAAAGAAACAATGGAAATTGATTCAGCAATATAGGTAGAGATTTAATGACTGTTTATGTTTTAAGAGAAGGCTGAACTAGATTTAAAGGATATGAAACCATGCAAAATGTCAAGATGGGTTTTTTTGCATGAAATTTTAGCGAGAGAAACTAAATGTAAAATTTCTTGTGCGATGGAGAAATAGATTTATAGCACTTTTCTTTAGCTATATAGGCTATGCATAGGAAAGAATACAAAAGAATATGAGAGTCCAAACACCTCCTATCTTAGAAATATAACTATGCTACATTTTGTCATTGAAGAATACACAGGAAGCAGGAATTGAAAGCCACACGCTTCTTTAGAATTACTTGTATTTTGTCTGTATTACATTTTAAATACAGTTCCATGTTGAACTGGAGCATATCAGGATTAAGCTGGTGTTTATCTGTCTACAGAAACTGAAGAAATTCATGTTGAGGTCTCTAAAGCCACAGTCCTCACTGGATATTTTGGTGTACATGTGCACTGCCCTAACTAGGGAGTGTGAGGCAGGACAAGTTCTTGGTCATCCTAGGCTACATAGCAATGCTCTGTCTAAAAGAGTAATCTGTCAAAAATCAAATCACATTCTGAACACTCTTATTTTGTTTTACATTTTCAAAAGATCTATATGTCTATATGTTCACTATAGTAAAAGTAAAATAATTTCTGTAAAAATGGAAGGTATCTTTTAGGGACAGGTGTGTGTGTGTGTGTGTGTGTGTGTGTGTGTGTGTGTATGTGTGTGTGTGTGTGTGTGTGTGTGTGTGTGTGTGTGTGTGTGTGATCATCATGACCACCACCAGTGCAAGTTCCTTGTTTTTTTTTCTTTTCTTTTCTTTTTGAGATTACAATGTAATTACAATATTGCCTCCTTCCCTTTCCTTTCCGCCAAACTCTTGCACATACCCCTCCTTATTCTTTCAAATCCATGGACTCCTCTTTCACTGTTATTACATGCACACATACATGCATACATACACACATACACACATATATATACTCCTAAATACAACCTGCTGTATAATGTTACTCATATGTATGTTTTAAGGACTGACCTCTTAGTATCTGATAACAACTGGTGTATCTTTCCATGAGAAGACTGTTTCTCCCACTCCCAGTGTTCTTTGGTTGTCTGTGGTTCTTTGTGTCTAGCTGACGCCTCCTCAACCTTTCTACATTCACTTCGACATGTTTATTGGTGTCACCCTTGTTCAACTCATATTTGGGCAGTCATGTTGAAACTTGATGGGTATAGCTTCTGACTTTACTAGGAAACACAGTTTCATAGTAAACTCCCTGGTCTTCTGGCTCTTCCAATTTCCCAGCAATGTTCCCTGAGCCTTAGATACAGGAGTAGCTTTGTAGATGTATCCATTGGGACTGGGCTCCTTACAAATTTCTTTTTAAATTTTATGTTTATTTGCGCACAGACCTATGTGTGTTTCAGGTTTGTAAGATATAAATGGGTCATAGGATGGTCCTTTGTGACTTTTTCAGACATCTTTACTGTTATTTTACCTTCCATTCTATTTATTCTGTATTTATCTCCCTCCCCTTCACTAATCAGAGCCCCCTTTCTCATTTTCCCAAGATCATTTGTGCCCTGCTATTCACCTTTCTATTGCTCCCCAAACCCATGCCCTGGAAATGGTCCCATTTTACTTTCCTGGTTTCGGAAGTTGCTCTGAGATATGTACTCACGTCTGAAGATTTGGAGCTAAGAGCCACATCAGAGAGAGAACATGCTGTGTTTGTCTTTGATTCTGGTTTACCTCAGTCAATGCGCTCTTTTCCAGTTTCATCTATTTACCTGCAAAGTTCATGGTTTTGTTTTTCTTTGCAGCTTAACAGTATTCTGTTGTGTATATGCACACCATTTTCAGTTCCATTAATTGGTTAGAGGCATTTGCATTGTTTCAGTTTCTTGGCTATTATGAATAGGGCAGCAATGAACATGACTGAGCAAGTATCTGTGGAGTAGAATTCTAGTCCTTTGGCCAATGCCAAGCAGTGGCATAGCTGGGTCACAGGTAGATCTATTTTTAGCTTTTTGAGAATTCTGCAAAAGCTGATGTCTACAGTGGCGATGCCATTTTCACTGCTCAGGAACACCAGGAAGAAGTGTTCTTTCCCCCACATTCTCGTCAGCTTGAGCAGTCATTTGTTTTATAAATCTTTGCCATTCAGACTGGGGTAAGATGAAATCCCAAAGAGGTTTACTTTGTATTTCCTTGGTAGCTAAGGATGTTGAATATTTCTTTAAGTGTTTTTCAACCATTTGTGGCTTCAGCCTTTGAGAACTTTCTGGTTAGTTCTGCACCTAATTTTTAAACAGGCGATTTGCTTTCTTGGTGTTAAGTTTTTTTTTTTTTCAGTTCTTAATATATTTTAGACACTAACCCTCTATCAGCTGTATAAGTTGTAGAGATCTTTTCCTATTTTGTATTCTGCTACTTTGCCTGAATGATGGTGTCCTTTGCCATACAGAAGCTTTTCAGTTTCATGAGGACCCATTTATTAATTGTTGATCTTAGTGCCTGCACTATCAGTGTCCTATTCAGAAAGTCCTTTCCTGTACCAATGAATTCAAGCTTATGTTCCACTTTCTCTTCTATCAGGTTCAGGATATCTGGTCCTATATTCTTATTTTTGATCCACTTGGAGTAGAGTTTGTTGCAGGGTGATGAATATGGATCTAATCTCATTCTTCTACATGCAGCCATCCAGGTTGACTAGCTCCATTTGTTGAAGATGCTCTCTATTTTCCTTTATGTGTATTTCTGACTTCTTTATAAAAATATAAATACAAAAATTGTAAATAGTTGTGTGGATTTATGTTTTGATAATTAATTTTATTTACAATTCCAAACTGTTTTTAACTGTTATAATTCTTTAGTGCAATTTGAAAGGTAGAATGGTGATATACCCAGCAGTTCTTTTAATATTCAGGATTATTTCAGCTATTCTGGTATTTGTTTTGTGCACATGTGTAGGTGTGTGTGTGTGTGTGTGTGTGTGTGTGTGTGTGTTTCAGTATGAACATGATTTTTTTAAAAATTTTGTGAAGAATTGTGGCATCATCCCACAGAGCCACAGTTCAGTATGAAGTTTTACTGAAATTCTTCTACATGATGCCAGACAGCAGAGGGTGTGACAGTATTAGATTGATGGCAGAGACAGTATTGGGTGAAGTAATGACAGGGGTTTCTACACTGATTCCCCAAAGTAGAGCAGCTGTTTCTCCTTCTCTTGGAGCATAATAGAGATGAGTAATGAGACTCTGGGGTAGTAGGGGCACAAGAGGTGGGAACGCAAATGCACACTGTAGCTCATGGCTTCTTGTATTCCAATACTGTGCTTCCCAGTATGTTAAGTCACCGAGGAAATGTAGTATGCAGGCAACTCCAACTCTCATTAAATCAGCAAGACTTGCCTCTCCCTTCATTCAAGGGACAACCTGTCTCATTTATGGTCAGTTCAAGTCTTGCTTGCAGGTTGCATGTTTGATGTGATCACATTTCCACCAAGCCCTATGTCCAGTAACAGCAGAGCCAACCTGGGAGCTCCTGGTCGGCAGCTATGTCTGGGAGAGATGCCCCTCTTTCCCTTCCCTATGATAGGACCAAGGGATTTATCTTCACATGACTGAGGCTGGCCACTGCCATTTACTAGGTCATAGAAAACAGAGAAAGAGGGAGTCAAAACAAGGAGTTTCCTCTTATTCCAGGTAAATGGAGTTGTATAAATCAGTCCCATACAGTGTATTGATGACTATTTAATGATGTGTAGAGTTTTAGCTACAAGAGACACTTTGGAAATAACATAAGTTAAGCAGCCACATGCTCACATGAGACCTTTTGGTGGAAGAAAGAGAGAAATGATGTAGGGTGATGGTGACCTTCTTGCCACAAGCATGAAGTCTGTAAAGAGTACATTCTTATATTTTAGGCTATAGATACAAACAGGATTCCCACGTTCTAGGCAACTAAATCAATTAGTAATGGCTTCTGAGAATTCTTTAATGGGAGGGAGGACTATTTTCAATACTTGAAAATTCTTATATACTATTGAAGTATGAGAGACTAGGACTCCTCTAAAATGGCCTTGAGATGGGGGTGATGTGGGGAGAGATGCTTGGTAAAATAGATTAAATAGGGACAGTATGCAAGATCAATAACTGTCCACCATATTATACTAAATATTTTATATACATGACCTATAATATTCAAATATACCATATAAGTAATAAATGAAAGAGTTAAAGTCTGTCATGAACTGAATGTTTGAGTTCCCTTTTCATTTGTTGAAATTCTGATCACTTAAGGGGTGATAATTGGAAGAGGGATTTTTAGGAATGAGGCCATGAATATGGATCCTTTGTTGGTGGATAAAAATTTCATGGGAGCTCACTGGCCCTTCTTTCCACCTGGTAGGACATAGAAATTGACTGCTGATGCCCTCCTATGCTCTGCTATCATCTTGATCTTTGATTCTCCAGCCAGTAGAATATTATTTTTAAGATGTGTTACATCTGTTATGCTATGGAACATTTGTTTAATGATGGAAGGATGTATTGCACTCTTTTATGTTGCATTTGTTTAACTCTGTGAAGCTGTGTTACCTTGCCTGTCTAAAACACCTGATGGTCTAATAAAGAGTGGAATGGCCAATAGTGAGGCAGGAGAAAGGATAGGCAGGGCTGGTAGGCAGAGAGAATAAATAGAAGGGGAAATGTGGGAGGAACAAGAAGAAAGAAGAAAGAGCAAGAGGACAAGGAGAGGAGAATGCCAGGGTCCAGCCACACAGCCACACAGCCACCCATGCAGTAAGAGTGAAAGTAAGATATACAGATGTAAGAAAAGGAAAAAGCCCAGAGGCAAAATGCAAATGGGATAATTTAAAGTTAAGAAAAACTGACTAGTTTTGATTTGAGTTTCCCTGATGACTAAGGATGTTGAGGAGATAGCATCTTACACAGTTCAGAATAGCTAAGATCAAAAACACTAAAGACAGTTTATGTTGGAGAGGATGTTGAGCAAGGGGAACACTTCACTGTTAGTGGGAATGCAAACTTGTACAGCCACTCTGGAAACCAGTATGGTAGTTTCCCAGAAAATTGAAAATAAGTCTTCCTTAAGACCCAGGTATACTACTCTTGAACATATATCCAAGGAATGGTAAATCTTACCCCAAGGACACATGCTCAACTATGTTCATATCAGCATTATTCATAATAGCAAGAACCTGGAAACAACCTAGATGCCCCTCAACTGAAGAATGGATAAAGAAATTGTGGCACATGTACACAGTGGAATACTAATCAGCTGTTAAAAAAAAAAACAAAAAAAAAAAACAATGATATCATGAAATTTGCAGACAAATGGATGGAACTAGATAATATCATCCTGAGTGAGGTAACCCAGATATGGTGATATTTTATTTGTATTAAAATGTTATTTGTATGTTAATAAATAAAGTTGCCCAGGGGTCAGAGCTATTAGCAAGCCATAGGAAAGCAGGGCAGTGGTGGCGTATGCTTGTAATCCCAGCACTTGGTAGGCAGAGCTAGGTCAGTCTCTGTGTGTTCAGGGATACGGCCAGTATTGGATACACATGCCTTTAATCTCAATACCAATCATAGAAAACCTGGAGGTCTATACAGACAGGCCGTGACGAGGCGGTCATGCGGTTGCGTTTACAACCAATGAGAAGGCAGAACAGAAACACTATAAAAAGACAGACACACAGGAAGTAGCTCTGGTTCGGAGGTAGGACCACCGCAGGAGGAAGAGTAAGATTTAGCTCTTAGCTCTGACCTCTTGGCTTTCTTCTTCGCAAAAAAAAAAAAAAAAAAAAAAAAAAAAAAAAAAAAAAAAAAAAAAAAAGAAAAGTTGACTGGAAATAAGTCAAGCTAAGGCTGGGCATTTATAATTAAGAATAAGCCTCCATGTGTGATTTATTTGGGGGCTGGATGGTGGGCCCCCAAAAGAGCAAAAAACAACCATCAAAAAGAATAGATGTGAATACATTGTGTTCTGTTATGCTAATTGTCAATGTATAGCTAATCGAATCTTTCATTTAGTGTTTTCATACCAAGCATACTCATTGACATCATCTGTAGATATCCTCAGTGTCCTGCCTGAGCCTTTTCAAAAAACATCTTAAAATCCCCATGAAGACTTCAGTAAGAGTGAAGGTATCCACTTTCCTGTGTCATTGAAGACACAGAGCACTCTTTACTAATGTATGATCCCTGTGGTGGCCTAAGATTATGGGTTTATCAACTCTTCAGCCTGTGATAAAGGTCTGGTCAAATGAAGTTTCTCAGTTTATGTAATATTTATTTTTTAAAACAAAGCTAATGAAAATTACCAAAAGATACATCTAAACTCTTCCATATTACATATTGATCGATAGAAATACATCAGTTTTGCTCCAAACAAGAAATAAGAAAATACAAATCAGAATTAGGATTACGATGGGGTTTAGGGTGGGTTGGGGTTGGGTTAATATAATTGAAGAAGTTAGATTTTAATGGGAAATAAAAGACCATGAGCTTCGAAATGCAAAGAGAATGTAAGGGATGGGAGATGAGGAGCCTTCAGTGCTCATTGGAGGTCTAACCTGCCAGGGTTTATAAGTATCAGTCTGCCTGGGTTGATGAACTGAAATACCATATCTGGGTAGTTGAAACAACACTTGTTCTGAGGCTAGAGAATGGGTCAGAGAGGTATGAGAAGGCCTGTGTAAAATAACATTAGAATCTATTCATACATATGTGTAGCATGTATAATACATATGTATATGTGTGTATATTAGCACAGATGCATACATATTTGTAACATATATAATGTGTGTGTATGTGTGTGTGTGTGTGTGTGCGTGTGCGTGTGTGTGTGCGTGTGCGTGTGTGTGTGTGTGTGTGTGCTGGAAAGGAGAAAAGTCAGAAGTCCCCTGTGGAGGCTTACTAAATCTGACCACTATAGACATAGGGATATTCTAATGCCTGAATGTGACCTATACTCACAATAACCCTAAAACACACAACCCCAGTTAATGTATTAATGTGACATTAGCATGATATATAACATATGGAGTTGTATGTGGCATTATAGATAACAAACAGAACATGCATGAGACAGCTCCTGCTATGGAAGTGACCAAAAGGCCTGAGCGAGGTGACATTTAAGTCTTGTGCTTTGTGCTTTGGGATTGCTTGAGCTTAAGCTATCTCTGCTAAGCCTGCTTCCTTTCTGAGAAGTGTCTTTTTCCTAATGGATGGGCCTGCTTCTGTTGTAACGTGAGTGCCAGGGCCTCTACTCAATTGTTTTTGTTCTTGAGCATAAGAACTTGGAATCTCTGTTGCTGGGGGTTGTTTGCCCTTTGGGGGGACTTGCCACCCAGCTCCCAAATAAATTACACACATGGAAGCTTGTTCTTACTTATGAATGTCCAGCCTTAGCTTGGCTTCATTTCTTGCCAGCTTTCCTTAACTTATTCTGACTACCTTTTGCCTCTGGACATTTTTTGGCTCTCTAACTTCTGTAATTCTTACTCTTACTCCGTAGCTCCCTGTGTAGCTAGGTGGCTGGCCTCTGGAGTCCTTCTCCTTCTCTGGCTCCTTGAGCTTAGATAACTTTTCCTCCCAGATTCTCCCTCTATATATTCTGTCTGCCTACCACCCCTGCCTATCCTTTCTCCTGCCTCACTATTGGTCAGTTCTTTATTAGACCAGCAGGTGTTTTACACAGGCACAGTAACACAGTTTCACAAAGTTAAACAAATGCAACATAAGCAAAAGTAACACACCTTATAATAATATTCTACTACAAATCTCTGTAGAGGTGCTCCCAAAGTATACTATCAGCCAAGTTTAGCTTAATATTAGAACCACCTCATCATAGCTATCTTCTGAGCTGTTATCTGTACAACATTAGTGTTAATCTCCTTAGTATTAATATTCCTGGTAAATGTAAATCAGGTGAAAAATCATATGCAAATAAAGAAAACATTCCCCATGTGTTTTCCTATATCAGAGGGAAATGTGTAAAACCATAATGAAATGCGGAGTTCTTTGATTGCACATACTGTTTTATTACATAAAATATTCAAAATACAGGCATGAGAAACTTTGTACAATAAACAAATTGTAGAAATAGTAAGAAAAGGAGCAATAAAAAGATGATTCTCAGCTTGCTTTTGCATATACATCAGATAATGTGATAACTAAAGTATAGCTACAAGTCAAAGTATTCTGTTAGCTGGTCTAAGATCCTTACCACATAATCCATACTTTCTTTTTTGAAGGCAATCATCCATGTTCTGTATCTTCTTGTGGAAAATGACTATGTTCTAGGAACACAAACTGCCACTTAAGAACATTAACATAATTGTTAGTTCTCAGAAGAAACAATCACAAATATAGAAACTGATTTATAACTAGTTTCTCACCTGTATTTAACATAAGGAACTCTCCTGGTTCATAAGCATCATTCTTTCCTTCTTGACCCGACTTCCTTGGTGACTATGTTTTGTTGAATTCCACCTCTGCACTGAAGTATGAGTCATAGAGAACTTTATCTACATGTGTTCTTTCTGCCATTCAGGAAGTTAAAGCTTGAAAATTCTGTATTAGACTAAACAATATTGCTACGCCTTCTAGTCAATAGCATTTTTCTCTGCCCGGCAGATGCAGTGTGGCCATGGGGCTTGCTCAAACAGCATGTGTGTAAAAGCAACAGGGTATTCAGTAGCAGCAGAAACCCCATTGATTCTGGCTTGGAAGTGTTTCCTTGGGATTTTCTGTTTAAGAAAATAGTTCTGGCTTCACTAACAACGTCAAGATTTGGGAGGAGCTGTGTGGGATGGTTGTCTGAGTCGATTTACCTACTACACACACACACACACACACACACACACACACACACACACACACACTGTATAATTTGTCCGTTGTAATGTGGAAGATAGGATATTTATGAAGATTTGTTAAAAATATCTCAAAGAAACTTAATACATAACAGAGACATGGGATGTGTTTTAGTTAGGGTTTCTACTGCTGTGAAGAGACACCATGACCAAGGCAACTCTTATAAAGGAAAACATTTAATTGGGGCTGGTTTACAGTTCAGAAGTAGTTCATTATTATCATGGTGGGAAGCAAGGCGGCATACAGGAAGGCTGGAAAAGGACTGAGAGTTCTGCATCTTGATCCACAGGCAACAGGAAGTGAACTGTGTCCCACATTGCATGAAGCTTAAACATATGAGACCTCAAAGCACCACCCCTTTCACTTCCCTCAACAAGGCCACACCCACTCCAACAAAACCACTCTCTCTTAATAGTATCACTCCCTATGGGGGGCATTTCAAACCACCACAGGATATCTTGAGGAAACTTGTTTATGGCTTTTCCCAAAAGTTTTAGATACTGTCCAACAGTTCTCTCTTACATTTGACTTTAAAATGTTCTTTCTTTAAAAAAAAAATGGGTATGTATGTGTGACCTGTGTATGTCTATGTATTGGACCTGGGTGTATATCCTATGTGTGCATATGTATGTTTGTGTGTGTGTGACCTGGGTGTGTCTATGAGAAATGTGTGTATATGCATGTATGAACTGTGTATGTGTGTTTATATTTATGACCTATGTGTAAATATGTGTGGTTTGTGTGTATGTGTATGTGAGAAAGAGACATAGAGGGATAGAGGGAGAGGGAGATATGTAGTTGGAAGTTTTCTCTGGGTCCACCAAGATCCCCCCATTCCCATGGCCCACTTATAAACTAATCACTCAGAAACTTATATTAATTATAACTGCTCATCCATTAGCTCAGACTTATTACTGACTAGTTCTTATATTTAAATTAACCCATAATTCTTATTTATGTTTAGCTACATGGCTTGGTACCTTTTCTCAGTTCTGCCTTGTCATCTTGCTTCCTCTGTGTCTGGCTGGTGACTCCTGACTCTGCTTTTCCTCTTCCCAGCATTCCTTTAGTCTGCTTGCCCCACCTATGCTTGCTGCCTGGCTACTGGCCAATCAGCATTTTATTAAACCAGTGTACAAAAGCATTATCCCACAGCAGAGAGGGAGAGAGGGAGAGAGGGAGAGAGGAAAAGGGAAAGGGAGAGGGAGAGGGAGGGAGGGAGGGAAGGAGAGAGAGAGAGAGAGAGAGAGAGAGAGAGAGAGAGAGAGAGAGAGAGAGAGAGAGAGAGATGTGTGTGGTTACTGTTAAGAATCAGAAGAGGGTCTCAGTCTCTTTGGAATTATAGTTATTTGACATTGTGTGCTGCCCTTTGTGCTGCCCAATTTATGTGATGGGAACTGAAATCTGGTCTTCTGGCAGAGCCACAAACACTCAAGCTGTCATGAGCTGTTGTAAGCCATGATGCAATTACAGCAGATAGCAATTGATAATTTAGATGTCAACCCACCAGATGAATAATTCTCTGAAGAAGGAAAACCTCTTTGAAGCAAGGCTTATGGGAACACAGACTCTGAAAACAGTTACTTATGTCTATGATTTCACATGTGCAGAGACAACTACAGTATCTCCCAAATACCTGCAACTGTAATGTTATAATCTTATGTGAGGTATATTTGTAATCTCACAATTATACCTCAATCTTATGGGCACATATATCTGTGGATAGTCAGGAAGATGACTTCTTATTAAGCTGTATAATTTTGTTTTTGTTTTTTTGAGACAGGATTTCTCTGTATAGCTTTGTTCCTTTCCTTGGTAGCCCAGACTGGCCTGAAACTCACAGAGATCCGCCTGGCTCTGCCTTCCGAGTGCTGGGATTAAAGGCATGTGCCACCACCACCCGGCTAAGCTGTATCATTTTGATAAATAGAAAATATATTAGGATATGCTTCATAACTAGATCTATTATATAAATCTGAATTTCAAGGCTCTTAGATCTGTCTTCCCACTTGAATGTGATTTATTAAAAAAATGACAGATATCTCCCATGGAAAAAAATATTTTTACAACATCTGCTCACATATAAAGGACTCTTTTCTCAGGATTCCTCTGCTTGTGTGTTCTAAAGGCTACTACAAGAACAACATGTGTAGACACATAACATTTTACCTCAAAATAAGAAGGGAATAATGCAATGTTTACTTTAAAATTTGGTATCTTTGGTCCAGAATCTGTTATGGTAATTGAAACCTCTGCAGAGAGCTAGCCTTACAGTCTTCATTATTGACAAGAGAATAAACCCTGACTCTTTCTGCCAATTCTGACCCTAATGAAGTAAAGCACATTTAGAAAAAAAACACCCAAAGGTAACATTCTTTCTTTGCAAGATAACAAAAATTTGAAGCTGCTTATTTTAAAGTATGGACCAATAATTTAAAATTATTGTCTCTGGTCTAGAATGGGCCCAGACAATAAAACGCTTTTTTTGTTTAATGATGAGGACCTGAGCTCAGCTTCCCAGTTTCCATGTAAAAATCCAGGCCAGGTAACATGTGCCTATCATCTCTGTGCTGAGGAAGTGCAGGTGGAGAATGATTAAGAAGACCTCTAAAGTTAACCTGTGTCTTTTACATGCACACACACACACACTAAAAGTTTGTCTTTAATTTTCTGTCAATACAGATTATAATTATCTTTATCTTCACTGCCGTCATGAAATAATTTACCTCCCTCTCTTTTATAATTTCCCTAGCTCCCTTTTCTAGCTCCTTTAAACTTTCTCACATCACCAAGTAACATCTGATGAGCTAGTGTGGGAATATGTTCTCATTGTCTGGGTTAAGTTTTGCAGTTGTGTATTATCTTCTTTTTCTGTTGCTGTGACAAAACGCCATGGCCAAAAACACCAGGTCAAAGAAAGTGTTTGCTTTGGTCTTTGGCTCCAGTGGGAGAATCTTTATGGCAGAGGCATGGCAGCACAGGGAGGAACCAGTGGCACAGCCATATCTGAAAGGGATGGCAGAAGTCATAAAGCCAGCACAGCTGCTTGACAAAGATCCAGCAAAGCTGAGCCCCATGTTGGCTGCCATGCCATTTTTGTTTTTCATCTCCCCCTCCCATTGCATACCTGGGGCTCTTTTAATATTTGTACAATTTGGATATATTAGATTGATGGAAAATTCCTTATGAATCACTTATGCCTTCTCCCAGGAATGCTGCTTCTGAGCTTCCCCAGGACAGTTCTGGACATATTATTCTCCCTCTTTTAGACCCTTATCTACTAAGGGTCTTCCTTATGTCTTGGAGGTTGTGACACATAAAGAAGCCAGAGGTCTCTTCTTCATGAGGCTATGAGGCATTCTTGACACATCTGCCATGTACTTACACAGGAAAAAGATATTCAAAACAAAGTAAACTTTAAAAGGTCAACAAGATTTGGTGGGCTGGAGGAGTTAGACACAGTTCAGATTACAAGCCTCTTCCCACTGTACACTCAGATAATTACATGGCATATACCTCTGCCCTATACAGACAGACACATATTGATGAGCAAAGTATGGAGTGGAAAAATGATAAAAAAAAAAGGAGATGTCAATACCTCCCTTTCTTAGAAAAGTTACCACATGCAGAGTCATGGTAATGTCATATTACCAAAGAACAATAGAATGCCAGGATTAGACATACAGACAATTTCTGTAAAGATATAAATGTGAACATTATATTATGCCAAAATTTGAATAGTACTGCAGCAGCTTTGGCCTGAGGATTTTCTTTGGGTACTCTGACCACTAAGAGTAAATATTGCACTGCTTAGGACATGGCAAAATGCCCAGGTTGGCTTAAAGATTTTGCTTTGTTCTACTTTCCTTGAAAGCAATCAAAGCTACCAGCCTGAGAACAGGCTGTCATATGCCTCTAGATTCTTAAAAATTGGGTTATGGGGTTAATGAGTAAGAATGATAACTCTGTTTGTTAATGATATCAAAATGTGAGGGAAAAATGATTGGAAATGATAATGCTGTTCTGTCATAGTTTATTAATAATGACTAAAAGGTGAGCAAAAGGAAGTGAAACACATGTCCCAAACCAAAAATGATATAATCTATGTTTTGGAACATCATGGATGTATCCCTGCTTACTAAATTCTGTATAAATAAAAACCACCCTGGCTGCTAGTCAGACAGGCTGCAAGATTCCCCCAACCACTGTGACATGGCTCACTTCCTTCCCCTGCTGACTCCTTACATCCTCTACTGGGACCTGTTCCACGGGGGATGACTCCCTTTTGCTTCCTCTCTGTCCATCGTTCCTAAATGAAACTAAGAAATATCTATCCCATGTAGTGGGTAGCCATTCCAGCTTGGATCTGGAAGTTCCAACCACCATTGAGACTCTGGCAACTGTCACGCCTACGAGGCAGGGCCAGGGGAGGCGCCTGGAGACCCGAGAGCTGGATGGGCCAGTGCTCTCTCTCTGCTCTCTCTCGGTGCCATGATGCTGAACGGTGAAGGTGGATTGTGCAGAGCTCCAGAGAACACGGCTGGACTGCGATACACCTTCCCCAGACCCTGCAACCTACCTTTCACTTAATTTGTGAGTTACGCCATTAAATAAATATCCTTTTAACTATGTGGAGTGGCCAAAATAATTTCTCCAAGAATCCCATGTCTGATTCCTCCATCGCTGCTCTTGTATCCACCCATCTTCAGACCCTGCCGTTATCTGGAGCTAGACTCCAGCAAGCCAGATTGCATTTCAACCATGCAGGCAGCAGCAGCAGAGAGAACCAATAGGAAGTAGGCCAGATTCTAAAACCTAAGCCCGCCCTTAGTCCTATACTTCCTCTAGCAAGGCTCCACCTCTTATTGGTTCTGTAACCTCTGCAAACAGTGTCACCAACAAGGGACCAAGTGTTCAAATACATGAGACTTTGTGGGGTATTTCTCATCCAAATCACCCCATGTGGTTTATTCTTAGACTTCCACAAATGTAACACAGATTATGCTTATGAAAAATGAAGGCTCTCAGCACCATCAAGTAAACCTTTAGTACTGAGAATCTAAGTACTAAACATTTTAAACACATATGTCAAGTGACATTTTGTATTCATAAAGTTTAAGACTCTTATTATAATAACAGAAAGCAAATGGGAAGAAAAAAAGAGGTCAATTTAACATTTCCGTAATTATCTTATATGTAAGTAATCTATCATCAAGGTTATTCAAAACTTATCTTCTGTTCAGTTCTATAATATTCCAGGGAAAGATCTTTGGGCATTTGAAATGAATACAGGCCAATCCATTTCTATTCTTTTGCTCATATTTTTCAGTGTATTCTCTGAAGGCTATTTAACAATTTAAATATGTTAATATTGGAAAGTGCATTTGAAATTTTAATTATATCCCATATACATCAGAAATCTACAGAACAAACAATGCCATACACAAAAAAATTCCTTCAGAAGTAGATGAACATGGATGGATTTATTGTTTACAAAATTAACTATAACTCTATTTTTGTGCCTGTAATTAAAGGCTAAATTGTTATCTTTCAAGATTTAATATAAAACAGCCTTGGAAGCTTTATTAATTAAACTGTCAACAATATTAAAGACACAGATCAAATGTATGGTAGCTATAATTAGCTTGCCTATGTTCATGATTTTTTTTCCTCTGGGTTTCAATGTAGGCTATAATTATTCTTTTCAAATACATTATTCTCTGGAAAGCATGGTTCTTTGTCCTTACACCAAGCCATGTTTTCTATGGGGTGCTCTTGGACTCAATATACGAAGTGCATCTCCCAAGTTGTAGCCTGTTTATCTCAAGTCTGACCCCCTTGAATTGGTCCTTTATGCCTAAATAGACTTAATAGTTTTTACATGATCATTATTCTGTGAATACTGTGTACTTGAGCAAGAATGGAAACAAGTCTTTAATGAACCTCAGTGATCTCACTACAAGTTAACAGATGATATCAGTGACTTTAACTCCCACAGCACAGTTGGGAGATATTGTTTGAATGAGACCTGCTAAATAAATTCTAATTAATAATATATAGCCATAATAAGTCTTATAAAAACCCAAATCTATGTTAATTTTAACCACAGGTATGTATGCTGAATGTGTGTTTGAAAACTTACCATGAAATCTTGTGAATGAAGAAAAATAAAGGAGCAGATCAGATCTGTTAGAATTGTTTTTTTTAAAAATGTGTATCTGTGTGTAGCTGAGTGTTCGCATGTGCACGCAGAGAGCAGAAAATTGCACTGGACCCTGAGAACTGGAGTTACAGATGGTTGGCAGCCACAGTGTGGATGTGACAAACTGAACCAGGGTCCTCTTCAAAAGCAGTAAGTGGGCTTGGGTGCTGGACGATCTTGCTAGGCTCTGTTTCAGCTTCCTCTGTGCTGCTTGGTAACAAATTAAATAAGAAAATCCTGCTACAGAGCTTGTGTAGATGTAGAGTTGCCACACTGCCAATGAGTTTATTGTAAGTGGAAATTTCCTGTCCTGACTGCCCAGTCCTACATAACCAACTCCGAGGCTGAATATTACTTATAAATGCTTGGATGGTAGCTCAGGCTTGTTGCTAGCTAACTATAGACAGAAGTTCCTCTGTCCCACCTAGCCCCATGGTGCATATCTCTTATTTTTTCTGACCACATGAGCCTTTAAACTTCTAAACAGGCATAATTAGGACCAATGTGGCAGCTTTGGTGACTGGCTCTTGCCTACTCCTTGATCTATAAGAGCTTAGCTTCATGGTAGAGGTTTTTGAGTTCATGCTGCCACCAAGTAGAGTACTGCTTGCTACTCATAAACACTATATAAGTGTTAGGTAGCAAGGCCTCTTAAAAGAATCACCTGTTTTTGCTGCTAGCACCAAGCCAGAAAGCCATTTTTTAGAGGAGCCATGCCTCTTCTTGCTATCAGCAAAGCAAGCCCTCCCAAGAAAATGCATCTACCAAGAAGTTTCACTTGACTCTGTTCTTGTGTGTCAGTTTTTATGTGGAAATTCTGACCAAATGTTTGGGTGCGATATGTAAGCAGACATTTCCTGTCCCAACTGCACAGTCCCAAATAACCAACTCAGAGGCTGAATATTACTTATAAATGGTTAGCCAGTAGCTTAGGCTTGTTACTAGATAACTCTTACACTTAAATTAACCCATATTTCTATTTATACTTTTGTACCTTTATTGGCATGGCACATTTATCTTCTGTTTCCTTGGTAGCTGACTGGCAACTCCTGACTGCCCTTCTCCTTTCCATCATCCTTAGTTTGGTCACCTCACCTATACTTCCTGCCTGGCTACTGGCCAATCAGTATTATACTAAACTAATTTGAGTGACAAACCTTTATAGTGTATAAGAGGATTATTCCACAGCAATTGATTAAAGAAAAATCATGTTTAGAAAGATTCTGACACCATCTTTTACAGGCTTTAGCTCACAACACAGCAACCTATTCTTACATATGTACTCAATAAAAATACACACATACCATCACCAAAATATAAAGCCATAATGATTATAGAAAACTCTTTCAAAACCATTTAAAGGGCTGGAAGTGATCCAGATGTCCATCAGCAATAGTATAAAGGTATTTTGTGCACAAAGTGAAAAGTATTCAAAAATTACAATGAATGCATTTCAACAGGCAGCTAACTTTTGAGTATAACACACTAAGTATTCACTAAGAAGAAATATCAGACTCAAAGGAATGGTGGATGCCAAGTCTATTTATAAAAGTTGGGGTGAATTGACCTCAGCGGTGAAGCTTCTGAGTCACATGTGATGTTCTCCTTTTTAATCTAGTTGTTGGTGTCATTGAAAATGGCCCATAGTTTCTTAGTTCCATGAATAGCCAAGCAGCATCTCCTTTATTGTTGGCAACCCTAAAAGGAGAGAATTATGGGGGATGCTTGAATCCAGATATTTATAGCTCTGTGATCTAAGAAGGGGAGACTTCATCCTTCAAAGTCTTAAACTCAGAGGCTTACTGCTCTGGGCTTTTAAATCCAGTGGCTTGAAAACAGGGGGTTGATGTCTGCAGGCTCTCAAATTGAGATGCTTGTAGCTCTAGTCCTTGATAAGCAGGGGCTTACAGCTCTAGACTTACACAAATGGAGGCTTGCAAACCTAGGTACTGAAACAAGATCCTTAATGCTCTAGGCTTTGAATGTCAGTGACGTAACATAGTCATAGCCTTGAGCTTCAGTATCACAGCTCTCTGAATTTAACCCTTGGTGAAAAACATCTGCAGTAATCAGGGTCTGTAGTTACTACACTGAGCTCATCAGTCTTGCCTTCCTCAGCCTCAGGTCTCTACAACCTTCTGCGTTCTGCACTTAACCTCTACCACTGCCTCAGCTCTTTGAAAGTTTCTGATTTCTGTGCTCAGCTCTCATTATCTCTGACCTCTTGGCACTTCTCTGTCCTTTTTGCCTCCACAGTCTATACCCCTGGTCGCCCTTGGAAGCTGCTGAGGCATCTCCTAAATGCTGAGTGAATTGAATTCTTACAGACTTTAGATTTTTTTTTGTGGTCTCCCAGCTTTAGGAACAGCTGTCTCGTCACCTTATCACTGTTATGGCTGAGTGCTTGTAGCTGGAAGCCCAATGTGGTGTGTGTTCTTAGTATGACAAGCTTAGTCATACTACCTGCACTAGGCTCCATATAAGCAACAAGAGAGGAGTCAATAGAGGATTTAATTGAAGGCTCTTGTTGTAGCATTAGGTGTACAGAGAATCAATGCATGTGAAGGGAAACCTACAGGATTGGCCCCATGGATCAGAAAAGCAGCCTGCTTATATAGTCAGATCAGGAGTAAGGCTGTTTGCATAGTCTCCGTTCTGAGAGTCATAGGCATTTGCTGAATCTCCAAGAAGAAGTGTAAACTTTCGTCATTTGGGGATAGCTGTGATAAAGGCAAGAGCATCTGAAGTGACTGTATATGGGTCTTCTAGTGGTCCCTGAGTCCTGTCATGGCTGGAGTTCATGAGCCAGTTTGGGCTGTCTGGAGCAGCTGTGACTGAAGCAAGGCCTCCTGAAACAATAGATGTGGCTTTAGGTGAGGCCATGGTCATTGCTGCAGTGGGGTCTTCTCATTGTGTTCACAACATGGTCAAAACAGCCAGGCTGCTGTTATATAAGTCAAGGCAGTCATCAAAGAAGAGATGATTGGATGACAGCTGTGCCTCAAGGCAGCAGGGTGCAAAAGGGAGTTCTAGCGGCTGTCAGCCAAGAAGCCAAGGAACACTCTCCTAACAGCTCCATTTATTCAAGGAAAATCGATAAAGAGGATTTCTAGCAATGACTTGACAATTTCTTCAGTGAATTACACCACCTGCTTCTCTTAGCCTGTAATATCCTTATAGAGGGTCATGTCTTTCTATTTATTGGGCATATGAGTAACTTTGTTTTTGTAAATCCCACCAAAAATCCCACTATCTTACTGTGTGTGTGTGTGTGTGTGTGTGTGTGTGTGTGTGTGTGTGTACGGGTGTATGTATATATAATGTGTATGTGTATATGTATGTATACATATGTATGCACACTCACACACACATATATATACATATATAATATATATCACTCACAGATACAGCACCTTTCAGTACACCTTTATATTATTTCATTTTTGAGATTATACTATAATTACAGCATTTCTTCCATCCAAACAATTCTACACACCCCTCCCCATTCTACTTCAAATTAATGGCCTCTTTTTAACTAATCACTATTGCATGCATATATGTCTATGCACATATACTCATAAATATAACCTGCTCCATCTGTATAATGTTACTCATAAGTACATTTGTTAGGGCTGATTATTGGGCACCGGACAACCAGTTGGTGCACTTTTCCCTGGGGAAAAATCATCTCCTCTGCTCTGAGCTCTCCTCAGCTGTCTGTAGTTCTTTGGGTAGGGTTGAGGCCTCATGGGATTTTTTTTCCAGCTCTGTTTGGCATTTTCATTGGTGCCATTCTCATTCAGCTCATGTTTGGGTGGTCATGTTCATGTTTATAGGTATACCTTCTACTGTATATATAGGAGTCATACATAGACGTGTACATACAGAAGTCACAATAACTGAAGGAGAATCTACAACCATTAATTTACTAAACCAGCATAATCCCTAACAAAAATCTTTAAACATTTGTCCTTATACTCCTAGATAAGGTTAGTCTTTACCTATGATCAGTACATATTTTAAGAAATTGTAGCTTTGATTAAATTAATGACAGGCCATTCAAATGCTCATTCTTTGTTTTTGATAGTCACTGACCTCTAGCAACTACTAGAGGCCCGATGTCAGATATAATGCCTTGGATTAGGAACAGACTGGTAGATGGTTTGCAGAGATTAAAACCATTAGTTCAAGAACTAAATGTGTACCTGTGATGCAACATAAGTCTCTTTCTTTGCACAAGGTATATGTATAGTCTGTTTAAAAATATATAAACAGATCTCCCTGTAGCCAGAAGTTTCTCTGGTCCCACCCAGCCCAGGCATCCAGGCTAAATTCTTCTACACATGGTCTTGTAGCTACTTATAAAACAATCACTCAGAGGCTTATATTAATTATAAACTGTATGGCCTATGGCTCAGGCTTGTTGCTAGCTAGCTCTTTCATCTTAAATCAACCCATTTCTATTAATCTATGTGGCCATGGTGTTACCTGCTCTTTCACATCTTGCTTCTCCTGGTGGTGGCTTGCAGCATCTCTCCTGACTCGGCCTTTTTCCTCTCTCTATCCCTCTTGGATCTTCTGCCTGGCTCCATTCTGCCCCTCCATAAGCCAATGCAGCTTTATTAAGCAACTGGGGCAGCACATATTCACAGCATAGAGAAAGACATCTTGCAGCATCTACCCACTGGGACTGGGCTTCACAACTGAAAGTTTGTTTGTTTGTGTATGTGTGTGTGTATTAGGCACATAGCAACAATTAATGAAAAATGAGATGATAAAAAAATAAGTCACATAAAGATGGATATTACACAGAGAATTTTGATTCTGTTGTCATTGGGATTTTTAACTGCAGAAAGACATTTGATTATAAAGGTTGATGAGTTAAATCAATACATATATTTTAAAATTATCTTAACTTCAAAATTTGTGTCTAAGGATATGTTGCTTTGGAAAAGAGGTTCTGCTTTTGAAAAAAAAGAAAGAGAGGAAGGAGAAAGGGACATAGGGGAGGGTTGGAAGGGAGAGAAAGAAGAATATATCTAATTATATTGTAATCTCAAAAACAAAATAAATAATTTTTTAAAATACATGAATGGATTCTTGTTCTCACCAATCATTTCATTTATCAATGCGAGATGTCAAAAACTGTTGGTTGTTGCTGGTTTGAAACTGTATTATTTTACAGAAACCACTTTTATCCTTTTCTTAGCCATTAGTGCTTCAAGTGAATTATTAAAGACTAAGAGTCCTTAAACACACACACACACACACACACACACACACACACACACACACACACACACTCATTCGTTTTAGAATTATGTTATCATTTCAATACCATTTTAAAGGATATTTGATGTCTTGGAAACATGAGCTTAGCATTTTCTTAAAAATGAAATCATTGCTTTTAGTAAAATATTCAGAGTCTATGTTTTGAACAAATCTACTTTTAAAAGCATCTATGAGGGTGAGTTTCCTAACTTTGTTCAATGGACATCCCTTAATTTTACACACAAACAGTGGCTTTCTAAGAAAACTTCAGCTGTCCAATATCAAGCATTTTATGTGTGAACATATGCAAATATCAACATGAGTGAACCACTTTTTATTGGTCTTTGTAACTGGTGAAACTAAGTGGTATGCTAGTCTTCCCTTTCTATATTATTTCTATTTCTGCAAATTTCTGAAATGACACTAACATAAAGTTTAAGGATTAAAATATTCTTAGTACATAGAGCTGGAGAGATGGCTTAGCAGTTAAGAGCTCTTGCAGTAGCCATGGGACATGTGGTGCATTTACATATGCAGGCAAAAACTCATGCACATTAATTAATTTATTTATAAAATGAAATAAATTAATATTAAAATATACATACCATACGTTCAAGCAACAACAATTCATGCAAAAGGAGGTCATGAATTTGAAGGAAAACAGGTAGGTATATATGGGAGAGCTTGGAGGAAGGAAAAGGAAGGGGAAAATGTCATTATATTATAATGTCAAAAATAAGGAAATTTTCTTTGAAAATTCACAGACAAAAACAATTTTTTTGTTGAGTATCAATAATGTGATATCAGTTCTGAGAAATGATACCATTTATGGATAATGTAAAATTCACATGGAATTATTTTCAACTCAGCTCAGCTCTGCTCTCTCATTCCCTGAGCTTTCCAGACACATCTAGCATTCATTTCATTGTAGAGTTTCAAGTACAGGTCTTCCATTAAGCTTTAGTGGCAGATGCTTAAAACATCACTCAAGCCTTTGCGCTCTTCAGCACTCAAGCTGCACTGCTTATTCACCAGGCTCCACTATCTATCTTTTCTGCAAGCTTCTAGGAGTATAAGTGACTTTTCAGATCACTGAGCACTGTCCCAGATGTGATTTAACACAAGCAGATGGAGTAAAGGATGAACTTCTACCCATATTTAATTTTACTGAATGGATATATTCCTTAAAGACCTACTTATTGATTATTTTTACTGCTTGTTCTATCTCAACCACTTTTTCAATTTTTTAAATGATAGTTGTAGACATTAAGGCTCTGATACTGGGTGGAGTTTACGTTGTGTCCTAGTTAGCATTTATTGTAAATGTCACCCAGACTAGACTCACCTGAAAAAAAGAATCTCAATTGATTGTTTTTGTTAGACAGGTCTGAGGACGTTTCTATGATGAATTGTCTTGATTGTATTAATTGATGTAGGAGGGCCCAGATGACTTGGGGTCATACCTCTTCCTGAGCAGGTGGTCTTCAGTTTTCTAAGAAAGCTAGCTGAGCAGGAACCTGTGTGTGTGGGGGGGAAAGGTGATGAACTAGTTTGCAAGCAGAATCCTCTGTGGTTTCTGATGTATGCTCTCTACTGTAAGGGAGTTCCATGGTTAGTAGTAATGATGTGTGAAGTAGCAAGCTGTCTTGCCTTTAGACTTCCTGCCTTGAGATACTGTCCAGACTTCCCTCATGATGGGCTATGACCTGAAAGTGTAAGATGAAGTAAACCCTTTCCTCTTCTAAATCGCTTTTGGTAGGAGTGTTTTATCCCAGCCACACAAAGGAAATGAGAACATTGTGCTTTATCTTGTATCATTTCCCATACTTAGACTTTCTCATTGAGTTCCGGCATCTGTGTAGCATCCTGTGATTCCAAAATGCCTCGAGCCTCTATGTCTGTCCATTTGTGTCATTCCTCTTCTCTCTCTTGTTTCTCAGCTACAGGCTGAGTGTCCTCACCCCCACTACTAGGCCTGCCAGATTTGCTGTCTTCTTCTCTCTGGGATCTTTGTCCTAAAATCCCCATAATTTCATATATCTTATTGTGCAGCCGTCATGGATTCTCACCTAGGCTTTCTGTAAGTATAATTTTTTTTAATCAAATATGTACTTGTAAACCAAGGTTTCCTACTACAAAACCTCACAGTCAGGTGGCCATGGATCCCACCTCACAAAGGGATTAATGTACTATATTGACATTTTTTTATTGTTTATCCCTCTCTCATTTTTAAAAGGATATATTTTATTTTGATTATGTGTATGTAAGGATAGATGGGTGTATGTATGTGCAGGCCCATGCACGTGGATACGGGAATGTGTGTATCTGCCCAGGGAGGTCAGAAGAGGGTGATGAGTCTCCTGGACCTGGAGTTAGTTATAGGCAGTTGTGAGTTGCCCAGCTTAGGTCCTCTGCAAGAGCAGCAAAAGTTCTCAACTGCTGAACCCTCACTCCAGTCTTTCCTTTTATTGTGACGTATGGAAAGAATGATCAAGAAACACATGCTTCTCTGTGCATGAAATAACAAACTTTTATGCTTGTCTACTTATACTCATTAACTGTTCGAATGTTGATTGGATTGATAAAAAGCTAAATAAAACAAATGTGAGATTTTAACATGAAAATATAATTATAGAAATACCAAATTCTTTCATGTCCATGCAAATTTAAAAGCAGAAAACAAGGGATGGTTGAGACAGCCCAGTTGTTAAAAAACACTGGCAGCTCTTCCAGAAGACCCTAGTTTAGTTCCCAGTACCTACATGGTGGCTCACAGCCATCTGTGACTCTAGTTCCAGAGGATCTGATACTTTCTTCTGGCCTCCACAAGCTCCAGACACTCACACACATGTAGGGAAAACACTCATAAGATAAAATAAAATTAAAATTAAAATGTTAAAATAAACAAAAAATAATACTAAGCTTATGTGAAAACATTAGACTCATGGTTAATTTGTCCCATTTTTTTAAATGTTATCCTTGAGAATCTTGCTACTGTAGAGAGCTTGCTTCCATTTAAAAGTGAGATCTTAGTACTTAAAATATCATACACCCTGATGCACACCAGATGAGTGATACAGTGTGGAATCATTCAGCAAAGCAAGAAAACCTTTTATTAAAGAGAACAAAAAAGGCATGACCGTCTAAACACTAGTTTAATCTGATGACATCAATAGACATGTCAAAGCACATAGGGGAAGGCTCATAAGACCTTGACCTGCCCCTCTCCAAAAGAACTGCAGACAACTAGGAAATTCCAACAGTGTGAAAATTAGTCTTCCCCAGGGACGAACACTCCAATTCTTTATCCACATGGTCAGCCTCCAAAAACATACATATGAGTAATATTGTATAGGTTATATTTGGTAATATATGTGTATATAAATATACATATGTGCATATAACAACAATTAATTAAAATATGTTTTGGATTTGAAAAAGAGTGTATATGGGGTTTTGAGAGAGGAGAAAGAAGGGAGAAATTTAATTTTGAAGAAGAGGACATTTTAAAGATGCATCTTCACATTCTCTTCCCAGCTGCTGTATGCTATAAGCAAGTTTATATAGATGAACAGCAACTTTGCATGACAGAGTTCCTAGCAGGCAAACAGGTTTGAATTGTATTTAGTGGCTTGGATGGAGATCAATTTTACTGGTTATGAGATTTCATGATTGAAAGAATCCCATTTAAAAGTGATGATCATTTAGAGATTACGTTCAGTCACTTGTTATGAAAGAACAGTTTCTCAAAGCACCAACTCTATTGCCCTGGCTACTCAGTAAAATAAAATCCTTTCTGATTTTTCCAGGACCACTGAGTTTGGAAATACAGTAACCATTATGTTGCTCATGAATCTTGTTTATTTCTACTTCTAGATAAGAAATATATCAAAATGATAAATTGTGATAAAAGTAGCATTGTCCTTCTTAAAGACTCATTAGATTTTTAAGCAGAGATATCATTTATGTTCTTCTTGGCATCTTTTGATTTCTATGCAAGAAGACGCAATTAAAATCTCACCAGCTTTATCCCAGAACAACCACTATTTTATCATGCTGCCTTTCTTGCTAGGTAAATGGTTGGTAAAATAACCCTATAGTTCATGTGTGTTATCTTTAGAAAACAGAAGGCAGAAACATTAGTACTGGTGAACTCCACTGTTGTTATACCAGCCTGCTTTCAGGGTAATTCTAATTGTGTAGAGAAATAATTCAAAAGGTGGTCCTTCAAAAGGTGGTCCTTCTGTACCAGAGGTAGCTACAGTGCTGCATAATCATCAACTCTCTCTCTCTCTCTCTCTCTCTCTCTCTCTCTCTCTCTCTCTCTCTCTCTCTGTGTGTGTGTGTGTGTGTGTGTGTATTCTTTTATTTTTTATTTTTAAGATTTTATTCATATCAACTCAACAAGTGTTACAATGCCATGGCATTTAATAACCTATTGTACTATGTATAATGCACTATATTAAATGTTTAGGCATTATTGATTCTCAGGCCTCAGGCTCTACCAAAAGCACATAACCTAAGGCAACATTCTACTAAATCTTCAAGTACTCAAAATAAATGACCACTGAGGTGATGCTGCTGTTACTTTAAAGGAGATGGAGTATTTTATGGGAAAATTTCCAATAAATATCTGTGGCTGATTTGATATGTTTTCTGATCTATTTAACAGATTATAAGAATATATAAGAAACACTCTTGCACTTAGATATGCACAGGTTATACAAATGTTGTAGAACTTAGTATGAGTTTGTGAATAGTCACTTGAGACAACTATATAGCCACCTTCACTTTGAGCTTGTGCATTCGTGACAAGGGGCCTGCTTTCTTAAATACCCCAGCAATGTTTCTGTATACTTTAATACTTCTTACGTGGTATTTAAACAACCCTCAAAGACCAAATTTTGTCATAAGTAAGTAAACATGATCCAGTGTTGAAGTCATTTATAGTTCTTTATTTTATGTCGTTTGGAAATTCCTTTAGAGATGATATAGCAACCTAATTTGGCAAACCCATACTTGTTACCTATGGATACCTCAGACTTCTTGTCATACAGGTTCTTGGTATCCACCAACTCAGGCATTTGTAGTTATGAGACCTGATCAGGGCATGTTTTCTGCTTTTGCTTATCTTATACATAAAAAAACTTACCTCAGGAGAAAAAGTAAAAAATAATTTATGCTAAATGTTTAATGTGTTATTTAATGTGTGATCTACTAATTATACTGTAATCTACCAAGGCTCTATAGAGAAATAACCAATAGAGTGGATATCTGTTGAAAACAAGATTTATTATATTGGCAAACATAGTATGGTCTGGGGCATGCAAAGTGATAGTATGTGTCATGGGAAGGCTGAAAATAAAGTGATGCGATGTAGCATGAATCTTAAAGGTACTTATTAATAAAATCAAATCTGAGGCCAGTTATTGGGGTGAATGCTGGAAGATCAGAGAAGCAAACCAAGCCACAGCTACCTCACCTTGCCAGTTCCTCAGCTGATCCTGTTTCCTCAGACTGGAAGCTTCTCAGTTCTCATCCAGAATGAATCTCAGCTGAACTGCTGCTCAAAGCCTAAAAGCTTAATTAGCCAAATGTTTCTAGTTTATAGTCTTCATGCCTTATAGATCTTTCTGTTTTTGCCATCACTCCCTGGGACTAAAGGCTCACTTCTTGGGATTAAAGGCATGTGACACCATGCCTGGCTCTTTCCATTGTGGCCTTGAACTCACAGAGATCCAGAGGGATCTCTACCTCTGAAATGCTAGGATTAAAGGTGTGAGTGCCATCATTTTCTAGCCTTTGTATCTAGTGGCTGTTCTGTCTCTGACCCAGATAAGTTTATTAGGGTGCACAATATTTTGGGGAATACAATACCACCACAATGCTCAGTCCATGTGATTGATTGCCCTGACAGTGCTACCTGTCCTGAGGACTTCTAACCACAGTAACCCTAAACAAATCTCAACCAGAGCCCTGGAGAAGTAACTACTCTTTAGTCCACAGTGGAAAAGCAAGAAGATGTCAATTTTTTTTTTCATTTTTTTATACAGTGTCTCACTATGTAGTCCTGGCCAGCTTTAGACTCACAGAAATCTGCTGCTTCTCTCTTCTCTTTCCTAGGAATTCCCTCACAGGCAAGTCTGGACATATGTCTGTGGTGGTATTGTGTTCCCCCAAATATTGTGTACCTTAATAAAGTTATCTGGGGTCAAAGAACAGAAAAGCCACTAGTTAGGCAGTGATAGCACATGCCTTTAATCCTAGCATTCCAGAGGCAGAAATCCATCTGGGATCTCTGTGAGTTCAAGGCCACATTGGAAACAGCCAGGCATGGTGACTCATGCCTTTAATCCCAGAAAACGAGCCTTTAATCCTAGGGAGTGATGGTAGAAAGCAGAAAGGTATATAAGGCGTGAGGACCAGAAACTAGAAGCATTTGGCTGGTTAAGCATTTGGCTGGATAAGCATTCAGGCTTTTAAGCAGCAGTTCAGCTGAGAGCCATTGGGATGAGGACACAGAAGCTTCCAGTCTGAGGAAACAGGACCAGCTGAGGAATTGGCAAGGTGAGATAGCTGTGGCTTGTTCTGTCTCTCTGATCTACCAACATTGACCCCAATAACTCGCCTCAGGTTTGATTTTATTAAGATCTTTGAAGATTCATGCTACATATGTCTCCTAGTTGATATCAGATTTGATCAAGTTGAAAATCAAAATAAACCTTCAAAGACACTTCAATCAAATTGATGATTATTTTTCTTGAAAGAGTAGATGTTTTAAAATACTTGATGATTGATGATCTCAGAAGGGACACATCTTAGAGGCAAAGGCTACTTTCAGTTAGCTATCAGACTCTGTCAGTTCAAGGTGTGCTGAACTTGAACATCAGGGATTGTCACACAAGAGTTTAAATCTGGTTCTCTCTATAAGTGCTTTTATGTTCTTGGGTAGCTTTTTCTGTCCTTTCTTTTTATTTTCTAGTATTGTTTATTATTTATAATAAGATGATACTATAGAATACGTGGGTATTAAATTACTGAGTCACAGGCAATTAAACTTTTAATCTATGGAAGAGGAGGAGAGGATTAAGAAATGCATTTGAACTTCATTCACTAAGAAAAACAGAAAAAAAAGACATAAAATCAAGAGCAACTAAACCAAATTTTGAAAATTTGGTATGTAAAATTATCAATACAACTGTTGATTCCTAGTGAAACTATGGAAAATGATTGGTGGGAGCATAACATGGTGCAGGCATTTTGGGAAATAGGGAAGTCCCTTGGACAGCTGTATGTAGGGCCCTGTATAACTTGAACCTTTCACAATGAGGGCATCCAAGAGTCGTGGAAACTGATGTGCAAGAAGTTACTTGAGTGTGAATGCCCACAGCAGTATTGTTCCTTGTAGCTAAAAATGGAAGTAAGCCTACGTATTTGTGATCAAATGAATGAATGAATGACCAAGATGCACTGGAGCAGTGCAACGGGAGAGCATTCACACAGAACAGGAAGGGAAGAGCCAATACACCCACCCACACCAGTACAGATGAGCCTTGTAGACACATGGCTAACCCAAAGAAGCAAGCATAGGGGTGACTTGCTGTATGATTCTATTCATATAAAAAACACCTAGGGTCAGCGAATCCACAGAAAGAGAATGTAGACTCATGTTTGTCCGGACTGAGGGAAGAAGGCTAGTAATGGACACAGGGGAAACTGTAAGAGAAATTGTTCTAGAGTTGGGTAATGGCAATAACTGAGCAACTTGTAGTGCTTGTGAACATACTAAGTTCCACTGAATTGTAGATTTAACCAGGATTTTACCATTGTAGATGGTAGAGACATTATATCAAAATAAATGGAAATTAGTATGTAAAATGGAAGTATCAAAAGCCACTTTGGGAAATAAATGGTGATTTGGGGTTTTGTTTTTAATAAAGAGCATATGCAAATTTAAAAATGGCCTTTTTATATACAGAATGTGCTTCATGTTTTCCACACAGGCCTTATTTTTTTTTTACAATAAATAATTCATTTTATTTTTATATAAAACGTAGAAATTGGGCTGGAGAGTTGGCTCAGCAGCTAAGAGCACCTGCTATTCTTAAAGACAACCAGTGTTTGGTTCCTAGCTCACATATCACATAGCCTACAACTCTGACTCCAGGAGGCTGACGCCTTTTCTGGCTTCCTTGTACCTTTGCAGACACATGGTGCACATACATACACTGGAACACACACACACACACACACACACACACACACACACACACACAAAATAAATCTTAAAAACATGAATTTTCCTTTGGAGGGTAATATGGTTTTTGGGTTGTAAAACATGTTTTGTTAAGCTGATTAGATTCATAAAGAAAATTGATTTATTCTCCCTTGCCTTACTCTTCCCATACACATACACACAAATATTTCTGCCATTGTGATTCAGTCTATGTATTTTCTTAATTTTGTTTATCATTTAATTATAACAGAAACTTCTAATGCAACCTGTTATTATCATGCTTCAGTTACTTAGGGTCATTAAAATTAATAACAAAGTAAAACTGAAAGCAATAACATTTTCAATATGTGTGTGTGTGTGTGTGTGTGTGTGTGTGTGTGTGTTGGGGTTTCTTGATACAGGGTTTTTCTGTGTAACCCCGACTGTCCTAGAACTTGCTTTGTAGACAGGCTGGCCTCAAACTCAGAGATCTACTTGCCTCTGCTCCCTGAGTGCTGGGATTAAAGGTATACATCACTAGAGCTGGCAGAAATATTTTTTTCAGAAATATTTTTAATGCATGCTTAATTTATGATTGCTATAGTATTTGTATCAAAATCCAATTTTTGACATGAAAGTATGTTCTTCATTGACATTTATCAACTTAAATTGAAAATACAAATGCTTGTTACAACGTGAAAATCTAAGCTAAAGATTCACTTTGGAAAAGGTAGAAAATAGGTGGCAACAATTCTCTGCTCATACAAATCTCTGTTTCTAAGAGTTCAGATTTATTTTACTGGAGTAAATTCCCTTCCCTCTACCAATAAGCTTTTGTGTCCTGATTTTTTCCTAGTTTCATCTAAAGAAGTGTCTCTCTGATTTTTAAATACTAAAGATCTTTAAACTATACTTTATAGCTTACTTCTTATACTTTCTTCCAGTTAAATGTCTGAACTTGTATCTTCATAACATCTATGAAGATAGTAATAGAAATCTTAGTTTATTAAAATAAATAAGATTGCAATTTTTGGAATTACTAAGCCATAGTTTAAATGAGGTTATGTTGGAACCTAGAGCAACAAATGAGTGATTCACTATGTTTTGGTATTAAGATTGAAAGCCATCCATCTGGGTAGCAGTTTAGCCTTTTGTAGAGATCAGATGGTTTCCTGTTCATAGTGTCATTAACAACTGAAGTCTACCAGAACCCCAGGTGTTGAATGTGATTGCTGAAGTGTTATCTTGTGTTGTTTTTTCTTTTTTGTTGAGGTAGGAGGCTTGGGATTCCTCACAGAAATGACAATGATGATGTTCACTGCTGACCCAGAATTCATAGAAATTTAACTGGAAGTCACTAGAAACATGAAATTAGCAGGTTATTCTAGAAGTTCTGGCTATAATTTTGTGATTCACAAAATGAAGGAAAGAGTTGTGTGTGTCAGAGAGGAAGCAGACAGGGGTGGAGATGGAGGGAGGGAAGAAGGAAAAGAAGTGGAGAGAAAGAAGGAGAACTTTCTAGTAAAAGTTTGCTTGCTCACTGCTTCCTAAATTATTTATTCTGGCACTACCTTACTATTTTCTGAATTACCACTCCTTTTAGCTTAGCTGTATCAAACAAAATATTGATAACTACTGTCCCAGAAACATAATCTGAACATAAATGAAGAATCAAGTGAAAAGTATGCCCTGGTCAGCTTTTTGATCCAGAACTTTCACTACAATGAAGAAAATATATTTAAATCAAATATGAAATCTACTTCAAATTTCATGTTAGGTTTGCTTCCCTGTAAGCAAACAAGCAAAAAGAAATTATTCTGAAATTAATATTTAAAGACAGTCCCCAACCACTAGAAATATTGAAAACTTTACATTTGGGGTATTGGGAATCATTCCTAAATGGAATATATTCTACAGAGCTTGCTACTAGGAAAAAAATACTTCGTGATTCCCCACGAAAAAAATGCATGTATCTATCTATAATTCCATATTTAATTAAAAAGTACTTTTCTTATAGGGCCTTGATCTGATACAGGTATCATCTCAAATACAGAGCACCAAGTACATAAATAGATTTTGAAATCAGTTATCACTCATTGTGTCTTCCTTGTGAGTAATAATCTGTGTTTGTATTTTTTCCATCTTCCATGCAGGGAGGTTTCATGCATCTATACAATACAGATTATTGTCATCTCATTTACATCTGTTATCTTGAGACCAATACATTTGCTTACTTTCTTCTGAAGTGAGTAAACTGAGCTCCAATGGATACCCAGTATCAAATTACCATTCTCTGCAACAGTTCCAGGGACACAGAACATCATCACCAAATAATCAAAATTTGACAATGAAGAAATCCACTAAGGTAGATATTCAAACATTAGAATATTTTTTTGCGTGGTTTAGCTTCAACCCACTCATTTCTTTTATAGCACCTTTTATTCCTATGTTAATAAGTATCAAGTACAAATAAGAATATAGAATTATGGGTATCTGGCTCATTCTGAGGCTTTTGTGAGTCTTGTATTAATATTAACATACAGTTGACCAAATATCTCAGATAATTAGAATTTTCATCCTGCCTTCTAGGCCATATTTGATAAAAGATAACCATTTGAGAGGAGAGAGAGCTTTTATTTCTCTTCTGAAAGAAGGAAGTGTGCGATGGGGCAGCAGCACTGAAATATTAAAGATAGTAGATACCATTCGAGGAGCATGCTCTTTCAAAGGTAGAATAGTTTCAAACACTACCCCAAACTATGAATAGGAAAATCATTATTTTAAGCATTGGTACCTTACAAAGAAATATGGATGAATCCTAGGCCTGTATCTGACATTCTACCTAACTTACTATGAAGTTTTAGTAAGTTTTAATATTAACTTGGTGTTCAGGTACAGACATTGGCATTTTTTTTAAAGGGCTTGTTCATACAAATATTAGCAAGCAGGCTTTTCAAGTCTCGCAGATACAATCTCCTCCCTTTTTAGTTGCTCAAGCACTCATTCTCCTATGATCATTTTAATTTTGTCTACTATTATATTTTCCAGTTTTTACCCACCTTGCAGTTTATTAATCTTCTCTCCTATTCATCTGCCCCTCTCTTTTGTGGTTATTTCCCTTTTGTGTTTGCAGGCCATCCGTCAGGACCACACTCTTGTTTCTTGAATGTTTACACTATGCTTCTTGGTTATTCAACAACAAAGAAAAGCACTGGTTTTGAATTATGTAAAAACTTGTTGCCTTCCAAAACTCATAACTTTCTTACATGTATGCTTTCTTTACATTTCAAGAACAAACTTTCAGGCTATGCATGGATTACATAACATGTGGTTATGGACTGCACACAGTAAGACAGGTTGCTATAGCTAATGCATATATCTGTCATTTCACAGTCATTTATTTAGTGGCAAGAATATCAAAATCCAGTACTTATTCATTACTTTTGCCAATGGTGTTCCTTTCCATGAATACTGTACAGTTTATTACCTATGTGAACATATGTGTACAGGTATATGTGTCTGTGTGTATTGGGGATAGAGGCCAGATGTTGTTGTCTAATGTTCTTATTCACTGTTGACTTCATCTCTTGAGATGGGCTCTCTTACTCAACCAGAGCTCCTCCATCAGTAAGGATGGCTGCCCTCTAAGTTCCAGGGATTCATCTCTTTCCTTGTGCCAGCACCAGGGTAACCACTTCACAACACCATGCTTTTTACATGGGTGCTGGCTCCCAACTCAGCTCCTTGCTTGTGGTATTTGAATGAGAATGTCCCCCAAAGGTTCATTTGTTTGAATACTTGGTCCCCATTTGGTGGAACTATTTGGGAAGGATTAGGAGGTGTGGCCTTGTTGGAGGAGGTGTGTCACTGGGGTGCCCACTTTGAGATTTCAGAAGCCCATGGCATTTCCAGTTATCTCTCTGCCTTGTGCATGTGGATCAATACAGAAAATCTCAGTCATTGGTTCAGTGCCATGCCTGCCTGCCTGCTGAAATACTCTCTACCATGATATTTATGGAGTCTAACTGTCTGCGACTGTGAGCCTCAAATTAAGCATTTTCTTTTATAAGTTGCCTTGGTCATGGTGTTTCTTCATTGGAATAGAAAAGTAACAAAGACATTGTACTCACATAGCTAACACTTTACTAACCACTCATGTTTCCAACCCTTATTTATTTGTTTAAATAAGAAAATGTGCAACAGAAAAAGGTTAGATTATTAAAAGGGGAAATGCTAAATGAATGCCTGCACAGTCACATACCTAAGAATTCTATTTTCAAAGCCACACCTTAATCTTTGGGGCTATTTTATGATCTTTGTTCTTCAGGGCTGAGTAAAGATTTGAGATTTAAATTTCTTTAAGTGTCTTGATAGTTAAAAACTAATTTATTGAACAACTTGGTCAAATAGTTATGGTGTAGGTAGAATCAGCCTCAGCACATCATATCTGAGCATGCAAATCTCCAAAGAAAGAGGAGCATGGGCTATAAGTTGGAGCTGTTTATCAGAGTGCTTAATGCTCATTTGCTTAAAAAATGCCTGTAAAGGGAACAGGAAATTTATACACCAGCCCTGCAGTTCATTCTAAACTTTTAAAAGAAGTGATTGCAAGTCCATTTGTGTTTTATATATGATGTTTCTTTATGATTGGGACTTTCATAGTTGTTGACTATGAAACAGAAAACAGGTAAATTTTAAGTGAAACTTTTTTGAAAGAAGAAAGATGTTATTGTATTCATTACAAAAACAGAGTACAGACACATTAAGTTATTAAGGATAAGTTTGGAAACAGGCACACACTGTATGACTGCTTTGGTATGAGATGAACTGTCTGTAATGATATTTATGATATTTAATGTATTTATGATATACTCATAAATACAGAGAAGGGAACAGTAATAGCCAGCAGTTGGTGGAGGAGGAAACAGATTTTTATTGATGAATATGATGTTACTAGAAAGTTTATCACGAATCACCTGTATTGTGTAGATGCACTTCCTTTTCCTCGTCTACTGGTGTTTTGAGAGTTTTTCCTCATGAAAGCACAATTTAATTTCATGAAATTATTTTTTTTTCAGTATCTATTGAGAAGAACATGGAGTTTCAATTCTGCCTCATATTAATTTGATGATGCACACAATTGGCTGAGTTTTACTAGTAGATGATTTTGCATCTTAAAGACAAACTTCACTTGTTCATGGTCTGTGATTATTTTGCTATGACATTGCATTGTTTGTTAGCATTATGCTGAGGATTTTGCATCCATGTTCTTCAGTGATATTACTTTGCAATTTTCTTTTTTTTTTTATGATGTCTTGGGTACCGGGTTGATGATAGACTCACAAAATGAGTTTAGAAGTGTTCTGTCTCTTGCTATTTTTTGGAACAGTAAAAACTGTTAATAATTTTTCCATAGATATTTGATAGAATTCACCCATGAAGTAACATGGTTCTGAGATTTCCTGTAATGAGTTTGTTTTTTCATTTTATTACTTTTCATTTTGAATTTGTCTATTTGGTTTTTATATTTCTTCTTGTTTCCATTATGATAGGCTGTGTGTTTTAGAAATTTTCCCATTACTTTGAAATTATCCAATTTGTTGGTGTGTGATCCTTGTACCAGTTCCTTTTTTATTGCTCTGATAGGAAAAAAAAAAACTACTAAGACAATTTATAGAAGAAAGCATTTATTCAGGTTCACAGTCCAGAGGGTTAAGAGTCCATTAGGACAGGAGGCATGGCAGCCAGAACAGGAAGCTGAGTGCTCACACTGAACCAACCATAAGTACAAAGCAAAGAGCCAATTGCAGGTAGCACTAGACTTTCAATCTCCAAGTCTGCCGCCAGTGCCATACTTCCTCTAGCAATGTCACACCCCCTAAACCTCTGCAAGCCATACCACTGTCTGGGGACCAAGAGTTCAAATGCTCCAGGCTATGGTGGACATTTCTCATTCAAACTACCAGAAACACTTGTAGCGCAAATTCTAATTGGTCTTCATTAAAACCCCAATATCCTCTGACTGCCCAGCCATATCACTCCCCGTTTCCTCCTTCTAAGTGCTGGGATTAAAAGTGTGTGTCACCACAGCCTGGCCTCTATGGTTAACTAGTGGCTAGCTCTGCTCTGTGATCTTCAGGCAAGCTTTATTTGTTAGTGCACAAACAAAATATTACCACAAACCCTTTATGATACCTTTCCCTCTGTGGGCCAGTTGCCATGTCTCCTGTCATTTCTAGTTTATTGTTACTATGGCTTTGTTCTCTGTTGTCTTAATCTCAATATATGCTTCTTGACTCTACCAGTTTTGTTGACTTTAATATTCAAAGAAAGTCTCTGAGATTCTAAATCAAATACACATCACACACTAGTTGCATTCTGGTTATTTTGATAAAGAGAAACTTTAAAATAACCAGGAAGATATTTAAGTTGATATTTATACTAATTATTAATCATATGATGTTTATGTGGTTAACAGATAATGAAGCAGAGAAACCTACCCAAGGAGTCGGCTTTGTGTAGCTTCATTTTCATGTTTCAAAACAATAACAATCCAGAGTTTCATTCAAATGAAGTTTTCTGTGTACTGTTTCTGAATAGTAGGGAAGACAAATCTAAATCATTGTGAAAGCTCAATGATACTTTCCAAGAAGGGATGGATGCTCAACAAGAGTGGAAGGGAGAAGTGGGTAGAGATACAATCTATGCAACTGGGAAGATGATGAGTAATGCTCATACAGAAGTAGGTCCTTCTGAGGCCAGCAAGTTCATGAGAGCACTTTCAAGAAGGCCTGGATGTTTTATAATTTTCTCATCATACCCCAAAAGCAGTAGTTCTCAACCTTCCTAATGCTGCGGCCATTTAATACAGTTCCTGGTGTTGTAGTGACCTCAACCATAGAATTATTTTGTTGCTGCTTCATAACCATAATTTTGCTGCTTTTATGAATTCTAATGTAAATATCTGTGTTTTTTATGGTTTTAGGTGACCCCTGTGAGAGGGTCATTCAACTCCCAAAGGGGTCACAACCCTCAGGTTGTGAAACACTGCATGAAAGGGCAGAGTCTTAGACTTTTAAACTGTTTTTTAAAAAGAAATATTTACCAGTATGTTATGAGTAAATATGTGCACATGCATGTGGGTCCCTGTGGAAACCTGGAGAGGGTATTGGGTTCCATGGAGATGGAGTTAACAAGTGGTTGTGAGCCATTAGATGTGGATTTTGGAAACAAAACTGAGGTCCTCTGCAAGAGCAACAAACACAATTACGTTTCAGCTTTTATAAATATAATGACCTCATGACCCACAGGTGAGAAATTTCCTGAATATGTAGTTTGGCAAGACCAAGAGGTCAGACATCAACACATTGATTTTATTATGAGAAGTAAAACATACACATTTGCACGGTTTTAATTCAGTATTAGAAATTCTGTCTCTTTTAATTTGAGGAACAAAAGAGAGATTCTTTTTAATTGGGGTCTTTTTTTTAAGCATTTGCTTAATCTATCTTTGAAAAGATGGTCCTTTCTTTGAAGTACAAAACTTTTAGTTTTGGTTTCTTAATATTTATGATGAGTTGAGAGCTTACATTTTTTTTCTCCAGGAAAAAAAAAAAACACTTTATTTTCAGCCTAAGTAAGATGAAATGGACAGCCCCTCATTCCATCCTTAGTTTTACAGGAGGTCCTTGTTTTATGTAAATTCCCAACCATTTCATAAGCCCTCTATGTGTGTTTTTAAACTATTTTTGACAGTTTCAACCCTTTATTCTCCCATAATTCCCTTCATGCTATCAGCTACTGTGGGAGAGACATTAATTTCAGTATGCCTTTCTACTTGGGGTTGAAAATTTTATGCATTTCAAATTGAGTTTCACCAGTTTCTAGGTTAACTTCACTGAGGATACTTTTTCCCTTTGAAAACTTGACAAGATCCTTAAGAAACCTTTCTCTCCCCATATTTGTCTAGTTTCCTGGTGCATGTACATTTTTTCTCTTTTCCTGGATTTAGTAGCAGATTTGACACAAGCATAAATTTTTATATTTTCCAGTTCTCTGGTGGTAAATTTAAGCCCAGAGTCCTCACAAGATGCTCTTTTTCATCATGTATCCCTTTGTTGTTTTTGTGATCCGACCTTGACACTTTTAAGAATTTTCTTATTTCTCTTGGCACCCATGCCATCTCTTGTTACCTGAAAATTCCCATTGCTAGGACCAATAAATTCATTAGATACACTTTCTAGCTGCCCCATTATTTAGAAGCCCTTGTGATCACTATTACCCATTGTTGTGTAGCAAGGATCCTATCATTTTTACATTCCTCCTTTTGTGTTTTCACCCACAGCCTCCTCTACCACTCTTGTGCGTCTGCATTCTCCTCGAGAGTCTTCCAGATTCTCTCTGATATTTCCCCTAAGCCATCATCACGGAGGTCCAGGCATCGAATTATTTATCGGGGCTAGAGGTGGCTCAGTGGGTAAAGTGCTAGCTGTGCAAGCCTGAGGTCCTAACTCTTTCAGCCAGAATCTTTAGTATACTAAGTCATCCACAAACTTGGCGCCCTGAAAGGAAAAAAAAAAGGTGGAAGATTGGAGCAGGTAGGCAGTGGTCCAGGGCCTCTGTTTTCCTGTAGCTCCAATGCTTTCCCTACTGTCTTTCTCCGTGGGCTTACTTGGGCTTCCTCACACTATGGCAGCCTCAACTAAGAGGGATAGCTTCCATAGCAGTGGGTTTCTCTCATGGAGAACCAAAGTAGTAGCTTGTTCTAGCTGCACAAGTCACAAAGTAAGTGTGATATGTGCCATTCTTCACAGTTTGAGGTCATTGCCAATTCCATCCAACTGTGGTTAGGCAAAAGATGCAACACTTGATTGGCAGAATATCAAGATTCTATCATAAGAATATGCATAAACAGAATATATTTTTAAGATGTCTTTGGAAAATATGTTCTCCTAAATGACTTTAGCCAAAGTGCAGTGTAGATGAATTTCTAAACAGTCTTATTAAATAAGAAACACAGAGCCAAATACAAGGGTAAAAACTGTAGAGATCAGAGAAATAGTGATAGCCACCAACTAACCTTAGCTCACCATGCTGCAGTAGCTTTACAAGAGAACCATCTTCTTCCTGTCTAACCTGTGCCTTTGTTGCCTTGCTGTTCTGCCTTCTCATTGGCTCTTAGCCGATCCACCTCACTTTCTTGTCACTGCCTGTCTGTACAGACGCCTGGAAATGAGTTAAATGAGGTCATATGGATAATAATCAGGAGGGACTGGCATCTTTATAAGAAAAGGAAGAGAAAACAGAAAGCTTTATTTTGAAAAAGCATTTCCCTAGCATATGCGAGGATCTGAGTTCAGTCTGAGAACAACACACACACACACACACACACACACACACACACACACAGACACACACACACACACACACACACACACACACACACATACTCACGCATGCACGCACGCACGGGGGGTGGGGTGGGGAGAGAATCTTTCCTTTAAAAACACTAAGTGGCTACTTCTAGCTGTACATTGATAAATATTTCCTTGATGGAAAAATTTTGAAGGAAGCAGAAGGCAGGTTTATAAAAGTATAAGACATCTTCAATTTCCTGTGCTTGAATACATTTGTAATGTGAATAGGGGAATAGGCTTTGCTCCCCAGGACTGTGTCGCATATCTTTAAATATTTCATCTGCTAGAAAGTCAGAACAACCATGTTTTATAGACTCTACTAGAAATCTCTATCCTTAATTTAAAAAACCAAGTTCAAAAAGGCAAATAACGCCCCTTAAGTGGAATACATCTGGCAATCAGTGCAGGGAGTCCAGTGGTAATGGAGTTTTTTTTTTTTTTTTTTTTTTTTTTTTTTTTTTTTTTTTTTTTTTTTTTATTTTAGTGTGTGTGTGTGTGTGTGTGTGTGTGTGTGTGTGTGTGCGCGCGCACGCACACACACACACATGCTTATGTGTACATCTATATGTGCTTGTGTATGTGTATATGAGTGTATGTGTATTTATGTGTTTTCAAATGCAGATGCCAGAGGACCACTTCAGGTGTTGGTTCCCATGTGCCATCCACCTTGGCTTTGGAAAGAGAATTTCTTATTGGCAGCAGATTTTCCAAGATCAGCCTGGCTGACAGGGAGCCCTAGAGATTCACCTGTCTTCCCCTCCCCAACGAGGTGATTACAAGTAGGTATCACCATGCCCCCAATTTTAGAATTTGGGTTATTTCATTTCCTTCACTTGGGTTTTGTAATTTGAACTCTGGATTTGGTTTACTACAGAGATGGTTTCCTAGCCCTCATTTCACTTTTGGCTAAGGAGGTCCAGGCTGTGTTCACTGGTATAAAACTCTGGAAGAAAACACTGGCAAATAGTAAAATCAAGAAACATTTTTAAGTCCTATAGCTGAATATAAGTATTTCAACTTATCTATAAAAAGGGCAATGCCTGCTGTGTGCTAGCAATGTCCTCATGGGTAATTTGTACATTCACAGCTGGCGATTTCAATCATCTGCTGCTAGTCTCATAATGAATCTGCTCTTTCAATTTCTAGTTCCTTTCAGACAGTTTCCACTGTGAACTTCAGTACTTTGATGTGTTTTTGTGACCTTCCTCACTTATTCTTAGGAAAATGACTAGGTAGAAATTTTGAACCCTGTTGTAAGTTAGGTTCTGTTATTCTCATTATGTTACTTTCTGCGTGTCAACTCCTCAAAATACAAATACATATAGAACTAGGAGATCATGGGATAAGCCATATCCAAAGCTCTACAGAAGACTACAATGCTCATTAATTCTTAAAAAAAAAAAAAAAAACAGAAAATGTTGTAACAAAATCTATGACTTTTTGCTTTGTGTTTCCAAAATAAATACCCGTGGGCTGTCAAGGCAGCACTTTACATCCTAGTCAAAGATGAATATGAACATGGGGTTTAGGCCTGATTGACAGTCTCCCTATATTTTAATTTATTGAGTTATATTTTCTGAGTCCTTCAGCAAAATATTTGGGGAAATTAAAAGTTAATGGAACATAATATTACCAAGACATTTGCTTGCAATTTCAAGTTATTTTTGAGCCCTACAACAACTTAAAGAGTTAATGTTAGACATGGCCTTTTGATAATATTCACCTAGCTGACAAATGAAACATTTCATTTTCTTCCTGGTACAACTGCTGACCATGACCATGCAGACAACAGTCAGGTTTGTGAGGATACAATTAGTATTGAGAAGTCTGTCTTATACAAATAGTCTTGGGGTCTTTAATTCTAACTCATTATTACAATCCCTACCTTAAAAAGAAAGTCAATAATAATTTTTAATTAATGCCAAATTCCAGGCAGCATCTCTATGGGAAAATAAATAACATTCATTAGACAGCAACTTCAGGGATTGTAACTTTAACTTACCATACATAGTGCATTACATGTAACAACTTCTTATGAAACCTTTGTTAATGGTGATACTTGTACTTATGTAAATAAGAGATGTTGGCATCACATCTGTATGTGAACTATGGCCAATTTTTTCTAGTTTATTATGGGACTACATAGATAAACTAAATTATTACTCAAGTGACAAAATATCTTGCAACAAGTAAGATATTTGTTTCTTGAGGGAATATTTTCCTGTAGCAAATGCCTGTCTCTATTCTAGTCATGATTTAGGTGTCAAATATGAACAAAGTTACTGGGCAATGGGGATGTGTTGGGGGAATTTGATCAATGAATAATGACAAATAATATTTTATGTTCATTATTATCTTATATATTCCTACAGATCTTTGAAAGGAAAGCATCAGAGAGAAAATCCAGTGAATTCTAGAATACAGAAAAGATCAAATATATGGTTTAGTATGTTTATGGAACAAAAGCAGCCATTGAAGTCTGAATCCTAATTTCTAACATAATACTATAATTTTTTCTATATTCTTGAAAATTTCATGCATGTAGCAATGAAACTCAACCATTTCCACCACATATTTCCAATCTCTAACTCTCCCCAAATATCTCAACACAGCAAAGGAAGGTCATAAGTCCACCTTGGCCCTGTCCGGTGTCTGGAGTTAGAGGAACAGAACCAATGAGCTTGTTTGAGTTCAAGGTCAAGAGAAATCTGGGATTTGCAGTTTAATAGTCAGGAAGGAGCTTAATTTCCTTCAAACAAACAACTGACGCCATTTCTAAGCACTGTGCTGAGGGTAAAGGTCATGATGTTTTCACACTCAGTAGAGCTGTTAACTTTCTGGCAGCCAGTAAGCACAGAGAGGAGAAATAGGGAAGGAGCAAGACTAAGACATAATCTTTAAGGATACACTTTCCTCCAACTGGGCTCCACCTTCCACATGTCTACTTCATTCTAATGCTTTATTTTTTGTACTTGTAAATGGATTGACCCATTCTGAAATCACCTTACAAATATGCCCAGATGTGTACTTTACTAACATTTTAGGCATCTCAATTCAATCAGGTTGACAAGATTCACCGTCATAGATGCCATGCCAGGAAGTTAACATTAAAGTAGTTTCCATCTCAGATAATATTTATAGAGCCAATAGTGATGGACTCAACAACAAAGGCCTGCATTTCCATGTGGAATCAACAAGACATGAAAGTTCATATTTCATCAATTTGTTCCAAGTGTGAAAACTTCCAAATATTGTATTAGCTTTTTCTCCTCATGTATTTTCACACATAATCTTGTTGGGGTATACTGATATTAGATGAATGTATTCCAACCCTAGGCAGGAGTACAGCTTCCTTAAGCCTTTCATTAGGGATGGTGGAACGTAGGGACAGTCACCGAGTTCCCAAGTTTCCAAAGTATTAGTAGGTGTTTGAAATCCACTTGGACTTGAAACTGATAATGTTGAATCCTGAATGAGCTTCTCCCCACTTTCCATGCTTTTTGTTCAAAGTAAAGCTGTTTCAGAAGGAGTGGAGGCCAGACATCAGTTTGAACACAAACCTGATGAAATAAAGAGGAGGCTTGGTTCTTAAAGCTGGTATAGGAGCAAAGGAGATCATTGACCACTTTGTCACCTAACTGTGTTTTCTTACAAAAAAGAGGTATCTTCTCATTTTCCTGACAAGATTATGTTTTGTGCCTTGGCTATGTGTCTACCAAAGTGAGGCTCCTACCTTCCCAAGGAGGCAGAGAGAAAGGCTACTTTTCAAAGGGATAGCTTGCTGAGTTTTGGGGAAGTCGCTGTTTGGTTATATAGTTGATAGGAGGTTTAAAAAAGAATTATATCTCAAAGGGAATCATTTATAATCACACATTTTCTAAAGTAAAGGCTCTAAAAAATAAGTTTAGGGATCCATAGGCAGGAACCAGACTGCCTCACATTTAGTCATAATGGGGAAAAATGAGAAAAAAGATGTGTTCATGTACACACACACATAAGTGTGCAAGCATAAACATTCAAACACAGATGCATGCACTCACATGTATGTACACAATGATATAACAATCATTAGTAAAGATCTCTTTATTAAAATTTCCCAGAACTCTTAAATGTGTAGTTAGGGGCTGCTGAGATGGCTCAGTGAGGAAGGTTGACCCTTGTCAGGACTCACATGAGGGAAGGAAAGAATCGACCCCCCACAAGTTGTACTCTCCCGTGCACACACATGGGCATGTACACCCTACCCAGTAAAAGGATAAATGTAAAAATGTTCTTATTTTACAAAATTTCACAGTGCTTTAAAATTGTCATGTTTGAGACTATTACTCTTCATTAAAGTTTTTAAGTTGTGCCAAAATTCAACTTGGAATTTCCAAATTTTTCTTTTTTTTTTTCTTGAAATCATACAATTATAAGGTGTTATATCTTGGGTCAATTATGAAATTTCAATTACATTTTTTAGAGTAGAGAAGAAACTCTTGATAATAATACATATATACATAACATATACTCAGTAAAGAAATATGAGTCATTTGCTGAAATAGCAAAGAGACATTAAAAAAATTCTGGCTATGTGTGTTTGCCTGCATATGTACTTGTTCACAATGTGCTGTGTCCATGGTGTCAAGAAGAGGACATCAGATGTCCTTGAATTGGTTAGAGACAGTTTTGAGCCACCTTGTAAGTGTTGGGAACAGATCCCGGGTCCTCTACTCTGTAAATCTCTTTCTCACTTTCATGTCTATTCATTCTGTGACTCGTTAGAATTAACCAGAGCTGTCTGTCTGTGTGACCATGGGTTTGGAGCTATCCATTGGAGGTTGGTGGACTCAGCAGAGGATACCCATCTAAAGGTAGTAATTTCCTTCTCCCTGGATCTATCATTAGTCTTATAAGGCCCTTTGGGAACCTGCCCCTTCCATGACTGTTGGCAAAGCCAGTCTTTTGAGTCTGCCTCAGGTGACTACAGAGGTTGTGAGTTCATGATTACAATATTACAACAGGCTGTTCTGAATCTAGAGAATTATGTCTTAGCCCTTCACCTTAATGTAAGGCTCTCACATGTATTTTGTCTTTTTCTATATTTTTTCCCTGAGCCTTACAGAGGGTGGGAGAGATGTCTTGTGTTGGGGGTGTGCTATCAACTGGCACTTATTTTCAGTATAATGGGCTGTCATGTTTTTTTTTTTCTTTAATTCACATCAAATGGCTGTGGAGAGAAGCTTCTCTGACTAAGGCTGGGAGGTTTGGGTATGGGTACAGATACAGACAGATAGAATAGTTTGATGTTCTGTCAGTTTAGTTAAGCAAAATACTAAGTTTTCCCAGTGATCATACACTTCTCCACACATAGGTTGTCAATCAGGTTTATAGTACCAGGCATGGGTTCCCTCCCATGCACAAGGGCTTAAATCCAATCAGAGGGTAGTTGGTAACTTGATAGCAATCATGCCACTAGGGCACTAGTGGCCAATTACATGTTACCAAACAGACTGGACTTGTCACTGCATTTATAACCTAAAATGGCTTTCAGTGAGGATCTGATCAGTTAAACAATAATGTATTCTTGTGGTCTCTTGATGAGCATATTGATATAATGCTTGGAGACTTTCTGGATTGAGGGTGGTCTAAAATATATTTATTACTATATTGTCTTATAAGTCATTATCCACAATTGTTAAAGTCCACTTATTAGTAAATTTAAAGGTGATTTCTATTGCTTTTTAAGTTACCCTTGTTCTAACATATTCCTCTGGAAAAACTGACCAGTTTTGCATGGAATAGTCCATAGCATCATCTATAGCATTGTTCATAAAGCATTACCTATAGCACCTTCCAAACTCAAGTTCAAAATGACCAATCATCTATAGAATTTTCCAAAATACCTTCCAAAGTCAGGTTCAAGTGAACATTATGAAAATTAAAAGTTTCCCACCATAAGTACAATAATATTACAACATACTTCTCAATTTATTTAGGAAACTTATTTAATTTTTAATTATTATATCAAGCTACTGTATTATCGAGATGATTTTTGAAAACAAAGACTAGTGAGTGAGGAAAGCACCAAGCTTTAGCTATAAGGACCATTTCTTGTGTGAGCATGCAAGGAGCCTCTGCATATAAATTATTGTCGTTGCCATGAAAATTCCTCTGACAGAAGGCATTGCCACTTATAAGGCTGGGGTGTTGTCACTTTTGACATTCATGGCTAGTGTCAGTTCTTAGTCCTGGTTCCAGTTTCTTTCCATACTACAGCTCTTTCAACCAGAAGCAGAACATTTCTTAGCATCTCTCAATCTGAATAATCCAAAGTTCTTCAAAGATTTTGTGTTTTCATCCTTGGAGACCTCAAGCTTCATTAAAACTGATGGAATGAAATCAAGATGATGGAATACTCAGCCACATGACAAGATGATTTCCTGTCATTTGCCACAGCAGTAAGGAATTTAGTGCGTTGTGTTTAGGGAAATAAGACAGATGCAGAAGGTCACAGACTCCAGGATCTTATTCCTATTGACCAAGAACTGAGTAATGGTTGCTAGAGCCTGGTAAGGATCGAAGTAAGGGAGAGAGGGCAAAGGGAAGTTGATGAACAACGTAATTAGATAATAATCTCTGTTACACAACGTAGTTAACAATAATGTAGATTGCAAAATAACTGGAAGATCCATCTTTTAATGTGTATTCCACAAGAAAGTGATAAATGTATGAGATAATGAAGATGCTAATTACCTGACTTGTTAATTACATAATTTGTTACTTGTATTGAAACTTCACATCATATCCCATAAGCAAGTACTATTAGGATGTGTTAATTAAAATGTTTGAGATAAATTAGGAATAACTATATATCTCTGTTATAGTGTGGATTTGAAAAGTTGCTCGGAGAGTAATAAACTGATCACTCGGTTTCTCTCACAGTGATGTTCTGAGGCAGGGTTTTCAGGAATGGGTTAGGTCAGGGGTACTTTTAACCTCTTTATGGATTTACACTGGTTATGGGTGAATGACAAGTGATGGAGGGGTTGGGAGGTGGGACTGAGTTGAAGGGAGCAGACATTTCCTGTCCCTTTTTTGTTTCCTCTGCTTCCTGGATGCTGTGGAAGGAACAGCTCTCCCAGCACAGGCTCCCATCCCTTCCTGCCTTGCCTCATTTAAACATCAAAACACTGAAATCACTGAACTCTGGCCAGAAACCTCTGAAATAGGAAGCAACACCAAACCGCTTTCTTCTTTGCGGATAGAGGCTAGAAAGTGGATTAACGCAATTTGCATCACTGTCTTCCTTTTTGAGAAAAGTGCTGGCCATATACCATGATACCCTGCTGTGGAATGTCTTTCTGTGTGCTGTGGATGTGTGTTGCTCTGATTGGTTGATAAATAAAGCTGCATTAGCCAATGGCAGGGCAGGATAGGTTAAGAGGCCTACTCAAACTGAAGACAAGCTGAAGAAGGGTAGAGTTGGGGGTGGGGAGACACCAGCCTGCTGCCCAAGGAGCAACAAGATGCCAGCGGACCAGTAACGGCCACGTGATAACATACAGAACAGAAATGGGTAGCACCAGAGAAACTTCCAGCTACAATACCCTCTACTGGGAACCTCTCAGTTAGTGTGACTATGGGCATTGTGAAGCAATGATTACTTTCCCTGTTTTTTTTAAACAATGCATTGGCAATGCATTCTAGTTGTTTAACTCATAAATCTGATTTTATTTTTTCCAATTCAGCAAATGTAAGAATGTATTTAGATGATATTTTGCAATCAATTTATATAATGAACCAGAGTATAAAAATAAATTACTGCCCACTGAATAAAGCAATCTGGGCTACTATACTTAAAAGAATGAAAAAAAAAATCATGAATTAAAGCAAAGTGGATAGAAACATATTGTCACATCCACATATATTTTACTTACTTTTCAACAAAAATAAAACATAGGACATGTACATTAAATTAGATTTACATTGGAATGAAATTTAGAGGGTTAAAAGGCATTAAATGAATAAAATATTACAGAAAGTATAACCTGAAATCATTTTAATGTTTCCACTTTAGTTATTTCTCAAAGTTTTATTAAAATTCCATTATAACCCAGGAAACACTTTGGTCTTGACATTTCATTTTTGACAAGCTAAAGTGCAGGCCTTGGATATATTATAATGTGTCTAGAAATAAGAGGAGGAAATATGAGGTCAAGGCAATCATCATGCATGAAGTCTGTCTTAATTATCCTGATGGACTAACTACCACCAGGATTTACTAGATAATTAGTCTGTTCACAATTAATTATTCACACTGAGCTCCATGTGATGTTGGGTCTTTTTTTCAAAAATAGCAGCCTTGTATGGCTTAAATTCTTTTTCTACACCCACCCACTGTGTGTGTGTGTGTGTGTGTGTGTGTGTGTGTGTGTGTGTGTTTAAATTTTTCACTTATGATACTGGCCAACGGAAATTTAATCTTTATTACAAAGGATAGTTACTGATGCTTAAGCCATATTTCTTCACCAACCTTTGTTGAGGTCCAACCATGACTGCTACACAGGAAGCAAATAATAAATTCACAGTCCTCAGTCTAGTCCTCAAGTCATTTAAAAAAACTGTTGGAAAAAAAAAAAAAAAAAAAAACAGTGACACTGTTTCCCAGCAACTTGGTGGCAAAGCTTATCACATTTTCCTTGGATGAAGGCAATGGAACAGGACATCGCAGAACAGCATGCACCTATCTTCTATTTTGAAAACCTGAAGTATGAAATTTGCAGCAATAAAATAAAGATCACAATTATAAATATGTGTAAACTTTTGGAGCAGAGATAGGACTCCTTGAATGATACCTTTATATTTATTTTTATGAAATACATTGGTAAAGCCTGATCTCTTAAATTTATGGTACCAGTTAATATCAGACACAGAGAAAGATCAGCTGGATTTATTGTTTGCTTGATTGGTTGATTGTTCATCAGGAAAAGATTTTTTTTTTTTTTTTTTTTTTTTTTTTTTTTTTTTTTTTTTTTTTTTTTTTTGTTTTTCGAGACAGGGTTTCTCTGTGTAGCTTTGCGCCTTTCCTGGAACTCGCTTTGGAGACCAGGCTGGCCTCGAACTCACAGAGATCCGCCTGCCTCTGCCTCCCGAGTGCTGGGAGGAAAAGATTTTATATAGGAAATTCTATATTCAGTACACCTTTTTTTTGTTTTCATTATCGTTGCTGTGTATAAGACAGAATCTTGCTGTGCAGCACAAGCTGGCTTGCTATGTGCTGGGGATGATCTCAAATCTGTGGCAGTGTCTTGCCACAGACTCTCAAGTGTTGGGATTAGATATGTGTTACATGAAACTGAAGAAATAATTTTGGATAAAGTTCAGTGTTGACTTTGTTTTTGCGTATTTCAAGACCCATTAAACAGACTAGTTTTATAGTGATAAAAGAAAAATTGTAATTTTATATTCTTTATTCTTTGGAAATTAAGAATTTCTTGAAATGGCAAATGACATGTTATTTTCCCTTAGCTCATTGTCTTTCAAATTCTAATTGGCATTTCATGGGAGAGAGAAGTTATATCTATGAAAGGCTTCACAAAAATCTAGCCTTATAGTTTGTTTCAACAAGTAGCAATAATTTAAATTTTAAAAAGGATTTCATATTTGACATTAGAAGAAGTCTGTGTGACTGAACAATGGGAAAACTACATGAGGAAAACTGTAAACTATGCTGCTGTGAAATTTGCACCCCATTTGTCCTAACAGCATAGGTTCTACACTTCAGTGCTTTTAATTGGCATCTAGACTATTTGGGGAGAAGGATTTCATCAGACTCTAAGAAACAAAGCTGTGTGTTGACACGCTGTATCAGTATGACTGCTTTTGAACATTTTTTTAATCCATGTATATATTTTGGTGCAATGCCCTTTGAGTATCTGGCTTGGACAACCTCATTATGAAGACCCAGTTAGTATCACCACAGCATTTTTCTGCCATCAAAAATACCATGCATGTGTATACCAGCACTCTCGAAATGTGTAACTACTCTAGATTCCTTGGATGTTGATGTTCTGATAAGCATAGAAACGTTAGACACTGTAGGGTTTTTTCCCTGTCTGATTCAAGTTAAATGCCTCCTCATTTTCCTTGGGGATCCTGGTCTGTGGCATGAACATACTGCCACTACTCTGATGTCATAGACCAACTCATCCTAAAGCACTGACATGCCTTTTAGTTGGATTTTAGGAGTCCACATTTCAACACTTTGATGTAAACTAGAGTAGGCTTTTTAAAGTTCTGAGATATTTGATCATGTCTTTCAAATATGGTAATTCACATTCTCCAACAAGCAGCTTATCTCTCAACAAACAACAGCATCACATATTGTCACAAAGTGCTCTGTGTTTATGATTCCAAGTGACAGAAAGGTGTTACATCCTTTGCTTTTCGTGTGATGGCAAATTATCTGGCAGGAGCAACTTGAGGAAAGAAGGATATATTTTGCTCACCTTTTGAGGTCACAGCCCATCACTGTGGGAGGTGGGGCTGCAGGAGAAGGAGACACTCCTCAGTTGCATCCCTCAGTCAGGGGGCAGAGAAAAGAGAATGCTGGTGCTTAGCTCACTTTCTCCTTTTCATTCAGTTCAGGAATACAGACTGTGGGATGGCGCCAGCCTCATTGGGCTGGGTCTTCCCTCCTTAGATGAATCTTTCCTAGGGACACTCTCATAGACATGCAGAGAGGCATGTTTCCACAATAATTCTCAATCCAATCAGGTGTGATAATTGACATTAACTGTCACAGAATCACATATACTCTCCCCTTGAGCTAAGTCTTTCACTGTTGTCCAAAACTGGAACACTTTATGATTCATGGTGATAGATTCATAGGCATGACACTGACTTCACAATGAATTCTTCTGCAAAGATGTGGGTGTATCTTTTAGAATCTGAAAAATTGGTCAACAATTACTTAGTTGAAAACATGGCACGTTATCTAGGCTTTGTGAACACATAGCTATAATCCTAGTGACCTGGGAAAGGAAGGCTGAGGTAGGAGGATCACAAGCTCTAGGCCGGCCTAGGCTACAGAGTGAGTTCCAGGTCAATCTGGATAATTTACAGGAATCTTTCATCCAAATTAGAAAGGACAAAGGGAACTGTGGGAATAGCCCAGTGCTGAAGCAATAGCCTAAAATATGTGAAGGCCTTGTGTTTAACACCTGTGTGTGTGTGTGTGTGTGTGTGTGTGTGTGTGTGTGTGTGTATGCATGTGTGTGTGTGTGAAAACATATTAGCACACATAGTGGGAACTACCTGATTCAAGACTCTTTCACCATGGAAGAAAGCCAGAACTACAGATGGGTGTGGACATTTTTCTGTTTATAGTCAGCAGAGGGGGGAACAATCTCAGAAGTGTTTTTTTTTTTTTTTCTGTTCTATAATTTGGAAGCATACTTCTTTTCAATATAACATCACAATAAAAGGTGTAACTTGGGCTAAACAATGATTGTAAGATTATGAGCTGTTTTAGCTGAGTTCCTACATCAACCATTCTGTAAGGAATAAAAATTTGCCACAGGCTTAGTGCTTATTATGTAGTCGTTTCTTAATGAGGACAAGTTTTGTAATGAGACTTAGTTAAGAGAAATCTTTTAACCTGTGTGATGGCAAGAAGGGGATTAGGGGTGTGTTAATAAACCTTTAAAAAGTTGAGCAAACAACCTATGTGTACACTCTGTAGGGAATGCTGTGTAATTAAAACACAGAGTTTATGTTACTAATAGACACACCTGCTACTGCTAGGCCTCTTTTCTTCTGGAAATATCTTACGTCCTGAACAAGAATCTCATTAGTTTACCACTTCTGAGAGTCTCCATGTTGATACCCGACACAAAATGAGAACACAACATTAGAGAGCAGACGAGATTTTTACAATCTCTGTTAATTTCTTAAATCAACATTTTTCTTTGAAAGATGCAGGAGTGAGAGCAGGAATTGTGTTCCTTACTGAAAAAGTCTGAGCCAGTCATGCAGGCTTAAGATAACAGCATCTATTAGACAACTCGATTCCTGACCCCTGTGGCAGAGCCAGAGAAGCATCACTCAGTTTGACTCTCAAGTTCAAAGGACAGTGTTTGGAGAACGTAGTGAATTGCACAAGCACATGAGTGCACTGTGGGTGAAACTATGAAAGGACAAAAGGGCAGAGCAGAGTAAATCAGGCATGGAGTTTTGTGGAAGCAAGCAACGGGGTAGATGTTGGATACAGGTAGGCATATGCTTAGAGGAGACAAGCCAAGCAAGTATATGAATCGAATATCGTGCAAAATATTTCCATTTACCAATTTTTGCAAGCTCCTCTGTACACCATCTCTTTACCAAAACAAGGACACCTGCAGTAGAACCCTGCCTGCATCTTTCTTTGACTGCAGTTCCTTCTCTACCTCTCTTTTGTCACTTGGCAGGCATATGGTCTAGTTAACATGATAAATGGAAAAGGACACATGTCTTTTATTATTACTATTATTAAAAATAGATTATTCTCTCATACAATACATCCTGACCACAGTTTCCCTCACCTTCACTCCTTCTAGCTTTCTTTTACCTCCTCTCTACCCAGGATCCACTTCTCCTCCATCTCCCTTCAGAAAAGAGTGGACCTCCAAATTGGTAACAACTGAACACAAAACAAAAACAAAATACAATGAGAAAAAGGAAAAGTCCTCACATCAAGGCTAGTTAAGGCAACCCAACAGGAGGAAAAGAGTCTCAAGGGCAGGCGAAAGAGTCAAAGATGAACCCACTCCAACACTAGGAGTACCAGAAAGAAACCAAGCTAATAACCATAACATGTATGCAGAGGACCTGGTGGAGACTCCTGCAGGCTCCATGTTTCCGCTTCAGTCTCTGTGAGTCCATATGAGGCCCCCTTAATTGATTCAGTGGGTGTGTTTTCCTGGTGTCCTCCATCCCTTCTGACTCCTACAACCTTTCTGCCCACTTTTCTACAGGACCCCCAAAAAAGATTTTAAATGTTGATTATGTGAAATACCTGCTATTCCAGGGGTGTCTGTGCAGCGGAATTTTCTATGCCTCGACTTGTCCTAATGAATGCAAGGTGACAGGCTTTGGTCTGTTTCACTTCCTTCTCTATCCAGCTTTATAGAGTTTTCCCAAAGCCAATAAAGTGACTTCTCTAGAGACTGACTAGGGTAACAAACACACGGTTTGGGCCTCTATCCCAAAATGTCTCTTATTTTCTGTGGAAATTATTTGATGTGTGATCCTCCCTAGATGAGGCTTTCTCCGAACTTTCTAGGAAGAAAACCTACTGGACCCACAAAGTAAGTATGGTATTGATGTGAGAAAGAAGAAGCTAGAATGCTGGCGAGGTGAGACACAGACACACATACACAGACACACACACACACACACACACACACACACAGACTGAGACAGAGACAGAGAGAGACAGAGACAGAGAGAGACGGAGACAGAGACAGAGAGAGAGAGAGAGAGAGAGAGAGAGAGAGAGAGAGAGAGAGAGAGAGAGAGAGAGAGAGAAGCTGTATATCTTTCCATTAAGCCCTGATGAACAGGAACGTGGCTTAGCAGCTTCATGGTAAGAAAGCAAAAAAAAAAAAAAATTATGTCTCTCTAGATGAAGGAAAGAAGGCTTCATGAATGGGATAATGCTTTAAGAAAAGAATCAAGTTCTCACATCTGAACATAAGGCGGAATTCTGTAACATTTTAAAGTCACAAATAAACGTGATGTTTTAGTGAGGATATCTTTTCTGCTTTGGGAACAGATGAGATGGCATCACAGAGCATGTCAAGAAGATGAAAGGGAATCTAAGATTGCAATCCATTTTAACACAACACAATGAAAATTAAGACATCAAATCAAAGCTGACTTTTTTTTTTACCATCAGTACTATTATAACTTTCGCTATTTAACTTTTCACTATCATCTGGAGGAAGTGTCAAAGTTAATACCACTGGGACTGTGTCATTCCATTGTGCTTGGGAAAACAAAAGCACATAAAAACATTTCAGCATGGTGTGCTCAGAAAGAGCTGAGTTAGCAGTGCATCTTGCTGCTCCCACAGTAATAGACCTAAGGTTGCTAGAGATATTAAAGAATTTGTTCTTGTGTGTGATAGGGAGGGGGGAGATGGGATTTCATGTAGGCTGACCTCAAAGTTCTGATATTTCTGTGTCCATTATCAGTGCTTAGATTAGAAGGGTATATCATCATATTGACATTTTAATATGAACAGTAGAATCAGGATCTGAATTCTGAAATTAAAGCTCAACTTTCAAACATAATAGGAGAAAACAAATATCTGAGAGCAGACTGATTGAAGAGAGAGGTTAAGAAGGGGAGTCTGTGGCTCCTGAAGCAATGAATCAGATATTTAAGTGGGGAGATGGAATTACCAACAATTTTTGTTTTTTTTTCCTCTCTATTTGCTGTGATTTCACATCTCTTCTGTTTTCCCTGTTCCAAATTCAGTAAAGTTGGCCATGCCTCATTTTCACACTTGTATCAGAAGAATTGGTTGGTAAAAAAATCATTGCAAGGAGGATAAATTTCATATGTACTTGGTACAAGAAAATGGACAAAACAATAAAAATATATAGGAAGTATTGATATTTAATTGCAAGTATTACACAAGAATAAATATCCCCAAATGTTTAAAGATAGTAATGAAATTACCACAGAAGCTGGGATGGGGTTGAAGCACTCTAGTTAATAATTTTCAATTTAAGAATGTCCTGTCTTAAAATAAGAGAAGATAACAGAAGATGGAAAGATCTCCCATGCTCATGGACTGGTAGGTTTAACAGTAAAATTGGCCATCTTATCAAAAGCAATCTACAGATTCAATACAATGCTCACCAAAATTTCAACACAGTTCTTCACAGACCTCAAAAGAACAATATTCAACTTCATAAAGAAAAACAAAAAATCCAAGATAGCTAAAATAATCATGTACACTACAGAAACTTCTGGAGGAATCCCCATCCCTGTTTTCAAGCTCTACTACAGAGCTATAGTAATAAAACCAGCATGGTACTGGCATAAAAACAGACAGGTGGATCAATAGAATTGAATTGAAGACATACAATACATACACCTATGGACACCTGATTTGTGACAAAGAAGCCAAAATTATACAATGGGAAAAAAAGAAAGCATTTTCAACAAATGGTGCTGGCATAACTGGATGTTCGCATGCAGAAGAATGCAAATAGATCCATATCTATCACCCCGCACAAAACTCAAGTCCAAGTGGATCAAAGACCTCAACATAAATCCAGCAACACTGAACCTGACAGAGGAAAAAGTAGGAAGTAGCATAGAATGCATTGGCACAGGAGACCACTTTCTGACTAGAACACCAGTAACACAGACACTGAGAGAAACAATTAATAAATGGGAACTTCTCAAACTGAATAAACTTCTGTAAGGCAAAGGACATAGTCAATAAGACAAAATAGCAGCCTACAGAGTGGGAAAAGATCTTCACCAACCCCACATTTGACAGAGTACTGATCTCTAAAATATATAAAGAACTCAAGAAACTAAGCATCAAAAAACAAACAAACAAAACCAACAACAACAACAAAAAGTAACAACCCAAGTAATCAAATTAAAAATTGGGGTATAGTTCTAAACAGAGAATTCCCAACAGAAGAATCTCAATGGCTGAGAGACACTTAAAGAATTGTTTGCCAGGCAGTGGTGGCGCACGCCTTTAATCCCAGCACTCGGGAGGCAGAGCCAGGCGGATCTCTGTGAGTTTGAGGCCAGCCTGTGCTACCAAGTGAGCTCCAGGAAAGGCGCAAAGCTACACAGAGAAACCCTGTCTCGAAAAACCAAAAAAAAAAAAGAATTGTTCAAAATCCTTAGCCATCAGGGAAATGCAAATCAAAGTGACTCTGAGATTTTATTTTACACCAGTCAGAATGACTAAGATAAAAAACACAAGCAAGAGCCTGTGCTGGAGAGGATGTGGAGCGAGGGGAACACTCCTTCACTGCTGATGGGAGTCCAAATTTGTACAGCCACTTTGGAAGTCAATATAGCTGTTTTTCAGAAAACTGAGAATTGATCTACAAGACCCAGCTATAACACTCTTGGGCATATATCCAAAAGATGTTGTTATTCCACAAGGACACTTGGTCAACTATGTTCATAGCAGTGTTATTCAAAATAGCCAGAACCTGGAAACAGCCTAGATGCCCCTTAACTGAAGAATGGAAAAAGAAAATGTGGTACATTTACACAATGCAGTATTACTCAGCTGTTAAAAAACAATGACATCAGGAATTTGAAGGTAAATAGATGAATCTAGAAAAAAAAAATCATCCTAAGAAAGGTAACCCAGATGCAGAAAGACAAACATGTTGTGTACTCAGTCATAAGTGGATACTACCTAGAATGTAAAGGATAACCATGCTACTGTCTATAGTCCTAGAGAGGCTAGACAACAAGGAAGGCCCAAAGAGGGACAGGGACATGTGGATTTCCCTGAGAAGGGGAAAATAGAAGAGATCTTTTGCATAGACTGGGGGCTGGCAGGGATGGGAACTTGAGGGATTGTGTTGCAGAGGGGTGGAAGGGGAGAATAATGAAAGAGATATTGATGAGGAGGGCATTTGGGGTTCAGGTAGAAACCTCAGGGAAGGGAAACTCCATGAATCTACAAAGATGACTCCAGCTAAGAATCCTAGCAATAGTGGATAGGTAGCCTGAACTGGCCATCTCCTATAATCAGATTGGTAACTACCCCTATTATCATCAGAGAGCCTTCATCCAGTGACTGATAGAAGGAGATGCAGAGATCCACAGCCACACACTGGGTCGAGCTTAGGGAATCCGTTGAAGAGAGGGAGGAAAGATTGTACAAACCAGGGAGATTTGTACATCCTAAAGAAATCCACAGGAATAACTAACCTGGTCTCATAGGAGCTCAGAGACTCTGGACCAATGTCTAGGGAACTTGTATGGGATCAACCTAGACCCTGTATATGTGTGTCACAATTATGTAGCTTGATCTTTTTGTGGGACTCCTAGTGGTGGAAGCAGGGTCTGTCCTAATGCTTTGGCTGGCTTCCAGGAACCTTTCCTCATATTGGGTTGCCTTACCCAGCCTTAATACAAGGGGAAGAGCTTAGTCCTACCTAAATTTGATATGCCATGCCTTGTTGACACCCATGGGATACTTGCCCTTTCTGAATAGAAACAGAGGCAGAGTGAATGGGGAGGGGTAGGGGGAGATGGGAGGAAATTGGATGAAAGGAGGGAGGGGAAACTATGGTTGAGATATAAAATAATAAATTAATTTACTAATAGAAAGTATACATTGAATGATCTTCCCAGACATTTAAAAAAAAATAAGACTTGAAAACTGAACAGAACCTAAAGAAAAGAATCTTGCAATGAAGAATGAGAAACAGAGACAATGAGGTGGGCAGAGAAAACTAAAAATGCCAAGGAAACAGACTTGGAATGAGTGTTCTGATCACTGGAAATTGACAAATAAATTGTAGCTATATATTCCTGCCATGGAGGTCACCTGTCAGTTCTTGCTGATGGGCAACAAAGTGATGTGAACCCCACCCAGACTATAGCTATACTCATGCAGAAACAGTTTTCACAAGTTCAGAATCTACAGCTTAAATTTTGCCATTTGCTGTTTTCTTTCTAATTTTTTTGTTATGGTTATCTGTTTAGTTATTCATGAGTGTGTACTTAATCTCAATATTCAGATTTCCTACTGGGAACCATACTGAAATTCATAAATATACATGTCAACCATTTTCATGATACTGTAGTCATACTCTTTTTAAGTACATTTCTTTTTCACAATACTTTTGGACTATTTTATTATGTTAGCATTTAATTCTTTTCCCCAGTTTTTCTTCTATAAGACTTATTTTATCAAATGCCCCCAAGTTAGGCACTTTTTATTTTTTTAATCACTATGATAAAATGTCTTGAGCAAGCAACACAAAAGGAAGAAGCCATTTGAGCTCACAGTTTCTGAGTTTTCAAGACCATGATCACTTGGCTTCTTTATTTTTAAGATCCTTTGTGATGGGGCAAAGTAGCTTACCTGACAATAGCCAAGGGGATGGAAGGAGGAAGGGAGAGAATGATGTGGGAGAAGGCAGGGAGGGAGGGAGAGAGAGAGAGAGAGAGAGAGAGAGAGAGAGAGAGAGAGAGAGAGAGAGAGAGAGAGAGAGGACATAATATATCCTTCAAAGGCATGTCTCTAATGACCTGAATATTCCAAATAGTACTTACTAAAATACAATCTGTTCATCCCAAACTCATTAGTGGATCAAACTGCTCAATGATAAATTTCGTATCATTGTGAGTCAAACACTTCTTAATCTCTACTAGTTGAGGCAAAGCCTTTAATGCATAAGATTTTGCAGGTCACTAAGTATTCTTAACCTCAGAGGTACTCACATGGTGGCTACATAAATGTTTCTCTCTCTGCTTTTACTCCAGTTTCTTATTTCACTCAAAGCAAATATTGCATCATGAAGACATACTTCTGATAATCCCTTTTCTTGGTATTAAAATGTAATCCCCTTGACCATTACAGGCATATTACTAACAAGTTACTCAATGTATATTCATTTCATTAACACATTAACTTAAAGCAATCCAAGAGAAAGTAATTCACAATAGCTGTGATTAATAAAGAAAATCAGAGTCTGGAATACTTTTGTAACTCATTCAAATCAGAAAGCTAGTGAATAGCAGACATAATTCAAGCACAGATCTGCCTGGTGTCAGGTATCAAGTGACAATCAGCAATCAGATTAACCTTGTGTCATGCAAAATCAGTCCTTTCTCGTATTTAAGCACAGAAATGTCTTTTATTTGACACCCAGCCCAGACTTACACTAGATATGAGGATGGAGTCTCAGGGTAAGGCTATTATGCCTACCTAGTTAAGCAAGCTCTTGTAAAATGGTGCCTATTATCTTGAGTGCCAATTTGAGCTAATTTGAGTGACTGTCATGCCAGCCCCTCTCCTCTTGCTGAGCATCTAGTCCTGAGTGACTACTTTATTTCCTTGGTCATTAATAACTGGGCAGCATGGATCTGCAGGGAGCTCTGACACTTGTACCCATCACATTAATGAGCCACCTTCTTACTGTAGCACAGACTGAAGGGGAAAATGTAGTTTTCCATTAAACCTCTACTGATTTATTTTTTTATGAGTATATGCAATGCTACATCAGGCTACAGTGATTATGTAACACCACAAAATTTGATGAAGTGCAGGAAGTTATCATGGTAGTTTGTGTAGCTATAGACATACAGAATATCCTTACTCTTCCATACACAACCTCAATACAGCTTCCATGTGTGTTATAATGGGTTTCAACAAAGAATCTTATGGCTGTGATATGAATATTTTATTTTCCTTTTTCACTATTTAATTTATATTTCTGTGTTTCAAATATGTGAGATATATATATATATATATATATATATATATATATATGTATGTATCTCATAGTAATTTAAAAACTTAATGGAGAAAATGACCAAGAAAATATAATTTAAAATTTTCAAGGATGAAAGAGATAGATGGGCATTCAGAAGTGCTTGTATGAGCATAAGAACCAGATATTAAATCCCAGAACTCATTGAAAAAACCCACATGGTCTAGGCTGACCTGTAACCCTAGGTTACAGTTGGGGAGTAGACAGAAGGATTATGGGGGCCTAGTTGAGAAAAAATTAGCTCAAGAACAAAAGTTTTTCACAATAAACACGTACTTCATAACTCTCATCTTTTTGTTAAGAAGCTAGGAAAAGACACAGTGACTTAAATGACTTTGAATAGAGACTACTGGCCCAGACATATGCAAGGTAAAGATTCCTAAGTTTGTCTCTTATCCATACTCACCATGTCCTCTTTAACTCCATTTATTTACTATACTTTAAAAGTATTTCCTAGAGGTAACTTACAATGAATTAGAAAATACTTTCTCATGTGCTGTAGAAGTACTTCAATGAAAGAGTTCCATCTCAAAAATGCACATAAAAATACATCTTTTCACAAATTTTATAGTCAGGCTTTGGGTATAAGTTACTGGTTATGCTATCTGTATCTACACAGCTCCATTGATATAAGAAAATAGAATGGGTTAAGGATAACAAGCATGTGGCCCAGCATAAAATCGTAAATTACTCAAAATGTATGATATGCTCTTTATCTTCTTTTATTAGTTTTTTTTTGTTTGTTTGTTTTTCATTTGTTTTGAAAGTCAGTTGGGTGTTTCTTACCTGCGAATTTTGTAGATGACACAGTTGTGTGGTAATGTCGAAAGGCTAGACACCTTCCCATCAGCACAAAATGATCCTCTTCCAATCCTGGAACGTGATCAGGCTGAATGAGAAGTCAGATGTCAATAGGGATGCCTTCTGACCTGCTGCTCCTGAGAGTGAATCTTCCTTGAGCCCTGATAGTTTTGTAGAGCCTGACCACCATTCTTTCATGCCTTCTATCTCCAAAAGCAAGTAACTGCCAGTCAAGACTTCCATCACAACCTTCTGTCTCTACTCTCCATCTCCAATATTTAATGATACTTGTGCATACGTTGGGCCCAGCATCCCCTCATTATTTTAAACTCTTGGCTAGGAGCCTTGAATGGCAACCATTATCATTTAATAGATTCACAGATCCTGGTGATTATGATGTGGACAGCACTGGGATGTCATTGCCTTGTCCATCAGGGATAGAAACACATTGTGTTATAGGTAAGCATGTTGTCATCACTTAAAGATATGTGTTCTCCTCTATGTGATACTTGAATATTTTGCATAAAGTCTTTTGTGCATGAGATAGTATAGAGAGAGCTACTTTGTTTTGGTAATTTGATCCCATTCTTTTACATTTTCACCCAAGAATGAGTTAATTTTTAATACTAATAGAAAGAGACAGCATTCAAACACAAGTATCCCTCACCAATATTTATCAGTAATGGTTTTCTTGGTAATTGATTTTTTTTCCCTGTAAGAAAAGAAGCAAATACCATTGGCTTTGCATATTCCTGGTGCAGGCACTTTGCTCATTGTTAAGGTGTCAATATTACAGTGAATTGGTTTGTCCATTATGCAGTTACCATTTTGAGTTTCATATCTCATAAGAAATCTTCACAGCGATGTTTTGTATCTATAAAATCCAAACACCCATTTTACTTTGCATTTCTAAGAATGAACTTAGGGTAGTTGTTCTCGGTTTGGCATCACCTAAGACTATGGAAGAGACAGAAATTTATATTATGATTCATAACAGTAACAAAATTACAGTTATGAAGTAGCAACAAAAAATGATTGTATAGTTGGCAGTTACCACAAAATGAGGCACTGTATTAAAGGGTCACAGTGTGAGGAAGATTGAGAATCACTGCCCTAGGGTTCTGGAACAAGCAGTGAAACACTCCATACTGAACAGCATCTTCCCCCTTCGTGTATGTACCTGTCTTCACTAAGTATTCATGCTCTGCTTTTTGCCCTATTGATCACAATATTTTCCAGTCCTTTCTTATCACTACCTGGATTTTGATGCTTGAGTTTCAAGTACAGGGAGGCAGTGGAATCCCATGCTAGACTAATCTTACCTTGCTTCTGTATCTGAAACTCCTGCTTCTAATTTTTGTCCTCAGTCTTCACTTACTCAATTTTGGAATTCAATTCAGAGAAATTAGTTGTAGATATGCTAACATGGGTCAAGCAAAAGGTTGGTGGATTTCACTAATTGTGTAACTTGGTTTTGACTTTAAGCTGAAGATGAAATATTCAAACTCATTAAAATTTATTGTTTCATAAAACCAATATTTGATAGTTAAATGCAACTTCATCCTATTGGTCATGGCTTGACTAAATGAAAGCAAAACCTACATTACAGACAGTTAAGTAAGTAATATGAAGGGTTTTCAGGACGGAAGTCCATCAGGCTCCTCTTAAATATGGCATGATACAGATAGGAAGGACAATCAACTTGTTTTCCTAGTGACTCATCTCAAGTCCAACCAAATTCAAAGACTTTAGTGAATCTAGTGTGCATGGAGATTAATGGATAGTATGGTCTGTAGTCCTCTTAACTGTTTGTCAAGACAATGATTACCTGGGTATTATATTCTTCAATCAGTAATAGTTACAAGCAGTCTTTTCCCTCACTCTGCACAACAGGAAAATGGAAGTTACAACTAAGGTCCTTGAGGCTGCACTTTCACTTCACTGAGAGTTGTTGCTTTCACAAGAACTCTGAATTAGAATTTTTTTACTTTTAGTTTCATGTAAAATGTTTTGCTATGTGGCTTTGGCTTGCCTGGAACTTATACGGCCTACAGTGCCTCAAACTGATGACTGTCTTCATGCCTCCATTACACAAACTCTGGAATTACAGGCATGCACCACCGCACCTGCCTAGAACTCTTTCACATTCCAAACAGCAAATTTGGTGATACAAAGTCTCGCAGTGGTCCGGCGTTGAGACCTTGGCTTGACAATCTTTAGAGAGAAATTTACAAGGAGGAAACAAATGCTTCCCATGTTTCAGTTCACGTTCTCTGTAGCACAAGCAATCCGTGCACTGTTGTGTAAATGGTATGATAAGTTTTGTGCCCCCAGTGCAATAACTTCTTTCTTCCTGCATTAAGTGGGCAGTGTTTTCTAACCATTTATGGTCATTTATCTGCCATCCTGAGCAAGAGAGCTCAGCAACTCCTGCAGATAAATGGCCATGTGAAGAATGGAACAGTGACAGTTGACTTTGGCAATGTGAGCGCTGAGTTGGAAAAGCACAGCACAGGAAGAGTAGAAGGGAGAAGGGGGATGCTGCACTGTCTAGTAGCCACTTTTCCTAGCTCTGATTATGGCTCAGAGATGACAAATGTGATCACATAGTATCTTGTCTTAAGTGTCCAGCTCTTTCCCCTGCTCACAAGGAGAGAACTGTCAGAAGGATCTTTAAGTATTTTTCTTACGTTTGTTAGAACAACACAGAAAGTAGAAATGATGACATTCATGCCTCCACTCCCACGGTGTCACCTCTCAGGATTCCCACTTGTGAGCAGAGCCTGCATAAGCAAAAGCATTCACTTTATTGTACCACAAGAGAAGTGAAAATTCTCCTTATTTTTTTCCTCTTTTTACTCGAGGACAAGTTAAGAAACAAACGGATGTCATGGTTAAGATAAAGGTATCAAATACAAGATCTTGTGAGCTTTTAAAAAAATCTAACCATAAGAAAAAATCTTGCCTTCTAATTGGAGAGTGGTGTCTTTACGAAGGAAGAAGGATGAAAGTCACTGTTCAGGATCTCAAGCTTAATGAAGAAATTCACACCCCTTGAAAGAGTATTGCCTTTGTTATTACTTACTTTCTGTCTCATGCTCCCTACTGAATGTGTCATTTAGAATTTCTTATGAGTCTATCAATGAAGACTCCGCCAAAGGGAAACTACACTGAGTAAGTTGCTGCAGGAGAGTGTTTATCTTAGGGTTGCCAAAGGGGACTTAATCAGAATGAGAGATATTTGTGTACCAGGGAAGAGGAAAAATACAGGAACTGTTCATCTAATACCAAAAAAGAGGGATGGATATATCAAAATACAAGCAAATGACTAAAAAAAAATAAAAAATAAAAAATAAAAAAAACACGGGAAGCTAGGATCAAGGGGTCATATGCAGGCTGGGCTTGGGTGGCACACACCTTTAATTCCAGCACTTGGAGGCAGAGCCAGGCAGATCTCTGTGAGTTTGAAGCCAGCCTGGTCTACAGAGAGAGATCCAGGACAGGCACCAAAACTACATAGAGAAACCCTGTCTCAAAAAAAAAAAAAAAAAAAAGAGAGAGAGAGAGAGAGAGTCCTGTGCTTCTGAAGTCACCTGGTTTCATTTTTTGTTCCTTTCACTTCATTCTATTCATTTCATAAAAGGATATGTTTTGGATGTTACCATTTTCTAGTGTGACTATTTAACTGTATAATAAGTTGGAATGGGTTCTTCTACAGATAAAAGCTCTGAAGTTCATATCTTCCTTCTATTTTGTCAATGACTGCCAGAAATAATGTAGTCATAGAGTGTGTGAAGGAAAACTCCTGGAAAGAGGCCATGTCTATAGAGATTGAAGATAGCTGGTTAGAATTTCAGTATCATGGAGATATTGGAATATTGCAGGTCCAGAGGCTATTGGGGGCAGTTCTGACCCTCCAGACCAGCCATTCCTTGTCCACTTCTGTGTCAGAACTAATATCCTATGGCTAGTAGATAAATACATTTTGGGATCTATTAGCTTGGCAGCCACTAGCTCCCACCAACCCAAAAGCATCCTGAACTTATAGAAAAGCTTCCTCCATCTTTCTGTAACTGCTTCTTCAATGGACCCTCCAGTGTATTTTAAACTTGCCTTAATTTATGCCTTGATTTGTTTTGTAAAACTATGAAACTGCTTCCATGTTGGAACATGGATTTTGGGATAACCTATATCTATGTTCCTGGGCCATGATCACACCAAATGGCTCCAGAATGAATTATCTCTTATTCCTTTTAGGATGAGAGCTGTGGAGTTTGCGCCAACAGTTACTATTATGGTTTGGATCATCAGTACTTCTCAAATCCTGTGTGTCAAGTCTTGATTGAATCATGGTAGAGGTGAGCCACATGGAAGGAAATTGGTCACTGGAGGTATTTCTCTAAAGGATTTAATGACCCTGCACTTCTTCTATCTCTATCTCTACTTCCTGGCCACAGTGACATGAGTTGCAGTGCTCCAACACCCACTCTCCTGTGAGTTTGGACTTGTCTGTGGTCTAAAACAAAGAGTCCAAGTGACCGTGGACTGAAGCTTATAAATCGGAGACAGAAACTGGTAATTCTTATATTTCCATTATTTATCTCAGGAAATTGTCACAGTGATAAAGTAGTAACTTACAGGCCAGGCTACAAGCCTTGTTTCTTTGAGCTAGTTCTCAAAGTTGATTAATATTAGCTAAGTTGGGACTCAAAACTTTTTATCTCTAAAGGTAGTCTATAGCATATATTCTATGCTCTATGGAATTTTAAGGAAGAATGATTTCCTAGTGGGCTAATCTTACAGGGCCTTGGCTGTGGGACTTTTCTAATGCAAATTAGGCATTATCAAGACACTATTATTCTGAATTCTGGAAGCTGAAGGACGTTTAAGAAAGTTGTATATTATTAAAAAGACAGTCTGAAGTGATTTCAGAAGATTTATATTCTAACCTAGTGTTATTTCATATTTTTATTTAAAAATAATAAAATGAGCATATATCCCAGTATTAAATTTGTTTATATTTGTATAATATTCAATAACATTATATCAATATACTCTTGTATATTAGCAATTAAAAGAGATGTCAGGAAGAATGAAATAAAACTTAATATGAGACATAATTTATGAGTAAAATTCATATGAAAATTTTCTCCCATACGGCCAATCGTAGCCATGATGCTGTTTTGAATTCAGTCAGACTAGTTGTCTGCTTTCCCTAAACACCACTGGGGCTAAAGGAGAATGCTGATCATAAAGGCATGCATGATAAATATTTACTATGAATGGTTGTATAGTCCTGACTTGGGAAATATTAAAACCCTGTGAAGAAGACAGAAGTGCATTTATTAATGTAACTTTGAAAATTTTTCCTTCACAACACTTTGGGACAAAGTGTTAGCTCACCTTTCTGTCTAATTTCTATTCTTGTGTTATATATAGCTTAGCCATCACCATATTGCACACTTGCTCTGGTCTACATCCATCATACATGGCTATTTCCATGAAGGACAAATCATGCCTTTCTCTTAGTGGGTACCTGTCATATATCAGGCAGATAGCAGGTCATCAAAGCTCTGTGTATTGAGTGACAGTTTTCTATGACCATAAATGCACAGTTACTATACTGCTGTGTCTTACTGAGATTAAGGAAGGACATGCCTCCCCAAACTTTTGAATATTTCATGCTCAAGCATTTTAATTATTTTCAAGGTCTTTATTGGAGAAGGTAGGTAAAGAAAAGCCTTTAATAGACCTCTAATTTCATGTCCACTAAATCAATACAGAAAGGATCATGGAGTAGTTATTTAGACAGATAGACAGATTCACAAGGTGTAATTTGCCTATTTTCAAGAACTGAACTAATAGATAAAAATAGAGATACTTTTCTATTTGAAGTGCAGGCCCTTTACAAACCCTTCATGCATTGACCTTCTTAAGGATAAGTCTGTGATTAGGTAGACAGTGAGGTCAATAGTGGAAGTGAGATATTAAAGAATTAGGTATCAATTTAAAGGCCATTCAGAGTTTACCAAGGGGGTAATTTATATAGGGAAAGTTTCCTAAGAGGTGGGTATTTTACAACCACTTAAAAGTGTCATGAGACTTAATACATATATTTAACCATATCATATTATAGATGTTTTCATGTATGACAGGGTATCAATTTATTTGTAGATATAAAATAGTGGTTGAGGAAAATAGACTTAAAATCATGAAAGGTCAGTTCTTTCTTGGTTGTTTGACTGTGAGATGATGCTGAGCCTAAAGCTTTTAGAATGTAAGGATTCATACTCTTTGCAGTTTCTAAAATCATTGACCCTTCAATTAGATAACTTTTCTAAGTACTTTTTAAAGCTCAGTACATGGTACAAACCATTACTAGAAGAAAGCATTTAGAGACGTTAGTGAAAATATGACACTTGCAATATGCAACTATGATATCAAGCAATTAGCCATCGGCATTGTACACAGCACTTTCATATACGTGACACCAAGGTGTGTGTGTGTGTGTGTGTGTGTGTGTGTGTGTGTGTGTGTGTCAGAAATCAGCTTCTTATCATCATGTTTTCTATGATTCAGCATCTGTAAGAAATGCCAGAAGAGAATGTGGTAGTGAGAAACAACGTGATCTTTCAATGGTAAGAGCATTTAACAAAAGATGCAAAACAGATTGACATCTGAGAAGGTCAAATGTAGAAAGGACCCAGGTGCTGTGGAACAATCTTTGTGAACACTGTGAATATCTGTTGCTCTCATTGGTTCAGTAAAGGGCTAAATGACCAAATATCTTGGCAGGTAGAGGTTAGGTGGGACTTGCAGATACAAAGAGCATGCGGGGAAGAAGGGAGTGGAGTCACCAGCAGATGCACAGGAAGTAGGAGATAAACTTGACACAATGAAAAAAGGTGCCACCCTGTGGCAGAGTGTAGGTAAGAAATATGGGTTAATATAAGTTGTAAGAGCTAGTTAGTAACAAACCTAAGTTACTGGGCAAATATTTACAATTAATAATGTCTCCATGTGTTTCTTTAGGAGCGAGTAGGTGACACAGAAAAGTCCACTAAAAATGGCACCCAATGTGGGGGTACGTGCGTACATCCATAAAAAAGCTGAGAAAACTTGGAAATGTTCGAAACACATGAAAATGGAACCAAACACAGCTTCTAAGTCTCATATCTCTTATACTGGCCATGGTGCAGAGACACATCTCCCAGCTACAGCTGTGGCTTGATCCACCAGTGTGAGCTCCACCAGCCTACCGTGAGCTATGCCACCTGGCAGCTTTAAGATTTTGCTCATGCAGACAGAAAAGATTACAGATATACAGTAAAAGATAGATCCAGACAGACAAAACCTCTAAATGGTTTTTTAACCATGAAAGTGTGCTTAAAAATGTACACAAGGTTGGGGGAAAAGAGAGAGGAAGGGTATAGACAGTCATAGAAAAAATAGTTTCAAAATTAAAGTTCTTAAAAGGAATCAAGTAATATAAAAGAAAAAAAGCCATATAAAGATGGAAAGTACATAGGGAGTGGGGATCCTGTATGTTGTTGTGTTGTCCTTGAAATTTTTGATTGCTGATAAAAAAAATGATAGCTGCTTAGAGAAATTGGATTGTGAAGGCTGCTGGATTAAACAAACCTATATATTTTGAAGTGTCTTGGCAAAAATAACAGTCAAAAGATGTGTTGCTTTGGAGAAGAGATTGTGTTTTGTTTCTACAGAATATGAAAGGCTGTGGATTCATTCAGGGTTGAAAAGATCAGGTTTGATTGAAGAAGACTCCCTGAAAATCCTGGCTACAGACATAAAGAAATAAACCTAGAAAAACTACAAGACATGTGATGTATATTTTACCTGCGCAAACATAAAACAAAAAAAATTATCTTTGGTTTACTTGTATATAATACACACTCTATAATTTATTAATGCACATATATATGTTACCTATGAAAGTTTATGTGTTTTCAGAGCAAAGGGACCATATACCAATAAAAACCAATGGCCCAGATGATCCAGTCTCTCAGAATGCCTCTGTTTCAGTTTTCTCAGGGTTCTGCATCCATAGCAGCATCAAGGCTCCTGGTTGAGATGATCCTGCCTCATAGACTACTCCAGCCAGAACTTGACCATTATCCCAATTTCCTAAGGTCCCTCAAAGATACCAGCACCCCCAAACAACAGGGATCAGTATACAGAAAACAACACTCACATTCCCAAAAGATGGGTTATGGATATTTGTCATTATTTAAGGGGGCTTGGTTACGAGTTGTTATTGGTCATATTCAAGAAAAAAAAACTAAACAAAGGAGTTCAATTCAAGGATCTCTTTCTGAAGGAAGAAACAGGGATATAATATAGAAATGATGAGATAAAGGGGTAGATTATTGAATCTACTTTAATCCAAAAAGCAACTATTAATCTCAAAATATTTTACATTGGTATGGATTTTGGTTTATGAATACAAATTTAGATTACTTTTGCAATACTATATGGATGTTTCTACTCTTGTCTTGGGTATTGCATTTATGTAGCTCATTTTTAAATATAATGTATAACTAAGAAATACAGGTTAGTAGTAGTCACATATAATAATCAAACTTGTCATATTAGGTATACTTCCAAGGTTAAACATATATTTAGATAGATAAATGGTCTTCAAACACTTCAAAGACCTACAGAATATGGCATTAAAATGTTTAATAATCTGAGGATTTCCATGACAGTGTGGCACATCTACTCTTGGCAGCATTAATTTACTTAAAAAAAAGATGATGGGCATTGAAGAACCTTTGTATAGAGTTCATTTTATTTATGGCAAAAGCTATCCATTGGTCAAGAAGCTGCTCTTACTTTGACTTCTAACAATACGCTGTCCAAACTGAACCAGAATAATGCAAAAGAAAGCAACTACTAAACTTTGCCAAGATAAGGAAGTCCTTCAAAATTATCTGCTTTTCAAAAATGTCAGTCAGAAATACTAAGCCTGTAGGCCAAAGATAGATGTCCCAATGTCATAGAGGAACTTTGGGTGACTGTCCAGGAAGCCAGATGTCCCTGTAATTACGTAATATTATATCCTTCTGGGGTCTTTGATGGAATTAAAGACTAAATAATTAGTCTCATAGTTTTCCCTAGTTATGATAAAAAATAAATTAGGTATAAAACTTTAAACTCACAAAAATAAGATAGATAATAGAGTATTTTCTCTAGATTTCCCAAATACAAATGACACTGTCCAAATACAATGTACAGGATATTGTAACTGTGATTCTTACTTGATAATTGTTTTTGTTGTATATAATTTTACTCTGTTAAAGTTAAAACCTTCCTTTTTTAATTAGACAAAAGGTAAAATGCTGTGGAACAATCTTTTTGTACACTGTGAATATTTGTTGCTCTCATTCGTTTGATAAAAAGCTAAATGGCCAATGGCTAGACAAAAAGTAGTTAGGAAGGAGTTGTGGACAAAAAGAGTGTGGGGAAGGAGGGTGGCATCACCAGTAGATGCAGAGGAAGGAGGAGATGAACTTACTATGCTGAGAAAAGGTACTACCATGTGGTAAAGGTAGATAAGAAATATGGGTTAATGTAAGTTGTGAAAGCTAGTTAGTAACAAGCCCAAGCTATCAGCTGAGCATTTACAGTTAATAATAAGTCTCCATATGGTTATTTGGGGTTTAGCCGGCAAGACAGAAAAGTCCACCAATGCCCAGTTTAGAAGGAAAACCTTATTCTACGAAGGGACACTATTTTGAAGGACCATAAGAACCAAAGTTTAGTTTTCAAGAGAAAAGATGGAAGCTGAGGCAACCTGAAAGGCATTTCTCAATGTGAGAAAACACAAGGAACTAGTTTTGTTTGGATGTCAGTGAATTTGGACAACTAGCAGGACTTTCTCCAGAAATTGAAGTGCTAATTGGGAGTGGTGCCCCTGAAAGAAATTGAACTGAACCCTGGCATAAATTTTTAGATAAATAACTCAAAGGAAAAGAAATTGTGTGAAATGGTTATCACACTTAACATTTATAAAAGACAGTTTTTGTTTCCATCACTGCATTTAAAGTTCATGACAATTATATGAAGTAGATGCAGTTACAGTTCCTTCTTTGCCTCCATGGGGGCAGATGCAAGAGGAACCAACTCACTCCCCCATTCTCACAGGTACACTTGGTTACTGCTTACTGCTCTTTGCCTTACTTACTGTGTGAGACCAAAAAGTGGACCATTGAAAGGACTGTGGCAGACATGAGAGGGCCTGGGAAGTTAGAGAGACAACATACAGATCCTCCCTGCAATAGAACTCGAGCAAATTGTTTCCTCAGGTTCAGTACCCCAGCCACTTGGCCACTGCACCTGTGCTTCAAGTGGAGCAACTCATGTCTGCAGCTGGCAACACAGCTTGGGGGTGGCATCCACGTAATAATAGATTTGCAGTCATGCCAATGCAGAAATAACAGGATCATGGAGGCTTTCACCAAGGTGCCAAGAAAAAACAATGAAGCTGTGTGATTTGTAATGGCAGCATCAATTCCCCTGAGTGGAGCTTCCAAGTGCTTCATAGAAGATGAAGCTTAAATCACAGATTAGCATAAGGCTGATAAGATGGGATGTCTGTCAAGAAAAAACTTCTAAGTACCAAGGAGAGCTGCCTTATTGAAAAGGCAACATGCGCTGCAGACATCGGAGTGGTAGGAAAAGGACTGCCCAACCCTACTGGAGCCCAGATGATGCTACCAGGAACCCCAGATTTCAGACACTGAGCTTCAGGATTAGCTGTTTGCTTTTCTGGCCTCTCCTTCTCAAATGAGAATGTTTACTATGTATTGTTTTATATTTGTAACATGTCACTTGTGCTTTACAGTAGTCTTGATAAAGAACCTATCTTATTAAAACATCTTAAATGCCATGTTCTGTAGATCTCTGAAGTGTTTGAAGACAAAATGTCCATCTAAAATATATCTGTTTGACCTTGGAAACATACCTAATATGACTACAAGTTCAATTATGATAGGTGACTAACTACTAACATGCATTTGTTTAGTATCCTAAATAGTTTGTAATAGTAATTTTAAATGACTAGAAATTTACATTATATTGTTAAATGAGTTGTATAAATACAATACCTTGAACAAGAGTAGAAATGTATGTACAGTATGTTCTAACAAAAATAATCCCAACTTTGTATCAATATACAAAATTTGTATAAAATATATAAAAATCCAATATAATGTAAAATATTTAAAACTAGTAGTTGCTTTTTAAAAACAGATTCAATAATCTACCTTTTTTATCTCATCATATTTATATCTTCCCTTTTTTCATAGTAGATTCAATAATCTACCATTTATCCTATCATTTCTATATCTATTTTCAGAGTATATTCAATAATCTACCCTTTATCCTATCATTTCTGTATCTTTTTTTCAGAATAGATTCAATACTCTACCCTTTTATCCTATCAGACAGCTTTGTCAAAATATATTAACTCTGTGATTTTTTTTTGTGAGAGCAACATAATATAATCAGCAGTATAACTGTAACAGGTATTAGTGTTCAAGTTTAGATTATTATTGTCTGAGTGGAATGTGAAATTGAAAAATTTGATTCCCTGCTTTTGTTTGGTTTAATTTGTTTTTGTTTCTTCTTCTTCTTCTTCTTCTTCTTCTTCTTCTTCTTCTTCTTCTTCTTCTTCTTCTTCTTCTTCTTCTTCTTCTTCTTCTTCTTCTCCTTCTCCTTCTCCTTCTCCTTCTCCTTCTCCTTCTCCTTCTCCTCCTGCTCCTCCTCCTCCTCCTCCTTCTTTTTCTTCATAAGTCATTGTGCAGAGAAGATATATTATAGATTCATTTATCTACTGTCTGAAACTGTTGAGAGAAAACATCTATGGTGACTGCTTTAATGTTCTTTCCATGTACAAAGACTATGGCCAAGAGGCAGTCCATTGCAGGGTCTATATGGTCAGCCTACAGTGTCATTAGTGATCTTCAAGAACTGTCTGAGCAATTAATGGGATAGAGATCAGGAATTTGTTATACTCTTCGATAGAACTCTCCTGTAGACCTTCAGAATTTGCCTGGCTGGATTCTGCTGCAGAATCAACATAAGGATTTATAACTTCTGTATTTGTCATATGACAAAAATACTCAATGTGCTCAACTATATTTTTCTGATTTGTTTCTAAAATTCAATTTTATTTTCTTTTGTTTACAATTCCTTTTTGAATAGTTTTCTAGCTTTGTACAACATTGTTTGTATTCACACCAAATAGCTAGAAAAATGAAAGAATGCTATGTGGGGCTGTCCTCCTCTAATCCTTTATTGGATTAAATTATAATTAGTGCTAATTTACACAGAATTGGCATTTAGCATAGAATAACTATAAAGTAGATGAAACAATAAATCTTGTGGTAAAACAGCTCATGACAAATAACAAGAATGGACTTTCTGCCAAATGGCTCATTAGTAATTGTATTACTGGAGTATCTCTGCTGGAGTTGAGAGTAGAGTTCAGATACAGAATCTTTTATTTGACCTTGACCCTCCTTTTTCATACACCAAGTCAGCTATACTATGAAACAATGACATCAGTAACAAGAACTGCTAAGACTACCACATGCAAACCTAATTATTGCATGATTTATAATTGGAGCTTAGTAAAGAATTTTATTATTTTCTGTATTTAATCAGCACAAAATGATTATATACATACATTTTACTAGGAAGGAAATATTAATTATGAAAGCTAAAAGAAAGATAGTCAGGCAGCTTAGCCTTTGATCTCGACTTTTCTCTCATTGGCTACAAGAGGTCCCAGAGTGAATCATCCAGTCTATTCCATTCGTCTGGGATATGTAGGAATAGCTAGAGATTTTTGACAATGTGTAAATTCTTTATTTTTTTTTGAGAAATCCATATATAAGTTTATGAAAGAACTAGACATTATTCTTATCTACCCCAAAGATCATTCCTATAGAAATCTTCTCCAATGGGAATTACCTACAAGAAAATGAGAACACAAATTTAAAAGAACAATTTATAAAATGTGTTATACAATTAAAATAAAAATTATAAACTGATCAAATGATTTAAAGAGGATAATAAGAACAAACACTTGAATGAATTTAAGGAGGGCAAAAAATGAACCCTTTTGTGGTAGATTTCTATTTTTTGAGATTATAATATAACTATACTATTAACTCCTTTCATGTTTTTCTCTCCAAACCCTACAATGTAGACTTACCCCTTTCTCTATTTCAAATTCATGGCCTTTTTTCCCATTAATTATTGTTGCATGTATGTGTGTAAATTTGTGTGTGAGTGTGTATGCCCACTTGTGCATGTGTTTCTCTATATATAAATACATCCTGCATAATGTCTATAATGTTATTTGTAGGTATATGCTTTTAGGACTGACCAAATGGTATTCAGTAATCAAATTGGTGTGTTCATCCCTAAAGGAGACTATTCCACTCAAGGCATTCCTCAGCTGCCTGTTGTTTTTTTACTAGGGTTGAGGCCTTGTGAGTTCCCCTCCTACAAATTAGCATATCTGCTGGGTTTGTGGTTTTCAGGATCATGTTTAGGCAACTGTGTTGGTGAGACTTTGTGGGTTTAGCTCCTCTGGCATTTCTAAGAAACACAATCTCACAGCAAACTTCCTGTTTTCCTGTCTGTTACAATAATTCCACCTCCTCTTCTGAATTAACACCTGAACACTGGGTGCTAAAGCTATTTTGTAGATGTATTAATGTGGACTGGACTAAATAAACACTTCTGCTTTGTATTTGGTTGTGGTTTTCTATAATGGTCTCTATCTGCTGCAACAAGAAGTTTCCTTGATGAAGGGGGATGACTATACTCATCAGTGAGTATAAGGGAAAATATTGAGAATGTAGCTAGGGATTTATTCTGGTCTAGTAAAGTGACCGTGGTAGATCCTCCTTCAAAATCCATGACTCCATTAGCTTCATGTAGGTGGCTAGGTGGCTAGTATAATTTGGTTTCTAGTATGATTTCAGGTATGATTTCCCTTTTTTGAGTGAGTCTTAAGCCCAATCAGAGAACTTCTGGTTATCACAAAGATGTGCATGCCATTAATGTACCATTAGAATTATCTTGCCATGATGGTCATTGTGATTCATAGGAGTCATAGCAGGGTAGGATTATTGGTTACTACCCTCCTTTGAAAAATTGCATGTCTTCTGGTGCCATGAAAGCTAGTCCTCAGGTAGAAGGTTTTCATGTCAGTTTCAACTCAGGTTTTCTGGGACCAATATCCAAAGTGCATGGTATCTTAGTCAATAGGAACTTATTTTACACTTCTAGAGGGATAACTAAAGTCAACTGTAACAGCTTATACTCTTTTGGGATTCTTTTGGACAACCTTGACCCACAACTCAAAGTAGGGCTTCTCATGCCTGGTGTGGGAGTTTTTGGTAGATAATCTATGGCTCTTAGAGGAAGCTTTGCCACCCCAGATGGAAATTTTTCATCATATATATATATATATATATATATATATATATATATATATATACAGATTTACATGTACTATAGTCATTTTTAAGTAGATAGTTAATAGTATGTTTCCTTATAGTAAGACTGTCTGAATAAGTCATAAGAAATAAACTCTTAACTGAAGTCCAAGAAAGTACAAATGGCTGAATGGAATTACAAAAGGAATACACAACTTGAAACCTGAATTCAATGAAAAGAGGAATACTGAAAGAACTCCAGCTAAAATGAAGATACAAGTGAAGAATTTCAAGACACAATTAGAAAATTTGGAGAAAAGTTTTCAAGTAGAATGGATCAAGTAGAAGACAGAATATCAGGACTTGAAGATAGTGTAGAGGAATTGGACCACTTGATGACAGAAAATGACCAGATGTGAATTAATGTTCAACTCTTTTCTACATGGGTATATGCTATGATAACAGTGACATTTAAAAATGAAGCACACAGGTAACACTCTAAATAATATCTGGCAATGTTTATAATGAAAATCTTTGATTAAAAATGCACTCTAAGACTTACATAGCCTACTTCAGGTCTATAGAGGGTAAATGATGTTTAAAATTCATATTGCATTGTGATGTTCTTTGCAGTTCCAGGGAAGGGCACAAAATAAATGTGATCCATGTGAAGTGATTAAACTAGTTTGATTTATTTTCTACTCTGATAAACTTGCAGGTAATTCTATTAATTTACAATGTTAGTCACAAATATTCAGTATTATTATCCCCTCTTTATCAGAAATAAAGTCTTTACAAAACAAAGCTTCAAAAATTGTAGTTTAAGACCAAGTGACTCATTTTATATTTTTCTTTAATGTGGTGCCCTTGTTTTTGAAATTTTAAGTTATATTAATTGAAGAAAGATATTATTTATATACATTTTGTGTTCCATTTTTTTTCATAGCAAGATGAAACTCTCTTGAATGAACAAAATCCAATAACCCTCTTCTAGATGCTTGGACATGGGTGGAATTCTTAACTGCTCTCAGCTTTGGTTTTAGTGGCAGACATAACAGCATCTTCTTCTATGGGTTGCTAGTCAAGATGATGATGCAACCCAGAGACAACCTGCTCAGGCCAGAATCCAGATTTTAATGATGAGCATGTAACAGTTGACTCATTGCTTCATGATATTACACATTGACTTTGAATTCTGGGCTCTTCAGAGGATTTTGCCCTCTTTTATTATCCCACGAGGTATTGGACTGAGCTGCTGGCATCTCTGGTTCCAGGTCTTTTGGCTTGTGTAAACTATGCTAGTTGTGTCAACACTGTTTGAATGTTTGTATAAATGAAATGAAGATGGGCCATGATACATTATTTCTAGCAGAAATATTAACATCCAACAACGTAATAAGATAATATTATAGTTTCTTTCTTCGTCTTGCAAAGAGTCTCTCTGGCCTCCTTGGAAGCTGCAAGCCAGCCAAGCTACTATAGTCTCTTTGCTTCTTTCTTCATCAGAGCTAACTCTGACTCATTTGCAGGATGGCTATTAGCATTTCTTCCCAACACCATGTAAGAGATAGCATCTTCATAGCTGACTGTAGGACTAGACACTCCTCTTAGAGTGCTTTCTCTCCTTTCTTCAGAGTCAGCTACTAAATATATGCTAGCATACTTCACTATACACCTTTCACAAGCTCCTTTATAAGGTAAGAAAAGAGATTTCTATTCTTAAATCCTTCCAACTGGTATCTACATGATGCACAATAGAACGTTTTGGAGAGAATAAGGGTGGTCGGTTAGAAAAGGAGAGCAGGAAGCATGCCACCTGGCATAAGGGAAAGGAGATGCAAAGGCAAGTTTGAAGACGTGAGGGATGTAGAGTCGTTTGAGTAAGCAATGATTTGGGGATGAGGAGAGATGTGGTCATGAAGACAGTGGCAACTCGTCCAGAGCCCTGTGAGCAAGGAAGACACACAGATTTTAAGTCATACAAAAATTCATATGAGTGTGTTTTGGGGAAAAGAGTAACATAGCACACAAAACACAAGCTAAACTTTTAAGAATGACATCACTGTATCAAAATTGAGCAAAAGGAAATTGTGATCTACCGATCAAAAGTCACTGGAGAAGAGTGAGGCTCAGAGGATGGTCCTACAGGGAATTCACTAGCTGCTTCTTTATAGCTGTCCAACCATCATCAGAGTATTGACAGAAATAGAAACTAGATATGAGGACATGTTTTATTCATTGTGTTGGCCTACTTTGGTTTGAGGGGAAAAAACCACAATGATGGGCATAGAAACTGGGAAGATGTTGCAAATTTGGACAAGGGACGGGATTTGTATGCAGTGCATTTAAGACAATCTCCTACAATGACCTTCACAGAAAAGGAAAGAAATTGAAGCCGGTAAGCTTAGAGATATAGTGGCTCTGGGGCCATTCAATCAGGGAAGTGTACTATTTCAGGTCCATCCCTGAGAAGGTAGCACATTGGAAGGAGACACCCAGGCCTGGGGTTCAGTTCTGTTCTACCTATGCAATTTTCCTGATCCTCTCTCCTCTTCCATTAAAAAAAGTACATTTCTTATTGCTTTTATTTTGTCTTTTGGCTAAGAGTGAAGAGTTTAAAAAAGAAGGAAACCTTTTCCCCAAGATTTATAAACTATTTATTCCATTTATATGAACTTGATTTTGCAATTCTTACCCAACACTATCAGGTTCATTTTATCAGTTCACATATTAGCAAGCTAAATGTTGTCTAGTTCTGACTATGCAAAAACAATCTATTATTAGTTCCCCCACAACTTATCATTAACACCCTTTGATACTTTGTATCAAGCAACATACCCAGCTGTCACAAACCGTTTACCATTTGTACAGAGACTTCTGGATATACCCCCAAGGTTTGCTGTTATTTGAGGTATTTTAAATAGATGTGATAGTTAATTTCAGGGTTATTCTTATGAACTTCCAAGGAATACAAATTTTATAAAGCTCTCAGAACTCCAGATTCTTGACTTGGTTTGATAATCTGATGCCAGCCTTTGATGTCACCAGTTACCTGAAAGGTGAATCAGTAAGAATATTATCAGGAGGCCTGGTTATGACTTTCAAATGATGAAGTAGTAGTTTTCTTTGACATGAGAGATGTTAAGATGCCCTGGTTTGCATGTAGCCCAGAGTGCCCTGGGTACAAATGGGTCTCCAAATGAATATGGTTAGGAGAACATAGACCTGTCATGATTTTTATTAGGATTGAACCTGGATCACGTGATATTGTTGAAGGTTCCTGCTACTTTTTGGTTTTATATCTTTATCATATCAAATTGATTCAAGTGTTATCTTTTCTCTCTTTAATTCTTTGTTATAAAACATGCATTAAAAGATAAATGAATATTAGTTTAATTTTTCTTGTTAAATGTGAATATAATAAGGGAAACTGTATAAAAGATCAATTGTTTCAAATACATTTAATGCTGTATTGTTCTTAAAATTAAACCTAGGCAACCAATCATTGTTGTTATTAACATTTCCACTTTCAAATATCACAATATAGGTAAAAATTTAAATTCACTTTTCATATTTAATGATTTTATTAATTTAATACTATTTAATAGAATTCTGCATCTACCCTTTAACTCATTCTGTGTCCTTCTCCTAAATTTATGACCTTGTCTTTAATTATAATTGTTACACATGTATCAATTCATGAATACATGCATTCATATATACATATTTGTGTGTATGCACATGTGCTTATAACCAACTGAGTGCATTTAGCATTTCTCATATACATATGTACATACCCAGGGATGGTTAAATTTCTTATAGCTCATATATAATATATTGTGGGGAGTCTTTGTCTAACTTCAGAACTCTGTTGAAAAACTCATTTTCCATTAGTATGCACTGCTTTATCTGATGCTACATTGAGATGCAAAGCAGAAATAAATATAAAAGTCAACCAAGTATCTTTTTGTTGAAAAATAATAACTTACAAACTAGAATAAAATGTATAACACAGTGTCTTACAACTCTTAGTTTGTAAGCTACCATCTAGCCCTTTGGCAGCAAAACCTGGCTCTTGACAAAAAAAAAACCAAAAACCAAAACAAAACAAAAAACCCACAAGTACAATTTGCTCTGCTTTTTTTAATTTAATATTTTTGAGATTTTTTATGAGTGCTGTTTTTACATTATTTCTATCCTTCTCCCCTCCTCTAACGGTTCCCATGTCTCTCCATTTCCTCTCATATTCATTATCTGTCATTGTTATTGTTACACACACACACACACACACACACACACACACACACACACGTGCGCGCGCACATACACATTTATGTATAAATAGAAGACACTGAGTCAATTTAGTGTGTTTCTCATATATGTGTACATTTAGCACTGATTTCTTGGGTTTCAGTAACTTATTGAAGTATGTATCTGGAGAAGAATAATTCCCCTCTCTTTGTAGCCTGAAACTCTTCATCTAGGGGTAAGGCTTTGTCAGATCTCCCCCAACAATGCTGTCATGTTAACTGGTGGTGTTGTCATTTTCTGGTCCTGAGAAATACACATAGTGAGCAAACCAAGCACACTCGTTCTTACTCCCTTGCTGATGGTGGGGGTGCGTGCTCCCTCCAGAAATCATGCTGTTTTTCTAATCTCAGTAAATAGATGATTAATCCATAGAGATCTGAAAGTGACTTGGAACTACTAGCTACCTCTTGTTGCTTGACCTGCACTTAGCTATTCTTTGGTTTTCATGAAACATGAACATTTTCAAAAGGCACTTACTCAACATAGGTTACTCCACCCAGGATGGGTCAAGGACAAATATGTTCTGAAGTCTCAACCAAATGCAAGAAACAAACACATTCAAAGCATAAACACTTTATTCTACCCCAGCTCACATAAATGATGGTGGTTCCTGATCCTACAGGCATAACGACATCCCACCAATCATTTAGATATATCTTATTTAAGAGACAGTCATGGCATATACCATCCTTCTGACAGAATCCAATACAAGTAAATACGTGTCTTCCTGTACCCATTGCCAATCACTGAAGTCAAATTTCTATGAGACTCTTGTAACATCTTGCTAGTGAAATAACCCCAGGTTTCTAAAGTTGGCCCCTTTCATCACTGTGACACTCAATGAACTCAACTGTGGTTGACTGCAATGAGTTACTAGTGAGGATATTGATGAGAATCTAAAAATGCTTGAAATGATATTAATTTGTGCAGAACATTTTTCAAAATATATACCCACTTCTTAAAATTTCTAGATAGTTAATAAGGATGTTATAGCCTTGAAGCATAATAACTTCCATGCCCACACACTCAAGTTCCTGTGGGCAGGCATACACCTTTTTACAATTATTTAATAAATGGTAAAAAACAGTTTTGGATTCAACTGAATGTTAGCCAACTTTTAAACAAGGTCCAATCCAGGTAGACTCTCTTAGTGCTATAATTAGAACGTGAACAGTTTCCCAGAAGCTCTTGCAGAGGTGACTCAGCCTGCCATCAAGTAGTATGCAGAGGCAGGTCTCAAGAGGTGATAGGATCAGGAAGACTTTGAGTTCATCAGCTGTTGAGTCATAGTATAATGGTCGACTCAGCGCCTTAGTGGAGGAGGGGGGTCACCAACAATGTGTATGTGCCTTGGAAGGTTACATTCTGCCCCCTGTATCTCCTTACCCCTCCTTCCTCCTTGAAGTGAGATGTACAGATTCCTTTATCACATATTTCTATCCCTGAAATACCTTGCTTTATCACAGACCCAAAGACACGTAGCCAGGTGACCTTGAACTGAAACTCTGAAATGCTCAGTCACAATAAGCCTTTCTTGCTTTGAGCGTTCATTTCAGATACTTTAACACAGCATGAAAACTTGAATAACTCGCCTTCTTTTTCCCTCTCCATTCAGCTTAGTCTTCATAATTATGTGGATATTTGCTGACAAGGATTTCTAATAATCGTGGTCTATTAGATTTCTGCCTCCTTTCATAATTCCACTTTCTTACATCAGATAATGTATTCTAATTTCTATAAGCTATTTAAAGCACAAAACGTGAAGATAAAATAAACTAAGAAGAATCTGTTTGAGCAGTCTTTGGTAACTATGGCATGTGTTGACCAAGAAATTAGTAAGAACTATTAAATCATTATTCAGTTAATATTTATTCAGGAGCAAAATAATTCTGCTAAAGATGAAAACTAATATCTTAAGGTCACCTTTGGGCTTTCATTTTGGGTACATGCTATTAAATATGTTCAGGTCTCAATAGAATTGCAGAGGAGTATTATTTAATTGTTTGTCATATTTTTGATATTACTAATATTAAATCTTCCATAACAGCATGCTAATTGTAGGATTCTAAGTTTAATTTTTAAATTATAGTATTGCTTTCTTACATGAAAATTACAAAAAAAGATTATTAATGAAAGGAGAAATGATGACTACATTAAAACTACAAAAATTTTTAACCAAAATCCTGAAGTTTAATAATTATAGAAACTAATTTTGACACATTTTATTTGGAGAAAAAATTTGCCTTAAAGTACCATAAAGTTATTCATAGTTCTTGCTTTCCCTACTTGGTGAAAGCAGTTACTTTTCTGATGGTTTTGGTTAAAACCGTCAATGGGCTTGATCAGAGCATGTATGCCAGTCATTAGTGATATCACACAACTCAGAAACTGAAGTGCATTTGATACAATAAAAATTTATGAGTTCTGTAGTTCCTGGGAAAATTGTAATTTGTCTTATTGTTTACTTTTTTCACCTTCAGTAAAAGAAGACAAATGATTAACATATGCAGGAGGCTGCCTTGAGGTCAATGCATATGGTCTCTAGGATGGAGCTCCACAATTTCTGTGACGTTGCCCTGTTTACTTGTCCACCCGTATGAAAATAATAAACAACTGTGTGCTTGCATCTGCTGGTAATACATAACTGTTTTTGTCATTGACATGGATTGATAACTAAATAGAAATTGGCTGGATTAGGAAAGTCCAGGACCGGGATGTATTCTGAAGCTCTGGTAAGCAGCATACTTTATTTTATCTGTTCCTTCTAACTTAAAAAACATGTTACAGCTTGTATTTCAAATGACATCCTTGATCTGTCTCTAAGGTGAAACTTTCTGGATTCCATGTGGCTCAATACTATCTCTTTTGATGCTAAACTTCCTGAGGGTAGAAGGACATAGGAGTATAACATAGAACCCCTACTCTACTGGCCCAAACCACAGCTCTGCCCTTCCTGACCTTGTCCTTCTCTGTTTGTAACTTATAGTTCCTATATTTTCTTCAAAATGTTTTTAAACTTATGTTTTCTTAAAGGTGAAGCATTACTTATTACCCTGAAATAGCAAAATATTAAATACTAATTTTTCTATTTTTTTTCAGGCTTGATCTTTTTTTTTTCCTTTTATTTATTTTATTTTACAATACTATTCAGTTCTATATAACAGCCACAGATTCCCTTGTTCTCCCCCTTCCTGTCCCCCTCCCCTTCCCCCCAGCCCACCCTCCATTCTCACCACATCCAGATCAAGGCCACCCTGATAGACTCAGTCCAGGCAGGTCCAGTCCCCTCCTCCCAGATTGAGCCAAGTGTCCCTGTATAATAAGTCCCAGGTTTCAAACAGCTATCTCATGCAGTGAGCCCAGGACCTGGTACCACTGCCTAGATGCCTCCCAAACAGATCAAGCCAATCAACTGTCTCACCTATTCAGAGGGCCTGATCTAGTTGGGGGCCCCTCAGCCTTTGGTTCATAGTTCATGTGTTTCCATTCGTTTGGTTATTTGTCCCTGTGCTTTATCCAACCTTGGTTTCAACAATTCTCGCTCATATAAACCCTCCTCTTTCTTGCTAAATAGACTCCCAGCTCTCCACCCGGGGCCTAGCCATGGATGTCTGCATCCAGATTCCTCAGTCCTTGGATGGGGTTTCTGGCACAACTATTAGGATGTTTGGCCATTCCATCACCAGAGTAGGTCAGTCCCGGCTGTCTCTCGGCTATTGCTAGCACTCTTTTGTGGAGGTATCTTTGTGGATTTCTGTGGGCCTCTTTAGCACTTTGTTTCTTCCTTTTCTCATGTGGTCTTCATTTACCATGGTCTCCTATTCCTTGTTCTCCCTCTCTGTTCTTGATCCAGGTGGGATCTCCCGCTCTCTTTCCCTCGACCCTCGCCCTTCATTGCTCCCACTCATGTCCAGGCTGTTCATGTAGATCTCATCCATTTCTCCGTGTCTTTCTTGGGGTCCTGTTTTCCAGGTAACCTCACTGGTGATGTGAGTAGCAGTCCAGTCATCCTTGTTCCACATCTAGCATCGTCCTATGAGTGAGTACATACCATATTTGTCTTTCTGAGTCTGGGTTACCTCACTCAGGATGATTTTTTCTAGATCCATCCATTTGCCTGCAAATGAAAAATAGAGTATTTGGCAATGTTAATCTCTGTAGGGATTAGTGTATGGAGTTCTTAACTTCAGCAAACAGCTTATGGTTAGAAGTCTTATTCAACTTGGTTATCACTTGTGTGCAATTGCACTTGGATTTTATTTTATCATCAGTTCCTACACTCCAGAATCTCCTGTTAACTACTGAGCACTTGAGATGTCCCTATGGACTTCTGAATAATAAGACTTGAGTTTCCTTAAAAGCTGATAATTCCTTTTCCTTTAAAAAAGGAAGAGCATGTTGCAGAACTCAGAAGACAGACAGACAGACAGACACACACACACACACACACACACACACACACACACAGAGAGAGAGAGAGAGAGAGAGAGAAATCTGCTGTGGTCTGTATTTAAAAAATCTTTCTTTTGATTTATCCCAAATTAAACCATTCTGAAGCAAACTTTTAAAAGTTATATTGATGAAAACAGAAACAATCAACTTGATGGAACAAATTTATTTTTAATGGAAAATCCTAACTAGATTATGATGTTATGAGCATGACACACGCAGTTTGCATATTTTATTTTTTATAATTTATATTATTGCTTTTTTTAAAACTTCAGTGTTATCAGTTAATTTATATACTTTCTATATGTCTGAAAGCTTGCTCTGAAAAAAAATTCTGATTTTTCACTTTGATTAAAAATATTGAGGCAGGCATTGGGTGATCATATATCTGTTCTCAGATAATCAGGAAGGCATATCCCAGTAAGTCCCATGGGTTTCAGAGAATACAGTGTGCATGCATTTTAGTGTGAGAGAGAGAGAGTGTGTATTTCTCTCTCTCTCTCTCTCTCTCTCTCTCTCTCTCTCTCTCTCTCTCTCTCTCTCCCCCCCCCCAGTGTGTGTGTGTGTGTGTGTGTGTGTGTGTGTGTGTGTGTGTGTGTGTGTGAGTGTTGGGGGAGTGTTTCAAGAATATGGCTTCTTAATCTTTAAAAGCCTCTAAATACTTGTAGCTACTATAGCAGACCCCCTTCTGTGGCCTTCCATTCTCTCTGCCCCTTGTCTCCAATGGATCATATAGACCTTCCTATTTCCAACTCATCTCATTATCCCAGCCCCTTACACCAGCGGAAATTTCCCTGGAACCCACAAAAGCAGGCAGGCTAACTACAGATCTTCAACTCTACCCCTTGCAATTCAGTCTCTGTAAGCACTTATGAGCCCAGGGTAGTTGAATCTGTGGGTTTTCTTGTGGTATCCTTGACCCCTCTGGCTCCTCCCCCTCTCCTGCAGGATTCCCCATAATGATAGTTTGCTGTACTCATAGATTGGTGCTTAGCCCAATTGTCATCAGTGAGACTTCATCCAGCAACCAGAACATTGTAATTCTTAATCCCAATGCACCAAACACAAGGGAACCACACCCAAGTTCATTTTTTTAAGGTACTACTATAGCATGAATCACATATTGACCTCACTCACTGTTAACGGGAGACTTCAATACTCCACTCTCACCAATAGACAGATCATCAGGCAAAAACTAAACAGAGAAATTATGATGCTAACTGACATGATAAACCAAATGAACCTAACAGTTATTTACAGAACATTACACCCAAACACAAAAGAATACACCTTTTTCTTAGCACCTCCTGGAATGTTTTCTAAAATTGATCACATACTCAGTCACAAAGCAAATCTCAAAACATACAGGAAAACTGAAATAATATCCTGCATCCTATCTGATCACCACATATAAAAGCTAGATATCAACAGCATTAGAAACAAAAGAAAGATTACAAACTCATGGAGACTCAACAACTCACTACTGAATGAAAATTAAGAAATAAATTAAAGATGTTCTAGAATTGAATGAAAATGAATACAGTGTATACACAAACAATGAAGGCAGTTCTGAGAGACAAGTTCATAGAATAACAATTGGATAAATTTCATAACAGCAATTAAACAGCACCCCTGAAAGATCTAAAACAAAAAAAAAGAAATTATACCCAAAAGGAGTATATAGAAAGAAATAATCAAACTTGAGACTGAAATCAATAAAACAGAAACAACAGTAGAAAAAAATATAAAGAATCAATGAAATAAAGAATTGGATTTTTAAGAAAATAATTAAGATTGACAAGCCCTTATTCAAGTTCACTAAAGGGTAGAGAGAAAAGATCCAGAATTAGAGATGGAAATGGGGACATAACAGCAGACACCAAGGACATCCAGAGAATAATGTAGACATATTTTAAAAACATGTACCCCACCAAACTGGAAAATCTGAAAAAAAAAGTATAATTGTCTCAATATGTACCATTACCCAAGTTAAATCAAAATCATATAAGTAATTTATATACACCAATAATCCCTAGTGAAATGCAAGCAGTCATTAAAAGCCTACCAACCAAAGAAAAACCAGGACCAGAAGGTTTCAGTGCATAATTCTAACACACTTTCAAAGAAGAGTCAATAGCAATACACCTCAAATTATTCCACAAACTAGAAACAGAAAGAACAATGCTTAATTTGTTTCATGAGGCCACAGTAACCATGTTACCCAAACCATGGAAAGACCCAACAAGGAAAAGAGTTACAGAACAATTTGTCCTATGAAATTAGATGCAAAAAGTCTCACTAAAATACAGCAAACCAAATCCAAGAACACATCAAAGAGATTATCCACCGCAATCAAGAAGACTTTATTCCAGAGATGCAGGGATGGCTCTGTGTATTTAAATCTATAACTGTAACCCACTATATAAAAAGCTGAAAGACAAAAACTACATGATCATCTCATTAGATGCAGGAAAGGCCTTTGACAACATGTAACACCCCTTCATAGTAAAAGTCTTAGAGAGATTTGGTCTACAAAGGACATACCTAAATATAATAAAGGAAGTTTGTAGCAAGACCATTGTCAACATCAACTTAAATGGAAAGAACACAAAGCAATTCCACTAAATAAGGAAGAAGTCAAAGTTGTCTGTTCTCCATACCTATTCAATGCAGTAGTTCAAGTCTTAGCTCGAGCATTAAGACAACTAAAGGGGATGTTTAGTTGGAAAAGAAGAAGTCAAAGTATCTTTATCTGTAGGTGATATGACAGTATAAATAAGTTAATCTAAAGTTTTTACTGGAAAATTCCATCAGCTGATACTATCTGAATACAAAATTGACTAAAAAAGTCAGTAGCCTTTCTATACAAAAATGGCAAATGAACTGAGAAAGAAATCAGGGAAACATTGCCTTTCACAATTGCCCCCCCCAAATAGAAAATATCTTGGGGGTAACTCTAACCAAGCAAGTGAAAGTCCTGTATTATAAAAATTTTAAGACACTGAAAAAAGAAATTGAAGAATATATCAGAAGATGGAAAGATTTCCCATACTCCTATATCAGTAGGATTAATATAGCAAAAATGAACATACTACCAAAAACAATATACAGATTCAATACAGTCCCCATTAAAATTACAACACAAGTTTTCACAGACCTTGAAAGGACAATTTTCTATTTCTCATAGAAACACAAAAAAAACCAACATAGCTAAAATACTCTTGAATAATAGAAGGAGTGATGGAGGCCTCACTATATCTGACCTCAAATTGTACTACAGAAATAAATACTCCCTCACATTGTACTACAGAAATAAAAACACCACGGTATTACCACAAAAACAGGCATGTTGATCGATAGAATCGAACTGAAGTTCCAGACATAAATCCACACACCTATGGACTTGAGTCTTGATAAAGAACCCAGAAGAACATACTGGAACAAAGATGACATCTTTAACAAAGGATGCTGGCCAAACTGAATGTCTGCATAAAGAAGAATCAAGATAGATCCACATCTATCGCTCTGCGCAAAACTCAACTCAAAATGGATTAAGACCTCAGCATTAAACCAGATAAACTGATAGGAAAGAAAATGGGCAGCAGCCTTGAACTCACTGGCACAGGAAAAGACTTGCTGAATACAACACCATTAGGACAGGCTCTAAGCTCGATAATGAATTAAAAATTGAAATAACTGAAGAAAGGGAAAAGACACTGAAGACAATAAATCTAATAAAACTGAAAGGCTTCTGCACAACAAAGGACACTGTCATTCAAAGTGGCAGCCTACAAAATAGGAAAATAGTTTACTAACTGTATACCCAATTGAGTGATAATATCCAAAATATATAGGAATTTTTAAAAAGAACAAAAAAATAACTGGATATCAAGAAAAAAATGGGTATCAACATAAACAGAGAATTCCCAGAACAGGAAAATTAAGTGTCTGAGGAACACTTAAAGAAATGGTCAACACACTTTAACATCAGGGGAATGCAAACCAAAACTACTTTTGTCATCTTACACCTTTCAGAATGGTTAAGATCAATAAAACATGTGAAACCATGCAGGTGAGGATGTGGAGTAAGGAGATTCATCCTTTTCTGTTAGGAGTGGGAACTTGTACATCCACTATGAAAATCAGTGTGACAGTTCCTCACAAAGATGGAATCAATCTACCTCAAGATCCAGCTATGCTATTCTTGGGCATATACCCAAATGATACTTCATCCTGTTACAGTGACATCTGTTCAACCATGTTCATTGCTAATTTATTCCTAGTAAGCAGAAGTTGGATAAACCTTATACATCTCTTAATAGATGAATAGATAAAAATATGGTATATTTACACATGTATTTATTACTCATTCATTAAAAAATGTAATCATGATATTTATAGGTAAATGGATGGAACTAGAAATATTCTTTGTGAGATAATCCAGACCCAGAAAGATAATTATGCTATGTATTTGTTTATATTTGGATATTAGCTGTTAAGCAAATGATAGCCAAGCTATAATGCATAGAACCACAGGGGTTAGGTAAAGAATAACAAACTTGGGAGGGATAGATCTCTCTAGGAAAATAAAACAGGATAGTTATAGATGGATGAGAGGGACTAAAATGGTAGAATCAAGTGGGTAGGGAGAGGGAAGAGGGAGTTGAGAGAGGGAATACAGGGAGGGGTATAATGGAAACCTAATACAGTTGGAGATTCCTAAAATACACACACACACATGAAAGCAATCTAAAGGAAATCACCAAATAATGGGGAAGAAAGAGCCTCAACTAGATATCTCTTGTCACCAAATTAAGCTTCCAGTGCCAGGAATGGCTTACAACTAAATGAGTTATTGACCAAAGTGGTCATATGGGAACCTTCAACCAACCTAAGCTAATGCCAAAATATAGGTTGCTCACCTCAAACTGACAGCAAGGCCCTATTGCTGAAGCCAACACCTACACAATTCATTGACTATGGAGAAATCAAGCTGGTTCCTCCATGGAGCTTGCACAGTCACACCTAAAAGGGATGTCTCAATCAAATCTCCCCCTTCAAGGATCAGGGAATCTTGCAGAAGAGGAGATGGACAGAGTGTAAGAGCCAGAAGGGATGGAGGGCACCAAGGAAACAAGGCCCTCTAAATTCACATGATCGATGCACATAAGAATTCAGAATGAGGCATCTTGCATAGGGCCTGCATGGATCTGCACCAGAAGGAGTCCTAGAACTGAAAGAAGCAGACACATGTCCCATCCCTAACCCAGAAGCTGTCTCAAATTGATAACCACTTGCAAATGAAAATATTTATTTATTTTATCCTATAAGTCCTTTGTGTATATATCATATCATGGATTCCAGTTCAGTGTTTTTATGGAATCCTAAGTGTGTGAATCAGTGGGTCTCTGTGTCTACATTTATTTCATGTGCCTTTCTTGGTCACTTTTCCTTCTGTTTGTTTTGTCCTATTCAATGTGTGAGATTTTGTTCTATCATATCATATTAATAATGCTTTGTTATATTATATTATTGTTCCTTAGAAGCCTGCTTGTTTTCTAATGAGAGACAGGCAGGGGTAGGTCTGGATTGGAGGGGAGGTAGGAAGAACCAGGAAATATAAAAGAAATGGAAACTGTAATCAGAATAGGTTATATAAGAATTTAAAAAATCTATTTTCAAAAACAGGAAGAAATATTTTTAAAGGAATTTTAAAAAAATAAGAAAACCTGTAGCTAGGTTTTGAAGAGCTAGGAAATTTGTAAATTGTTTTGTCTTGGTATATTCTTTTGGAGAACCTTCCGTTTAGGACTTCCACGCAGCAGGTTCAGTTCAATACCTGCGTGAGTGACAGGGAATTGAAGAGTCAGTGAGGAGAGAACACCTGGCCCCTCAAGCACCTGTCCCAAGCCCCACTTTGAAAAATGGCTTCAAATTGAGAGGCTCTCACTATCCACACCTGCCCCCAATTCACTGATTCTTAGAGTAACTACAAGAACTCAGGAAGTGCTGGGCCTGTGATTACAGTTTTTATAAGAGGCACAAATCAGTACCTGACAAAGATCCTAGGATTAATCTAGGGAGGTTTGTCGCTTGAAGCTTCTTGTCCTCAGGGGTGTAAATTCCTTCCAGCTCTGTGATGCCTGTCACCAACCAGGAGGCTTCCTGAAGTCATATTGTTTAAGTTTGCTTAATTCTTAATGATACTGTCATTTTGATGCTGTTTAAATGGGATTCTTTTTTATGATTAGCTTTTTACATTATTCATTTATTGTATGTAGAAATCTGAAGGACTTTTAAATGTTGGTTTTAAATCTTGACACCTCCATCGCTGCTTAAGGCTTCTTCTAGTCTTTAAAACTCTGTATGCATCTGTGCAGGTGGTGGTATGGGCACAGGACAGCTAGCCCTGCCCTCCTCTACTACCAATGTCTCTTCTCAGTTGATGGCTTCTTGCACAGATACAGGCAGAGCAAGACACATCTTCCCTTAGGGAGCTGACCATTAGGAATTTGACCACACTCAAGGGAATTTATGAACAATACAAAATGGACTTTTTTCTTTTGTGAGGGGGACTGGTTTTGGGGAGGGGAGGGACATGAGAAGACCGGGAGGTGAGTGTGATCAGGAAGGACACATGATGTGAGATTCCCAAATAATTGATCCAAAAAAAGTTTTTTAAAAACACTGTGCATTTGAAAAGAACATGGTGTTTTGTAGGCGGGGTGTTCCAATGAGCTTGTTTACTGTGTTAAGGTCTTTGTTCCCTCACATATCTTCTATCTGTTTATTTCACTTCATTGTTGTGACTGGGGTAGTAAACATTCTTTTGTTTGTAGACAATCGATTGCTCCTCTGAGATCCGACCAGTTTTGCTTCATATATATTTATGGCATAACACTAAATGCATAAATGTTTATTTAGCTTATGGGTTTTTTGTTTTGTTTTTTTGCTTTTTGTTTAGCTTTCATGAACTGTACATTATTGTTGAATGTCCATCTTTATCTACTAGAACCTTTTGTGATTTGAATGAATTCTTTAAAAGGTTTTTCCTTGAAAGTACTGGGGACTGAATCCAGGGCCATGCACCTGTTCAGTCACGTGTTCTGACATTGAGCACATCCTCAGTCCTTTGTTATTTTTATTTTGGGATATGAACTCACCAAGTTGTTCGGGCTAACTTTATTAAAGCTATGTAGAAGGTGGAGTAGTTAAAGCAGTTAATTAACACCGTTATTTTGTAGGGAAGCTTGTCATTCACTCTGAAAAGATTCATTCAATAACACAGTATGTCACCTTGCTACCTGGTGAATCTCTTCAAATCCCTACACCCTGAGCAGTTCCAGCACATCACTTGATTCTCTACAAGGCAAAAGAAAAAATAAGAGAAAATAGACAAAATGTAATATGAACTGGAAGTGAATGTTCTTATAGTCAAAAATAAAGATTGATCAGAAGCAACAGAGGACAAAGTCAGCCATGCAGGGATGAATCTTAGAACTCATCGTCCTATTGAGAGAATCCTCTCAGCAACCTACCCCAAAGGTATGTCACTTAAACACTGAGTTAGATGCCTCAGCTGTAACCAGATTGATGCACAGCTCTTGCAAATATGGTATTTACAGAAATGACAAGAGTATTGTCATTCACTCAAAAGAAAACAATAAGTCAGGCGTTAGAATCTAAGAGACACTACCTTCAGAAGCCAGACTCTCAATAGTACGTGGGGGTGAAGCATCCTATATCTATGTATCAATGCATGCTATTGACCTGGAATTCACAAAGAAACTTAGCAACAATTTAGATATTTTCAGTTTGGGCATTAAAAATGTAAAATACAATTACCTAGATATTGTTAGATCAACTTCATATTCATATTCATTATGCCAATGACATAGAGACCCCCACTAGCCCACTTCTCAAAGATGCATTGAGTATTTCTTTAACACAGGGCTTGTCGGATACCATTAAGACCCAAAGTATATCACAGAAACTCAATTCCCATGTAGTATGAACATATAGATTGCAGTATACAGAGTGTGCACAAGTCTGTTAAAATACAGATGGGAAGAGTGAATGAGAGAGAGAAAGAGAAAAAAGAGATTAGATATTACTGTGAAATCCACGTTTGTTTAGGTGTTTAAATTGCTTCACATTTGGCCCATTTTAGGCCTTACAAGGTAAATATTTTTTCTCCACACATATTCAACCTGGCAGTTTAACGTAAATTGAAAAAGCGAAAATAAACCCAGTGTTTCCCTACCTACACTGGAATTACAGACACACCAATACAAGAAAAGAAAAAAAAAACATTCTGATGTCAGTTTTCCCTTTGTATGTATTTCCTCATCATGTCAATTCCCAATTTAAACATGACACTAGGGGCCTCAGTTACCATACATTTGCTGTTTCCTAACTCTGGGCCCATTTACAGCTGATCAGCACAGCCTAGATTATGTGAAAATTAACAGTCTAGGGGAAAGGTAGAAGTTATTATTCCAGTAGCCTCACCATTAACTATCATAAAGGAACACATGTCTATGAAGACTGAAGAAAGATAAGACATAATCCATTCTGTGATCCTCTGTATATTTACCCTCTTTCATGTCAGATAATTCATAAAGTTACTTAGGAGACGCATGTGGCTTACAACTGTGCTCTTAAAATGATCACTCTTGTATAATTTGATGAGAAATAACTGGGTCATCTTATTTAACTTTCATTACTTTGGCATTTCCTCAACTCACAGGGTCCTTTGTAATACCAGAGAATTTATCTCTGTTTTTCAGGTCATCTGATATATTAGATTGATTTTTTTTTCTAAATTTGCCCAGTCTATGACCTTATACTTTATCTCTATAATAATATCTCCGAAGCTCAAAATGGTTAGCCTTCAATTATTTTCTTGCTTTTAGATTTTTCCAGTGCAGTTGCTTATATATTGAGTTTGAGCCTAAGGAGACTATTTCCTTAATTAAATGTAATGAAAAATTTTGGAATGCTCAAATATTAAAATAAATGCTCAAATACCAGTTTTCTAGTTTTACTATGATATAACCATCTAATAAAAATTGTATATATTTAAAGCCTGGATGATGATTTGATAGTTATATAATTTTTATATTATCATAACTTCACTACTATCAAACTAAAACACATGATTTGCCTCACCTGGGTACTTTCTTTCAAGTGTTTGAGGAAATTTCAGTCCATTCTATTAGTCAATCTCAAACATATAATACACTATTATTTATAAATATATTTATATTTATTTATTATTTGAGAATTTCATACAAAATTGCATTTTGTATCCACTTCTACCACATCCCTGTTCCTATTTAATAATCTTTTTTTCTAATCCTCAAGTTGAATTAGTGTTGTTTATATGTGCACCCTCTGATCATCAATAATCTACCAGAGGCCAAATGTCCAAAGAAAAGTGAGTCTCTTTCCCTTAGCAGCCACCAACTGCCACCAGCCCTTCCTGAAGATCCCTAGAGCCTGTTTTTATAATTCAGCCCAGTTTTGTTCTTCAACAATTCATCAACTATATAGGTCTCCTCTCTTCTCATTTGTGTTGGGTAAGTGACCTATCAGGGATGGATCTCCTTTGTTATGTCTTAATCTTAATATTTACTTGTCTAACCTTGCATCTGAATGGTATAGAATGCTGTGTTGTGCTGGCGAAGCTAAGACTTCTGCTATAGACCTTAATGAGAAGCACTACCTTTTACTATTTCATGTGTGAAATAAATTGCACATTTCACCTATGGCTACTGTGCTGTGATCTGGTTAGTCTGATGGGTTTAAATACTAAACAGAGAAATACTACCTATTGGTCCAGATGAATACTCTATTTCAAGTAAAATTTTTCAGTTCCATATTGTTATTTTGCTCAATGGTATTAACATTAATATATTTTACAATCTAATAATTTCGTATGTCCCTTGCTTCCCTCTCACTGAGATATTTACAGAGCCCTTCAGGCTTAGTTATGCTTTTGTTCCTGAGATGTTGACAAACTAAACCATTCTACACAGCAGACATTTTGGAAGGTGCCTTGTTCTTGGTTATATCCAGATGCCAGCTGCTGAGATCCTGTAACCATTCTGCTGAGCATGGTTAGAGATACATCTCCGGTCCAGTTAATTATCTGGTTCATTGACTCCTTCTTACTTTCTGGCATAATCATCTTTACATTCTCTGTCTGTTTGCTGATTGTCACTTACTAGATATTCTTGCTGCCTGCCCACTGGAAAAAAAAATACAGCTGTCAGAAAACAACGTGTACACAGTAATCCATGTATCTAGCCTCCTCCCGCCTTGCAAGCCTGCCTTTCCTTTCTTGACTGCTCTTGCAGATAGTTGATGTCATAACTTCCAAGCCATCCCACATGTTATGTGTGCTCTTGAGCCCGTTCTCACTCAAGTGCTCCATGATACTGTCTTAACACTCTCTTCCCAACACCATCTTTTTTCTTTTAAGTATCACTATTTCTGTGCAAGCATAGAGCTATATAGCTCTTTAGAAGGCTGTTTTCTTCACCAGCAGTTGCTTGTCTCTGCTGTCTTTCCCTTACCTTCCCATGTCACGGCACATTTTGAATCTCTTCTGATCTCTTATTTTTCTTATGTTCGACCTCAGAGATATTATATAGGTATTTTGTCTGGAGTGGGACATTCTACACTCAAAGCAATTATGTTTTACCCTTTCTAAGACTCTGGTGAACACAAACAAGCAAACAAACAAAAGAAAACCTGTTTGTGGCAAAGTGCCCAAATTTGACAATGTATCTTTCCTGTTATTCAAACTGCTTTGTTAAGCTTCCTAACATATTTCATGCCACTAAACCCAACACTCCAGTGAATGGAATCATGGCAATATATAATATACTCTTCAATTTTGACATGCTTTGTGGCTTTCAGGTAGTTACATCTTTGGAACTTATACACAGTGCAACTCCAAGAGGAACTCTGTTTACCTTGTAGTCATTCTTCATTTGTATAATATATACATATATATTATCCAGTTGTATATGCTTTCTCGCATAGTTTTTTTTTTTTTTTTAATTCTCATCCCAAACAAAGTTAAAAAAAAATCTGTGTTAGCTACTCAAGTCTGTTAAACTGCATGGTAATCATCCTATATCATGGCTTATTTATTGTTCTCTAAACATACTGTGTTTTCTCAAGCTCAATTTTTAGATCTATTCTGTGATTGTAAAAAATAAGGTAAAGCATTCTGTGCTTAATCTTCCTAGTGTAAACAAACACTTTATTAAATATGAGACTTCCATATGCAACTGTTGACTTGATTTCTAGTTTGGGTCTAACAGTATCTCCAGTGTGGTACCTGAAAAGCAAACTGCCTATCTATCACCCAGATTTGACTCTTCCTGTCTTACTTATTATAAAACCAACATTAATTTTCAGCATGCTCAGGCCTACAACTTCATTTCTATCAGCTTTTACTTACCTATTTATGCTTGTATATCGCATATGAAACACTGTGGTGGTTTGAAAAAAAACATGGGCCCCATAGGGAGTAGCATTATTAGGAAGTGGGACTTTATTAGAGTAGGTATGGACTTTTTGGAGAAAGTTTGTCACTGTGGGGTTGGGCTTTGACGTCTCCTATGCTTAAGTTACACCCAGTGACACAGTTCACTTCCTGTCACCTGTGGATCAAGATGTAGAACTCTCAGCTCCTTCTCCATCACTATGTCTATGTGCCACCATGTCCCACCATGATGATAATGGACTAAACCTCTGAAACTCAAGTCAAACACAAGATTCCTTCTGAATTAGTTCCTTTTCTCATTGTTGTGACCAAATACCCACCAAGATGCTACTTGGAAGCTTTACATGCAAGATGAGCACTGTACTTGATGAAGTAGATAGTGTGTGCAGATTCACACTATTATCCACTTCTGCACAGTTAGATAGAAGGTGAAATTGGGACTTCCTCTATCTAACAGGATCAGCTACAATGCCCTGCATTAAATCTATTTAAAGTGTCTTCCATTTCTGTGCCTTGCCTATAAAGTTTTAAATAAATACATCCAAATTAAACAAACAAACTAAAAAGGGGGGGAGAAAGAAAAAGGGCAACCTGGAGAAGAAGAATTTGCTTTAACTCAAATTACAGGGTGTAGTCATATGGCTGCTGGAATTCCACTGTCTGGAGCTTGGGACACAGCTTGCTGCATTTCTAAAGACGAAAAAGCAGAGAAAGGAGAGGGAGTGGGCTTAGTCATGAACACCAGAGCCCACCTCTCCAGGGACCTCTTCCTCCAGTTAGACTCCACTCCCCACCATTCCACAACTTTCCACAAGACTGGGAGCAGCATTTAGACCCTGGAGCCAGTGGGGATATTTTCCTTTAAATTGTTATTTCTCTTTCTTGCAACGAGGACCCACTAATGATGACTAAAGGCAATTAATCAGCTGCATAAACAGAATATTCATTAAACACTATGACAATTAGACAAAATGTTCTTTGGGGTTTAAAATAATTTATTTTATTATTCGTTGAAAATTTCATGCATGTACACAAGGTATCATTACCACACATACACTCCACATTCCTCCAAATATCATTGGGCTCTTTCCCAGCACATCTTTCCCCCAAAACCTTCATGTCTTTCTTCTTTATTTTGTAACTAGGAGCCCAATTAGTGCTGTCCATATGTGCATGGGTGTGGGGCCAGGAGTTGGGATGTGGACACCACCAAGTACCAAAATCCCCAGTGAAGAGTGACTCTCCCTCCCCAAGTAGCTATCAATAGATAGACCAATAGATTCTAGCTGGCAACTGCGAAATTACTACCTGCCCTGAAACATGATTTGGCTGTTTTTCTTTACTATTTCACCTTGGTTTCAGTTTCTTCGTTCCTATAAAGAATCAATAACTATGCAATAATCTTTAATAAATTCATGTGGTGCTTGCTGCCAGTGCCATCTCTGTGTGAACTGTCCAGTAGAAATTCTAATAATGTAATCTTATTATCTTATAATTTACCTTATTTGCCTCTGTTTTGATTCCATGAATTGATTAAAACTGATAAGTGAGGTGGCAGTGGTCCCTTGCAGAATCCATTGCACTGCCCGGTGTTAAGACGTCTAGAGGCTCCTGCTTAGGTATCTGGATGTCTGGATATATTTGTCCTAGGCAACATTAGCTGTTGCATAAACAATGACTATCAAGACTACAGTGTGTGAGATAACTTAAACTGGAATATGGAGAGGCTTGTAGGAAGGGAGAAATGGTACCCAGCTCCCTCTACCTTCAATTATCCCAGTGAGAAGAGCTTGTACTGAGGGACTTGGGATGTAGTTCAGTTGGGAGAGTGCTTGCCTAAGATGCAGGAAGCTGGGGTTTTGAAGTGAAGGATGTAGTCTGCATAGTCTATCCCAGCTGAGTCTTGCTCATCCGTTTCAGTCTTGGTTCCCTCCCCCAAAGGTGCCTAAAAGCAGACAGAGTTACAAGTGTGTGAAAACTGCAGTTTTAGCTCATATTTGGAATACAATTGGTAATGATTATTACTCTAGCATTGAATATAATGTGGCATATGAGTTAGCATCTTTGTGTGTAAAGGATTACCACATCTCTATGCAAAAGGAGTTTATGGGTTCACCTAGAAGTGTAGTGGAGGAGTGAGAAATTATCATTCTTTTAATTTAAGTTAAAAGAGAGAGTGTGTAACATTATCTATTATGGAAAAAAGATTTTAATTTTGAGTTCATTTCCTGGTCAGATAATTACTGAAAAATGCTAATAAATTTTGTCGGTAATAGAGCAAGGGATGCATATATTGAAATATAGAAGTGGGTCTGTAGAAACTTTCAACTGTCTCCTAGACAATTTTCACCTATAAGTGGTTATACAAATCATGTGAGATATATCTTGACTTTTTTCAAGCTTTATAAAAAGAAAAATGCTCATGAGTTTATTCTCACTTGACACTGCTCAGCGTAGCTCATATTTCCCAACTAAGAACTGTCACGGTGTGTAGACTTCTCCTTCCAGGCTGCCTTTTTTATTTCATGAGTTGTTACATCTTGACGCCATGAGTACAAGAGGTAAAAAATGGCAGAGGGAAGAAGAAAAGGTGAAATTTCACCCCTTGGTACAGCGTGGATATTTTCTCATGCAAATTGCTCACTTCTAACTTATTTTATGTGAATAAGCTAACTGAAAACAGAATACTTAAACCTACACACTTTTGAAAGGCTGATGCTATCAACAGACAAGGAGGGGGAGAAGGAGATGAACAAGGAAGAGAAAGAGGAGGAAGAGAAAAGGGAAAAGGAGGAGAAGAGTACAGAAGAGCTAAAGGGAAGAAGTGCCCAGAGAGCAGGAGGTTAAGGCCAGCCTGATTTAGAGATTTTTACTTCCTGATGTTGAGATATGGTCAAAATGCCTCTGATAGAGTTTTCAGTTTAGCTTCAAAATTTGTTCCTTTCATTTTGTTATTTTTCTTTCCTCCTTTCTTCCCTCTCAGTCTCCCATTCCTTCCTTCTGTCCATCTTTCTTTCCTTCCTCCCTTCCTTCCTTCTTTCCTCCTTACCCCCCTCTCTTCCTTATTTTCCTCTATATTACTGCTAACTTCAGTTGATCTTTTAAGTTTTATAAGTTTTGTGGTAAAAAAAAAAACAGCATGTTAAAAAAAAAATCCTAAGGCAGGTGATCTGAACATTGGGGCATATGCATAGAGATGATGAGGATGTTTGCATCTGTCTATCTAAACATATCTAACATCCTCTCTAAGCCCTCTTTGTAATAAAAAACATCAAGGAACTAAATTTATGGAATGAAATATTTGTGTGGCTAAAGTACTTGATTTTGAAATTAGGTGTAGGATTTTCAGTTTATCCAAGAGGGAGTAAATCATGTGTGTGAGTGAGTGAGTGTGTGTGTGTGTGTGTGTGTGTGTGTGTGTGTGTGTACATTCTATATGTATTCTATATATTAAATATATATTCACTATATATATATATATATATATATATATATATATAACAGAGAAATAGTACTCTGATTCCGCTGATGCTCTGTAGAGGGAACTTGGATTAATCCTAAGTTACAAGCACCATGAATGGTTCCTTGAAACTTGAGAGAGCACAGTAAACACCACAGGCATCTGTAGTGGGTAGCCATTCCAGCTTGGATCTGGAAGTTCCAACCCCCATTGAGACTCTGGCAACTGTCACGCCTACGAGGCGGGGCGAGGAGAGGCGCCTGGAGACCCGAGAGCTGGATGGGCCAGCGCTCTCTTCTGGGCGCGCGCTCTGTGCCGGGACGCTGAACGGTGAAGGTGGACTGTGCAGAGCTCAGGGAGAACACTGCTGGATTGCAATACACCTTCCCCAGACCCTGCGACCTACCTTTCACTTAATTTGTGAGTTACGCCATTAAATAAATATCCTTTTAACTACGTGGAGTGGCCAAAATAATTCCTCCAATATCTGGCGCCCAACGTGGGGCAAATTCCAAAGGCCCAGGCGCCTCCCCTCGCCCCGCCTCGTAGGCGTGACAGTTGCCAGAGTCTCAATGGGGGTTGGAACTTCCAGATCCAAGCTGGAATGGCTACCCACTACAGGCATCCACTGGTGGTACAGGGACTGTGGCTGCAATGCTGGAACTGAAACTTCCAACAAGGATAAACAAGACTGGCCAGCAGAATAAAGCTCATCATTTGTACAAAAGAATAACCCAGTCTGAGCCTCTACATGATATCTTCCAGAATATGCAGCTATGACTAATATTAAGAAGCTGTTTCATTTGCAAGATTAACTGTTGCTAAAATCCTGTTACTGCTTTAACTAAGCTTGTGAAGGAGCAATGAGCCATTGCTCATCAATCACCATCTTCTTTTTATAGAATGGCATCAACACTGAGTGGAGACAAGTGAGGAGTGGCCTTGAGCCATTCCAGCTGTGGTCAGGTTAGAAGTGAATCCCTGCTCTGCTTTGTAACACATGCATGATGGTATATAAGGAAGCTATATATTGTCTCCCAACCTGAGTTCCCTTATATAAAATTTGGTGTAATAATGTTTATCTCAGAAGTCTGTCATGAGAATTATAGTAAGCAGTATATAATAAAGCACTCACCATGGTTCCTGACACATTCTAATAACACAGAAACAGTATCTATTAATATTTTAGATACCTTCATTTTGAAACTATCACCCAAGGCACTTACCTTTGAGAGGTCTTGCACTAACTTTTACTTATTTATTTGCAAGGCTAGATTCATAGACATTATACAAGCTTATATTAAAAGGATAAATGCTGAGGGAACATTAAGAATTTCATTCGTATATTTTTTCTTTATTTGCAAAGCTCAATTTATAGACATTATACAAGTTTGTATTAAAAGGGAAAATGCTGAAGGATTTTATGAATTCCTTTTGTGGATTTGATTGTTATAATCACAATCTTAACCACCAAACAAAGAAATAAACACAAAGCAGCTATGAATACCTTCATCATTCCATTAGGTTGATTTAGGATGCAGTTACCATGGGAATAATATGGTGACTGGAGGGTACCAATAGCTACACTTGATTGGCTGTGGTTTCTTGAGCTCAGTTATTTGTTAAACTGTTGTCTATTTCTACACAGTACCAACTCTTTACATGTGTTTTGTCCTCAAGTTTTGATGATTACTTTAAATTCAAATATATTTGATATTGCATTTAATATAGCTAACCTAACCTACATCAATACTTAAACTACCCTAAGTAAAATATGCTTAGAATGTTTACATCAGCCTACAGTGCACATCTTGAGAGCACCTCACATGTTATACTGTTAGCCTGCAAAAGGATAAAAAAAAATGAAGTTTAATTGTTACTTATTAATATTGTTTCTGTAGCATTATTAAGCCAGGCAGTTGCAAGTCAAACTGTACGTTAAGGTCACCTGGACAACAAAATTAAAAATCACCTTCATTTTTAATTCATTAATTTTCTTTCAAATGGACAGTCAACACTGTTAGTGTTATATCGCTGATACATGTGGCGAGCTCAAGGAAGCTATCTGGCACACAGAAGGAGTTATCTAATGATGGTCTTTTGTTTGTTGGTTTGTTTTTGAGATTTTTATTGTAATTACAGCACTTCTTCCCTTCCCTACCTCCAAACACTGCCATTTACTCATCTCTCCTTGAAATTCATGGTCTCTGTTTCATTGATTGTTATTGCTTGCATACATGTCTATTTAGGAATGTATACTATATTACATATTCCTAAATTAACCTGTTCAATCCATATAATGTTACTTGTGTATATGTGTTTAGCGCTGACCATTTGGCACTGGACAAGCAATGGCTCTGTTCTTTCCTGGGGGAAGACCAACTCTCTTGCTCCCCAGCTTTACTCCATCGCCTGTAGTTCTTGATGTAGTGTTGAGGCCTTGTGGTCTTTTCCCTGTCCAGTCTGGCATGTTCATTGGTTTCATCCTTGTTTGGCTGCTATTTGGGTGGTCATGTTGGTGAGACTTTACAGGCATAGTTTCTGGCATTACTAGGAGACACAATCTCACAGTAAAGCCCATGATCCTCTGGCTCTTACAATCCTTTGCTCCTTCTTCTATAATGTCCTCTGAACCTTAGGTGTGGGAGTGTTTTGTAGGTAAATATTTCTTTTGCTAATGTATTTGTTTTGTAAATGTGGTAAAGGTTCTTACTGTTGATTCAACACACATTTCCAATGATTCATTAGTTTGTTTATCAGTTGAATATCACATTTCAAAATCAGTATGCTATTCTTGTGTCAATCAAGTATATATTAATTAAAGTGATAATAATAGATCCTAAATAGTAGAATGGATTTTATCTTAGAGATTGAGCACAGCATAGAATATTAAGTTTCAACAAACATGTATTTCCTAGAGACTTGGGATAAAGAATAAAGATTTTAAACATTTAAAAAATGCAATATTATATTAAAATTCTGTGGAGAAAAAAAACATGGTGTGAGTTTATAGATTTAAATGTTGTATTTGAAATACTCAATCAACATGTCAAAGACGATTGCCAAAATTAAGCTTTGTAATTTCAGACTGAGACTTTATTTTCCATGCATTCAATTAACTTTTCTGTGGACAGGCTAGCTTATTGAATGTTCTTTATTTGCTTACTGGTAGTAGTCATATGCTGTTCATAATTGCAATAAAATCATCTCTTTCAATTAATTCTACAATGAAGATTTTACTTAACTTTGAGCTGTTCATTAAGCATTTCTACCATCTTAAGCATTTGCTCCCTCCTAGGGCTAGACCCCAGAAGGCAGAGGGAAGGCTATCGACACTGGTAGATATTTCTGTGTGCATTGAGCATGAACAGACATTTCTCTTCAGCCTCCAGCACCTGAAATGATGCACCTCCTGGAGCTCAGGCATGGGTTCAGTGCAGGATCATTGTTCCCACACATACCTTCAACTGGAGTCCACTATATTACCCTGTGAGGGTAATAAGTAACCTGATATCCTAATGCATCTCCTAACAAATTCTTCATAATTAACCTTCATCACTCACCAGTATCCCTATTATATTATATTTTGGGGAAATATTATTTTATTGCCAAGAGAAATGTTTTTTCTGTATACAAAATAAAAGGTATTCCTCATAAAAATGAAACTTCAACTAATGAGGTTGATAATCAAATTTAGAACTACCAAGTGCTTGCTTCTCCTGATTTGATTTAAATGACTTTGATGTTAACATGATTTAGGCATACTTATTCTCAACATGACTCACAGTCTTTGCATGATTAGGCAATTTTACAAACCAAGCAGTTACATTAGAATGTTGATAATTCATTTATTGCCATTATAATAATTTGCCCAAATAAAACTCTGAAAATAACAAAAACAGATTTATTTCTAAAACTAAAGTAAGTGTTCTTTAATAAAGATCTGTAATTCCCCTGTGCTGTTTCAGTTATTTGGTTAAAGGATGTAATACACATGAGTCCATTACTTCAATTTCATTTCTTCATGAAGAATATGAACATTTAAGAACCACTCCCACATTTCACCCTTTTATGAAAGTCTGTTCTGCACACATAATTCTACAATGCATATATATTTATTTAATGGTGTAAAATGTGAGCCTTTCTGGTCTTATGTTTCCCACCTTATTTCTCTCATTGCCTTTGAATATCACTGAAGATGCAGATGTGTGGCTGGAGAGATAATCCAGTGGCTAAGGATACTAGTTGTTTTTGTGGAGGACATGGATTTGGTTCCAGGCATAAACATGGTGGCTTACACCTGCCTCTAACTCCAGCTTCAGGAGATTCCAAGCCCTTTTATTGATACTTTGGACACTGCATGCATGTGGAATATACAAATAGGCAATACACATACACATAAATAAAAAATTAAAATAAATAAAATACAAATAATTGCTTCCTTTCAACATAAGGATAGCTTCAATGTACAAGAATTTAAGAAAGGACTAAGCATCCTAGTTTATGTGTTTATATTCCATATATTGCCATGTCCAGTTAGTAATCAATTACAGCATAATTTTAGATAATTCTACATTTAAATTCTGTCTCAAAAAAAGAAATGTATCTGTTTTATTGAAAATTAAAGACTGAAAATCCCAACATTTAACAACTGCTCAAATTTGTCATTGTGTAAGATTTTGATCATAAATTCTCAGAAACCTCTTAATGACATAGAATAATTCAGAACTATTTTTGTTATTAGAATAGGGTTTCGAATATACTGTAGTTTAATGAAATTTGTTTTTGCTAATTTCTCAATCTGTGCTTGGTTTTACAGTGAATAGGCAGAGGAACAGGACTCAATATAACCTAGAGTTCATTTATTTCAAGATGTGGAAACAAGGTCAAGAGAGACAGAAAGGCTTTATGAAGACAAGGATACTCCAAACACAGATGTCACATGAGCTTAGTCCTTTCTCACATTTTCTTTCTATTCTGCAATTCACTATTCCATCTCTAAATCTTTCCAGCCAAAAAGTTTGGTTTCATTAATATTAAATCATTCTACTATATAAAAATATATAAAAAGCATATGAAATATACTAATATTCATGATAAAAAATCAATTTTATACTTGTTTCTTTTTTTTCTTTTTTTTTTTTTTTTTTAGCATGGCTGGGATTTGAATTCATGGTCTGAAGCATACAAGGCAAAAGCAGTCTACCACTGAGCTGTAGCTTCAGCTCTCAAACTCTGATTTATATATAAACATTCCAAATATCAAGAAAATCCAAAGAACTAGCATGAAACTTAGGATGACAGGGAGACAGTGGAAGGACGTTGGAGAGGTGCAGGCCCTGCTAGAAAAGAGTTCTGTAACCTTGAATGTTAGTTAGGCAGTGGCGGCACACGCCTTTAATCCCAGCACTCAGCAGGCAGGTTTTTGTGAGTATGAGGCCAGCCTGGTCTATAGTGCTAGTTCCAGGACAGCCAGGCTAGAAATCCTGTCTTGAAAAAACAAAAACATAAATGAATAAAGAGAGAGAAATGAAGATGTGAAGCCCACCGGTTACCACAGGGATGCCTTTCTACACTAGGGAGGCTTAGGGAAGTCAGCATAAACATAATAACTTAAGTGCATATTATATCTGCTTATCCCTTGACTTCATGTTTAAAACATGTTGCTACCATGCATTTTTCCTTACACCTCATATGAATGTAAAGCCATATTTGAGACATCCATGGGATAAGGAAACTGTAGACAATTATCTTTAATTAAATCAGAAACTTTAGTTGCAGTTATTTGATTATTTAATTCCTTAATCTCATGCAAAAGAAGGCACATAAACCAACAGATATCTCCAGTGATTATAAATGTCTAATTGATCTGTTACTAACATATGAAGGACAGTTTAGAACAGTCCTTTTCAATTAATCTGGAATTGTTAACCAAAAAGTATTCAGGCATATTACATGGCCAAAGATGTAGGAACCACAAACTCTCCACCCATTACTATCCAAACACTGTGCAGTAAGAGGAAACAACCATAGCCTATGGTTAGTTTTACATTCAACCCAATAGATTCAAGATCTGGAATGTGGAGAGTGATATTTCCTTGGCCTTATTTTGCATATATTTGCATATTAGATCTTGGTATCTAATCTAATCTTAGTGGTATCTGTATTGCTATATGTATTTTCTTCCTGTTACTGTAAAAATGGCTGAATATGCAATGCCTTGAATATGTCTATGGTGAGTAAAATTTGTACATAAGTCAGGTTAAGGGGGACACTGAAATCATAGCCCTACCAAGTGTTGGGGCATGTGGGTCATGGGTTCCATGTAAGCCTTGGCTAAATGGTAAAATCCTTTATTGAAATATTTAATAGGGAAATAGTATAGTCTGTCTACTATTTATTGAAATAAAACACAACCCACCCCACAGGTTTCTCTAACTACCCATCAGTTCACCAGTACCCAAACCTGATGAGCCATGCAGCGATACCTCCTTTCAGCCTTTATAATACCTTCATATATCCAGCTGAGCCCCACAAGAGCCCCAGGAGAATGGGAGGAGTTGGGTGGATATTTTTTGGACAGTGGGATCTCAGATCTTTCTCCTTTCAAAAGGACAAGGACTAGAACAGAGAAGGCAAAGTTGTGGCTGTGTCCTGCTCAGAAGGGTTTTTTTTTGGGGGGGTGGTGGTTATTGTTTTGTTTAATTTCACTCAAACCAATGTCTCTCTCTCTCTATTTGTACAATCTGAAATAGTGCTTGGCTGCACATTTCATGCTTACAGGAATTCATTGGACTAATCCCAAAGAACATAAGTAAAGTATTCAAAAATATACGGGGACTGTGATTGGAGAATTAATGAAAAATGAGCAGAAAATGCACTGAATACATAGCTACCTAGGAAGTACTGGGCATCACACTTCATCTTTCTGCAGAAAAATGAAGAACAAAAGTATTGTCTCATTTAACCTCTTATACACAGTTACAGTGTATGAAACTACTTTCAATTATTATTCTCTATGCCTAAGAATCTCCCATTATTCTCTAATTTGGGATTAATAAATATTCCCGTAATGGTGTATTTATTAAATTTGATGTAGCACTTTCGACATGATGTATTATATCTCCTTAGTTTTGCAGGTAGCATTTAAGGCAGTTAAGTTGGCATGGTGATTAGGGAAAGTAATGAGTTTCAGTTCACCACAAATGAATCTTGAAAGCTTCAGTGATTACAAATGTCTGACTGTAATTGCTTTTATTTCCATGGCTAAAGTGTGAGATTATTGAAGATTAAATTTGCTGAAACTCTGTAACAATGGCTTAATGATTTACAATGTTCTGAAAGAATCATGCACAAATGCAGGAGTAGTGTTTAAAGCCCAGGGTCCCTGCATTTATACAACTGACATTATACAAATCAGAATGGCCCTGGTCTAGAATCTTATCCTTTAGCTGGCTGACCAGAAAGTTGATTTGACTTAATCAGAGCCACAAAAGTATTATAGAAAGGCTGGGATAATTTGAAAATCAAAACATCATGTTGTTGCAACATACAAGACAAGGGACAAAGTGGGAGATAGACATAAACTAATACTAGGGGTTCTCAAAACAACTATCCAGTTTCAGAAAGGGAAGAGGTTGAGAGGAAAACAGCACAAATGAAATCAGATGCAATATCAGAAGCATAGTTAAAATATTATTAAATACACTTATTTTTTAATACCATAGTTGGTTGCCTTGTCAATTATCTTGTAAGTCTCTATCAAATTCCATTAGATTTTCGAAAAGTCCATTACAGATGGGATGATAGCAATGAGACCCATGGTAAAAATGAGGGGTGGTGAGAAAATAAATCAAGTGTGGTGATGTCTTCTCCATCACATAAGATAATGAACTCAGGAGCCGTAGTTGAATATACATGAAGTTTCTAAGAACTCACGAAAGAGTTTTCTATAAGCAGGTGTGATTTATGTCATTTCCTTGATGAAACAGAGTAAAACAATGAGCTTTAGTCACCCATCTCCTCCCTCCTCAGTCTTTTCATCCTTCTAGTTGTTATGCAAAGTATCAGTAGAAATGAAATGGTGGGATGGTATGACTACACATGTGAAAATTTATTCGTAGACCACAAGGACATAGCGATGAATGTTGCTCCACAAAACCTGATTCCTTCAACCCTGCATTGTCTTAGGTACCAATTAAACTCCATTTACTGAGATGTATGTGTTGCTAGAAGTTTTCCTATGTCCCACCCTTTCTGCAGCCACTCAGACGCAAGTAAAAACACAGAGGCTTATAATAATTAAAACTGCTCGGCCATTAGCTCAGGCCTACCACTGACTAGCTCTTATACTGAAACTCAGCCCATTTTGTTAATCTATATGTTGCCACGTGTTCCATGGCTTTACCTGTGTGCCATTACATGCTGCTGCCTAGACTGCAGGCTGGCGTCTCCTGACTCAGCCTTCCTTTTACAGAATTCTCCTAGTCTGTTTATCCTGCCTGTATTTTCTACCTAGCTACTGGCCCATCAGCATTTTATTAAACCAGTGTAGAAAAGCAGTATCCCACAGCATGTATGCAAACTTTTCAAAGAACTTGAAATGCATCCATGTTTACCCAAGGCTTTATCAGTGGCTAACCTCAGAACTCAGAAGCATCAGGTTTCAAGACGCTGGGCTCAGAAAAAGAAACATAAGTAAAATTATATATTTCAACTGACACCCCTTATGCAGCATTTGCTTGTTACCCTGTAGAAATCCTAAAAGGAAAAAAAGCTGCTTTGTATTGTTATTATAAATCTCTGGGGGAAACAGAAAAAAAAATGGTATCATTAGTACAAGAAAATGATGTCTTTCAAAGACCAATTAGGAAATAAATATACTTACAAATAAAAACTATAACTCTCAGAATGAAAATAATAGTAACAGTGTAACCACACAGAATAAAAATAACTTTTTTCCAAAGGAGAAGGAAAGGGAAGATTAAAATTAAAGAATATTTAATAGGAGTGCTATCTGTTCCCAAGGAGCAAAAGTATAAAACAAAAGGACAAGTAAATAAAATACCAAATCTGTGCAGAAGAAAGGGTCTCAGCCATGATATCCACTAACAAACTCAAAATATACAAATTGCTCTCAACAGCCCATGGAATTTTCTCCAAAATAAACCATATTTCATTACATGAAGCAAATCTTTGCCAATGTAAAAATATTAAAATAACTACATATATTCTATTTAATCACAATAGAATAAAATTAGAAATCAGCTTCAGGAGACCTACAGAAAATGCAGCTCTTGGAAAGTGAGCCATACCCTACTGCACAGTGAAGGGGTCACCCAACAAATTTTAAGATCACTAGAATTGAATGAAAATGAAAACACATCACAACCTGAGAGATACAATGAAAAATCTAGGAAGAGAGAACTTTACCTCAATAAATTCTGACATTACCCAAGATGCTCCAAATAAACAGTTATATAAAAACCTCAAGGTCTTAGTTGAACAGGAACAAGCCAAACTCTAAATCAACAGGTAAAAATAAATCATAAGCAGCAAGGCAGAAATTAATGAGATTGAAAGAAAAGAACAATACAAAGAATCAATGAAACAAAGAGGCAGTTCATTGAAAACATAAAACAACTTGTCATAAATATAGACAAGCTAACCAAAAGAAAGAAAAAGAAGGCGCAAGCTAATCAAATGAGAGGTGAAAAGGGGGATTTTCAAACCGATGTCAAGAAATCCATATGCCTATTAGTTCATGCTTTACAAACCTACATTCCAAAAAAATTAGATAAAATCTAGGGGGAATGGATAATTTTCCAGACACATATGACCCACCAAAACTATACCAAATAATATAGATACCCTAAATAGACTGATAACAAGTTATGTGATGGAAGCAGAAATAAAATGGCCATTAAGAAGAATCTGGGCTTTATCCTTGCAGGTGTATGTAGAATCAGAACATGTCATGTCAAGGAGGTCATGGCCTAATAAAGCTGCTCACTTCAGGACAATCAGGAAGCAGAGCATAAATTAAGAGTACTGAGTCAAAATCCCTTCCTATGCAAATGCTTTTATAGCCTCCTTTTTGCAACTAGTTCCCATCTCTCAGTTCTGACCTTTTCTAATAATATTGTGAACTTATGGATCCATCAAAGGGTTAATCCACTAATGAAGTCAGAGCACTCATGATCCAGTCAGTTCCCCAATCCCATCTGCTGCTATCAGTTCTTCAATATATGAGCCTTCAGGGAGCACATCAGATTCAAAGCATCACTACAGGACAACATCCTTAATCTTAAATGGTGGTGTAGAGAGATTTCAAGAATAGTGTTGTGCCTGTAACTCACATACAATTTACCTCTGAGGAAAAAGAAGAAAATGTTCTAATACAAAAGACCCAACCTATGTGTGGTGGTTGGAATGAGAATGGCCCCAAGGCTCATGTATTTGAATGCTGAGTCACCAGGAAGTGTGATTACTTGAAGGGATTAAAAGGATCAGGAGGTGTGGCCTTATTGGAGTAGCTGTGGCCTTATTGGAGTAGGTGTGGCCTTATTGGAGTAAGTGTGGCCTTGTTGGAGTAGATGTGGCCTTGTTGGAGTAGGTGGGTCACTGAGGTGAGTTTTGAGATTTCAAAATCCCTCCCTCCTTCCCTTCCTCTTTCTCCCCACCCCCTGACTACAGATCATGATGTAGCTCTCAGCTTCTGTTCAATATCCTGCCTGTATGCCCTCATAGTCCCTGCCATGATGATAATGGACTAAACATCTGAAACTATTAGCAAGCCCCAACTAAATGCTTTCTTTCATAAGGGTTGCCTTGGTCATGGTGTCTCCTCACAGCAATAGAACAGTGACTAAGACACTAGGTTTAAAATAAATGCCTATGGGTTTAGTTATGTCATCAAACATTAAATCCATTGTCACATTCAAATGAAGTATCAATTTTGTCTGTACACTGGATCTAATTGAAAAGATTATCCTGACTCTACACACACTGGTACTGCCAGCAGAATGTAAAACTCTGGAATACTTCTTTACCTCTGCTATCCTCAAGTAGACTACCTTTCCAAAACAATCAAAAGTAACAATGACAATGAACCCCCTCTTGCCTATTTGGATCTATATTTCATCTGTAATTCCTTTACATGTTCATATTTCCAGTGTTTTATTTTTCATTTTCCCCATGTTAAAAATTCCAGATGAACTTTTTTTATTTTCGGGTGAAGTCTCATGTAGTTTAGGCTGGCTCCAAAATTGCCATATTGCTGAGTATGACCTTGAACTTCTGATCTGTCTGCTTCTATATCCATGGTGGGCTGTATTTTGTTTATGTGGTACTGAGCCTGGAATCCAGGTCTGTGAGCATGCTAAGCAAACACCCTATCAAGTGAGCTACATGTTTCAGCACTACAGAAAATTAATAGAGAAAGACGAATTTTTACATTTACATGACAAGTTTCCTAGGCTGTCAAAACATACCGCCTCGTCCTCAGTGTGGCTTAAAACCATTAAATACTGCTTTGGAAAATAGAAATCTGAAGCTAAGGAGGGAGTAAGGAAGATTCCTCTTTAGAGTTCTGAGGTAGAGTCTGTCTCATGCCTCTCTATGGTGACAGGTGAAACTGTTGACTTTGTGTCCTTGGTAGGTATTCCGATTCAATCTGCCTCCATCTTCATAACTTGTTCTTATGTCAGTATCTTCACAAGCCTCTTTTGTATGTGGAAACCAGTCACATCACACAAACCAATCACATTGGATTAGGGACTTTTCCTTTGACATGCCTTCCTTATACTTGCAACTATCCATTTCCAAAATGTCCTTTCTTGGATACTAGGGTCTGGATTTTAAATGATTTTCATGGAGCACACATAATTCAATCTGTAATCGGAATCAATTTAATTTTTCTGAATAAATATTCAAATATAGAAGCTATACACAGACTTTTCTTTGTTGTACAGATTTAAATATTACTTCACAACTGGAGAATATCAAGGAGCACCATTGAACTACCATTGGGAGTGGAAAGAAAATATACATGTAGATGCATTCATATCTAAGCATTGATATATTTTATGGTCATATTTAAAATTCATACTTAATTTCAAATGTAATAAAAGCCAGTGGGGAAACTGGAATATATTAAGAAATGTTCCTTTAATTAATGACATATTTCATCATGACCCAGATGTGTAGATGAAGAGACTCTTTCTCAGTGACCTTCTCAGAATGAGTTCAGTTTCCCCTTGACTTACATCACCATTTTCAAAGAAGGGAACGGTTCAATGAGCATTGAAGAAACCGAAGATAAATCTCTAGAGGCTAAAAAATAGGAATTAATATGAGAAGAAATATAAAATTCTGTACATTCTAGGTCAGCACTTAAAAAAATTGGCTTCTGTCTTAGTTAGGGTTACTATTGCTGTGACGCAGCACCATGGCTAACAGCAAGTTGGGGATGGAAGGGTTTATTTTGTTTACACTTCCATATCACTAATCACCAACAAAGGATGTCAGGACAGGAATTCAAGTAGGGCAGGAACCTGGAGGCAGGAACTGACATGGAAACCATTAGGAGTGCTGCCTACTGGCTTACTCCCCATAGCCTGTTCATCCTGCTTTCTTGTAGCATCCAAGACCACAAGTCTGGCAATGGCACCACCTATAATGGGCTGGGCCCTCTGGTGTCAATTACTAATTAAGAAAGTGCCCTTAAGGCCAGATGTTGTGGAGGGGCTTTCTCTATTGAAGTTCCCTCCTTCCAGATAACTCCAGCTTGTGTCAAATTAACACAAAACTAGCCAGCACAGTCTCTCAGTAAATCTGACTTTGTCAAAGAGAGCCAATCTATTTCTGTCAATCAAGTTAGAGAATCGGTGGGACCACTGTACTAAATCCGGGTAGTCTGAGAATCACTGTCCCCATCTTAGCAGATCCAGGAAGTTCAGAGCTAGTTACTATCTTATTGGATCTAGGATCTGAATTCCTCCTCTCAGGGTTCCTACTGCTCCAGTAAGTCAAAGATCAATTGGGGTAAAGGCGAAGAGCTAATTCTTTGTGGACAAGAGCAGTGTGGCTGCCTGAGTGCTATGTTCTTAGCCATCTGTTTTTCTGCCTCATCACCCTCCCTCTCATGTGTACCCTACATCTAAATATGATAAGACAGGAATATTTGGGTTTTGTTGAACTGTTTGTAGAACTCATTATTATTGTTAACCTGAAAGAAGCCCTCGAATTTTTTTCTTTATTTGCAAGAAATAGAGAGATCCTCTATGGTATCCAGAACAAGAAAAAAGATCAAATGGTATGTAGAAACTCATAACTCAGAGAATATTCTAAAAAATTTAAATTATAGTGACCTAATATTTTAATGGTAAAATGATTGTCTTACTGTTTTATCAAAAGAAAACTTTCAAGTCTTCAAAAAGCTTCAGGATAATTTTAGGAGGTGCTTATTCAAATTTAACTAAAATACATTTTCTGTGCTGTTATTATTAAACCTTGCAGGTTACATGTCATGATGGCACATTTAACACACATGTAAATGACATCTGAGAGTTTTGTCTTTAATTTATAAACCTTTTTTTAATGGAGAAAAGTATTGGCTTATTTAAGATGGATGTTACTACAGAGCCAATTAACTGTCTTGTGTTAACTGTGGCCAGGTGAAGAAAGATATTAAATCTAACTAACAAAAACTACAGCTGACCTTAAACCAAAATGGCAGCTGGGACCCATTTGATAGAGATGGATTTCCTGTGGCAGGTTATCCTCCATCCCTTCTGACTGAGTCCTGAAGCAAGAGTGCAGAACAAACTCCTTTAAACCCAAGATGAAGGCATGGGTAAGGTTGTATCCCAGAAGAAGAATGCTTGTCCAGCCTGTGAGAGTTTTAAAATGCCCCTTTCAATAAATATGGTATAAAGAGAGACAAAAATGGGACTTCAGATTGGAATATTGAATAGTCACTTAAGATTATATTTGTGTTCTATTTAATATGCATGAAGAAATATATGTGATTATGTATAAGAAGTCTATATTAAAAATATGGTTCTTAAAGTTAGATTATATAGAAAAAATTTAAAAAATAAGAACAGATTAGAGACAAAAGTAGAGATACAAAGAACGAGTAGGCAGATGGATTGCTGTCACTAAAGATCAATAGTGACATTACATGGGGGTGGGGGTGGTGATGCATTGTGTACCCTAATAAACTTGCCTGAGGATCAGAGGAGCAGAACAGCAAGCCACCAGTTCTTGCCTCTACAAAATCCTCAGCCTAA